>NW_024543062.1:11807500-12140000 GCF_018167655.1 Microtus oregoni | reverse complement strand
ATGGAAAAAATAAAAAAAGGAAAAGAAATGGGTGTGTTTGTATGCACTTGAGTTCCAAGTACTACAGCAGGCAGAGACAGGAAGAGCCCTGGGACTTGCTGGCTGCTAGCCTAGCTCCAAGTTCAGTGACAAATCTGGGACTTAAGGGACTAAGATGGCAAAAGATAGAGGACACCCAATGTCCTTCTCAAACACCCGTATACAAGTGTGCATGCCTACCTACCTATCCTACACGCACACACTCACCATCAACTAGAACTTGTGCCTTGAGTCTGAGTGCCCCCCCAAACATCAAAACTAAGCTCCCCATCTTTCCCCTAGAGCCTCCTATCTTCTCTGCAGTCTAACCCACAGACAGCAATGGGATTGAGGTAGGCAGCAGCCCCACTTCGTGTCTATCAGACAACATATTTTGCTACCATTCTCCTGAGAAGCCCCATCTCTCTTTCCTAGGAAGTGAGCAGAATGCTCTCTCTATTCTTTACCTCTGTGAGTCTCATAATTAGCTCCCCCACTTCTGAACCTCCCTCCTGACATTGCCTGGTAGAAGGGCTGTCAGATTCATGCAAGCTTAATATGTCTGACATCCTGCTTGTGACTCACCTACAAATGCATCTTGCTTCCCAATTTTCATGTACACAGGGTTGCCCTGTATCTGTACCTGGGTCACTCACATGAAAATTCCCAATTCAGTCAGGCCCTGAGGACGGGGTCACTAATTGTGTGTTCGTTGCCATGTGAGTTCACCAGTGCTTTGATTTAAATGTCTTTCCTTATTCAGTCTTTGCAAAAACATCACAAAGAATTCATTATCTGGATCTGTTTCCACACGATAAGGCCAACATAGGTAGAAATAATAGGTGCCAGGAGAAGAAAAGGCAATGCAAGCTGAAAGTCTTCTAGATGTTGGGGGAATTCTTCTGTGTCTCTGACCTGTATTTTGTGTGTGTTTGTGTGTGTGTGTGCACATGTGTGCACACACATGTGGACGCCAGAGGAAAACCTCAAGTGCCATTTCTTCTGGTGCCATACAGCTTATTAGCTATTTAATTTGTTTACTGTTAGTGTGGCAGTATGTGTATGCATCACAAAAATATAGAGGCTAGAGGCTGGAGGACAACTTTGTGGGGTCAGTTCTCTCCTTCCACCTTTGTGTGGGTTCTGGGACTTGAACTCAGGCCACCAGCTAGTGGAACAAGCACCTTTACATATGGAGACATCTTTCTAGGCCCACCTTATTTTTAAAGGTTTCTTTCTGACTCGAAGTTTGCCAACTCAACTAGGCTAGCTGACCAGTGAACTGCAGGCATCTGTCTCTACCTCCTGAGAGCTGGGATTATAAAAACATGCCACCACGCCCAGATTTTTATGTGGGCTCTGGAGTCTGAACTCAGGTTGTCTTGAACCTGTGAGACAAACATGTTACTTAGTAAGCATTCTCAACAAGACTGTTCTTATTGTTGCCGATTCCCCAGGATATTCTACCAAAGGTCCTTCTCCAGGCTGCTTAGCTAGAACAGCCCTTGGGCTACAATCTAGACCTCTTCTCCATGATTCAGTGTGTGTTCACTGAACTTTGTGTTAGGACAGAGATATGAGGAAGACACCTGGGATGTTACAGTGACTGACATACACAAGGTATGTGAGAGTCAACCATCACGGGGAAGCTATGTACTGAAGGCAAGACATAATGCATTAGTCATAGTGTGTATACATGTGTCTGTGTGTCTGTATGTCACTGGGGGGTCATAGCTAAGCTATGTACTGAAGGCAAGACACAATGCATTAGTCATAGTGTGCATGTGTGTGTCTGGATGTCACTGGCGGGTGTTGAACCTAGGGCCAGCCATCTGTTTGTCTACTAATCTCATGCTAGGTAAGTGTTAGGACACTGACCTATGTCCTAAACCCTTAAATGTATTTTTGACTTGTGACAGTGTTAAGACATATGGGTTTATTGAGATTGTTAAGTGATGATTTACCTTCACTGTCAACCCAAAGATTTCAGGACAACCAGGAGAAACACCTCTGGGCACGTCTGTGAGGATGTTTACAGAAAGGTTTAATAGAAGAAGGATGGTATTCTGTGTGCATAAGAGTCCTAGACTCACCAAAGAGGAAAAAGAGCTAAATAATATGACCAACTATCTCATCTTCCTGCTACCCTGGCTTCTACTGTCACCCAGATCAACTTTTCCTTCTTTAAGCTGCTTCTGTCAGTATTTTGTCATAGTTATCTGAAAAATAGTAGATGTTCCCCAATTAGAAGTCAAGGGTTTTTTTTTTTTTTTTTTTTGTCAAGAGTGACCATTTAATAGGTCTGGGCAAATGATACTGCTCAAAATCCATGAAAGTAAGTATCTCTTTCTCAGTACCATGATGATGCTCTAAAGAATCATCCCCAACTCAGGATGTGAATACTGTGAGCGGTACCAGCCTTCCTATGAGAAAAAGAAAAAAAAACAGATGCAGAGATAGTATCCTACATGGAGAAGCGGCAGAGGAAACATAAGGATGCATAGGTGTTCCTAGTGAATTTACTCTGGATGGTTTTTAACAAGAGATAAACCAATTGTGATGCTACTGCTTTCATTAAAAATGATTCCAAATTTCATAGCATATAAAAATAATTATAATAGGGGGCAGGGATGAGGCTTAGTTGATAGTTCTTGCCCATTATACCTGGAACCCCAGGTTCTATCCATAGTACCTCAAATAGCTGTGGACACCTATAACCTCAGTATTAGGAAGTAGAGGCAGGAGGACACAAGGGTTCAGGGTTGTCCTTGGCTACACAATACATTCAAAGCCAGCCTAGGAAACATCAGCTATCTGAACAGCAGCAAAATGATAATAATCACAGCAGCTAATAGTAAGATCCCTTAAGAAATATCTGCCAAAGTCAAAAGTGGGGCTTGTGAGATAATCAAGTATATAAAAGCTCTTGCTATCGATGTTCCAGCCAAAGGGAAAGCTTAGGTAGTGGATGCCCCCCCCCCCCTTCTCCAACCACCAGGTCATTCCAGTCCCTACTTCATCAAGATAATGTCTGGAAACTAACACGTCCTAGGCTTTGAAATTCTGCTCTAATGTCTTTGCTCAGAGCCAAGTCGAAGGCAACTGTGATTTAACAGTTGTGTTTTTCTTCAGTTAGGCTTTCCTCGCCCATTAAAGGCTGATCAAGATGAAAGGGCTCTGTGTATAAACATTGATTACTTCCGCTAATCAATAAGACTCTCTATATCTCATGGGAACGCAGAGCTGCACACATGCACCAACATGCACGCAGTGCTGGACAAACCTCGAGGATTTTTCTGAGTATAAATGTACACAGGCTGACGTGTCGTGAAAGGGTAACTTATATTCTCTCTGTATATGTCGTGTGCCATTGTGCACACGGAGGCCAGAGGAGGGCCTCAGGGGTTTCTCCTCTATCATGTTCCAAAGTATCCCTTTCACTGAACTTGGAGCTGGGCTGATGGATACCAAGTCCATGTGGGCTTCCTGTCTCTGCCTCTCACAATGTCGGGGTAACTAGAGTACAGGACCATGCCCGGCATTTCACATGGGCACTGGGGATCTGAACTCAGGCCATCATGCTTGAACAGTAAGCATTCTTAGCTACTGAGTCATGTCCCCATTCCATGAGAACCTACATTCTCATCCACGTTCACATACTTATTTAGTGTGTTTATGTGAATGAGGGTGCCTGTGTGCACGGATACATGCTCTTGTGGAGGTCGAAGGACATCCCTGGGTGTTGTTCTTCAGGAAGATGTCCAGCTTGCTTTTTATGTTTATTTATATATACACTTATTTTAGTGTATATGTGTACGTGTGTGTGTGTGTGTAACACAATGTGTGTGTGGAGGCTAAAGGACAAGTTGCAGGAGCTGGTCTCTCACCTTTGTTTGCAGGATTGATAATTCGATTTCTTATAAGATTGATTGTTTTTGTTTCTTGTTTGTTTTTGTTTTTCGAGACAGGGTTTCTCTGTGTAGCTTTGATGCCTGTCCTGGAACTAGCTCTTGTAGACCAGGCTGATCTTAAACTCACAGAGATCCCGAGGGCTGAGATTAAAGGAGTGCGCCACCACCGCCCGGCTCCTATGAGATTTTTCAAAGACTATTTTATTTGTAATTGATTATGTGTCTGTGTGTGTGTGGAGGGGTGTCTACAGAGGCTACAGGTATTGATAAGGTGGGGTTAGAGGTAGTTGTGAGCTTCTCAATGTGGGTGCTGTGGGTGCTAGGAGTCGAACATGGTTGCTCTGGGTCCTCAGAGCCATCTCTCCAACCTTTTTATTATGAGATTATTTTTTTTAGAGGGATCTATAGCCTGCAGAGCATGAAGCATGTCTGATGTAACCATAACATGCAGGAGAGCCACAACAAAGTATGAGGAAGAGGGTCTCATTCCCATCACACACAATACCGTGTCCAGGTCCTTGGTGCAGTACTAACCTATTTGCACTCACCAGAGTCATCTTTCTGCAGACGGAACTGTGGTGGATAGTACCTGGCCAACCACAACGAATCAGGTGCTGGTAGGGGTTGATTTCGGGGGTCGAGTGCATACATTTCTGTTCCTTTATCTTGACTGTGCTTTTCTATGTCCTTCATGACTTGATTCACTGCTCCAGAGAGAACACAGGCATGACAACCGGTTCTCTACTACACATGCCTGATGGTCTCCACTTGACTCTGTGCCACAGTTTGGGTCTTGATAGAAATCTGTGGTTCTTCCTGAGCCTACCTCACAGATCACTTCCCAAGCTTCAGGGCTGTGAATCTGAAAAGTGGCAAGGGGCGTGTGTGTGTATGTGTGTGTGTGTGTGTGTGTGTTTGCAGGGACATGTATGCATGCATACATGTGAGCGAGGAAGCCAGAGTTTGGCATCTGCTGCCCTCATTTTTGCTCTTATATTTTAAGACAGACTCTCTCACTCACCCTGGTACTCAGATTCATCAAGACTGGCAGGCCGGCCATCTCCAGGGATTGCCCTGTCTCCTCATCCTCCTCACTGCTGGAATTACAAGTATATGATACTACACCCAGATTTTTATGTAGGTTCTGGGACCCAGAAATCAGGTCTTCATGGATGTATAAGAAGCATTTTACCCGCTGAGCCATTTCCCTAGCCATAAAAGCAGGAGAACAGCTGAGCTGCGTTTTATTTTCCAGCCATTACCTTCTTTATATTTTAAAAATTGATGCATCTTGCTAGGGGGAAAGATCTACTGGGTATTGATGAACAATCACGTCTTCATGTGACTGGCACACATGTATATACATTATGAATTTGGTATTTTAATATCTAGTGTCTGTTTGGAGATAATACTCTAATCTTTTTTTTTTCAGGGTATGTTAAATCCTACTACTCTTACATTCATTCACTACCCCCACAAGACATGGTCTCGTACTGTAGACCAGACTGATCTGAAGCTCACTCCTGGAGCTCACTCTCACCTAGAATGTCCAGGGATCCTCCTGACTCAGCCTCCTGAGTGCTTGGATCACAGGCAAGTAACACCAGCATGCCTTGCTTGTTACATGACTTTAGAAAGAACATTACAAGAATGCTGGGTTCCTATTTCCTAGAAAAATCAGGAAGACACGGTATCATGGTATCCCTTCAAATACAGGTGCAAGGAGGAGGCTGGGAAAGCTGAGGTGGGTAGAACTGTAATTAAAGGCAATTAACACAAGTTCCGCAGATTCACATTTGTCTAAGGAGAGTGAGAGAGAGAAAAATAAAAAAAAAAACTTTCTGATTATTATTCTGTAATCACAAATTCTGGCAGCAATTCTGACTACATTCACTGCCAACCCTACTTTTGTCTCTTTTTGCGAATTTTTTTTATTTTTTACTTTTATGTGTCTGTGTCAGTATCTGCATGACTGCAGTCTCCATGGTGGCAGAGGCATCAGGTCCCTTGAAGCTGAGTTACTTACAGTTGTGAGCTGCCCAACATGGGTCCCTTACAAGAGGAGTGCATTCTCATAACTGCTGAGCCATCTTTCCATAACCCAATCCCGCATCTTACACTGCCTTCTCTGTGGACCCTGATTGCGTCCAGCTCACCATGTCGGCTTTCTTCTGAAAAACATATCGGCCATGGCTGAGTTTAATCGGTGCCTGGATTTCCCTGGAACTTAACTGATTTTTGGCTAGCTTGATTTTTGGCATATGCATGAAGTCCTTGATGTCCATAAGGAGGCTGACAACTTAACAAATCAGTAGCTTTTGGGTACTTTGGAAAGGTTCAGAACAGGCCAGCTGCTGGCTCTATTGGAGGTGATGCATGGTTAATTTCTTTATTTCAGCATACTGTACACAGATGTGGCTGGGATGTTAATATTGCTTTGCTACCAAGAGCTACATGGTCTCAGCTATCAGCTGATTTATTTGAAATATTCCCTGGAATCCATCAGGTTTTTAATTGTTTCCTGAACCTCCAAAACAGAAGAAAAATGGATGTCACTGGGGCTGCCTGGGGTCCCTGCTGACCACTGTGGATTCCCAGTGACTGACTTTCAATTGATACAGATGAGGCCAGAGAGGCAGCTCCTGCAGATCCACCCTGTGGGCCCAGCAGCCCAGAGATGGTTAACAGAGAGGCTGGTGGGGGGTGGGGGGGAAAGACCAAACATTTCCCCCCAACAAGTCATCAAGTTCACAGTGCTCCTCAACACATGCAACCGGAGGGGCCCGGCATTGCCGACAGAAACAGATGGTGCCTCAAGGCAGATCTCTGTTCCTTGCTCTCAGGGTTGTGCTTTGCAAGATTGGGGGATAGGGCTTTTGTGAGCAGGTGGGTGGGATAGAGCGTCATTCCCTAGCAGCAGGTAAAATCCATTTGTCACACCAGCTCTGAGCAGGCTTTCAGCAGAAAACCTAATGTCTGAAACCAATGAGGCGTTCTGTCCTGCCGTGGCAGGGAGGCAAGGGGAAGCCTCTGGCAGGCTGTGCCCTCCAAGAAGAAGGAGGGCAGAAGGAAGATGGGGGTGGTGGATCAGGTCAAGGAGACAGATAAAATCAGAGGTTGGGGCTGGTCATGCATTTAAAGGCTTTATTTATTAAAACGTGAGTGCGTGTGAGCTCGCATTGTTTAGATGCCATGGAGTATGTGAGGAGGTCAGGAGATGCAGGCATGTCAGTTATCTCCTTCTACCATGTAGATAGATCCTGGGGAATCTAACTCCAGTCATAAGGCCTACGACAAGAGCCTTTATAGCTGAGCCATCCCACCAACCTGGCTTTCCTCAGTGTTACTCTTGCAAAACAAGATGGCAGGGAGAAAAGGGCAGACATGAAACACACATTTTCTTTTAATTCCTTCAGAGGGGGGTGGAATTGGCATCACACCACCACCACAGCCACCATGAAAATCACCATCCTAGCTTCTCTTTCTCCCCTCCCCACGTTTCTGGAGGGATGTGTGCTCTATTTCTCTGATCTTGAGTATGGGCAAACGCCATGAACACACCCTTTACATATTCACTATGTCTGCGGCACACACACCATAAATCTCCACCGTCTCCGACATCGAGTCCTGCTGGGTTCCGTGGCAGGGAGAAGGTTTTTACGAGCGTGCCTTCAGCTGCCAGGATCCCACCTTCATAAAGAAGAGATTTTTTAGTTCATTCTGTCTATTTATTTTGTGTAGAGAAATCGAGAGCAATAAAGCATGAAGACGTTCACCTCACCTTATTCCATCTCACACTTTTGTCAACCACGCTTTATCGGGTCTGGGAATGAATTTTTAATATCGTGCCACAAAATGCTTCTGGTCTTCTATCATGTGCCGGGGCGCTATCAATCTGATCACACTGGGGACTTGTGAGTGATACTGAGCACCGGAGAAAGCGGCTTTAAAGTTTAGTCACTCTGATGGAATGTAAAAGCTTCTATCAGTGACAGGTTGACAGAGAAAGCTGTTTTCCTTTCCATTTCACAGACTTCCACGTATGAACGGCATGAAACATGTCAGGACTTTCTCTGCGTCTACGAAGACGGAGCTGGCATCTGCTCCCAGTGGGAACCCCTTTCTAACCAGCAATAGTATAAAATTTCATGATTCTGGATTCTGAGTGACATTCGAAAGGGCAGGGAGGCGGTGTTTACTAAATTTTATAGAGCAACATCAATTGCTTGTCTTAGCACATAAATATAGTTTCATGGTATGCAATGGTACCTCAAGCATCTTTCCTTTCTGTCTCTGTTGGAAAAAAACCCCCACATAACACAAGCTTTCTGTGTTAATGGAAGAGATCTCCAATTTCCAGCTATGTGCACCTTTTTCTGAACTACATACATTCCCTGACTCTTTCAGGAAGTTTGTTGGCATACTAGGGAAGTTCCCACTGACTTCACACTCAATATGTACACTTTCCTGATAAGCATTGGTCCTGGTTCTAAACATTTTGGTGCTGTCTGAGTCCCACTGGATGGAGGTAGAAGGAACACAGCCAGAGAAGAGGCTATGGAGCCATTCTCTTCCCAGTGGTTTGTTTGGTGGTTTCCTTCCTCTGTGCATCATCTTAGGGGACAAAAAAAAAAAAAAAAATGATGACTCACGCTGCCTCAGCAACATGAGGCAAAGGAAAGCTGAATCTGCAAGTGCTATCCTGTTACTGTTGTTTCTTCTTGGTTTCTGCGGAGACTGAACCTAGCACCAGGAGCACATGAAGGCACTGAGCTACATGCCCAGTCCCTCACTAGGCAAGTCCCTCAGTAGGCAAGTATTCTGTCACTGTGCCACACACCCAGTCTGTCACGATTTTACCTGCAAAGACAAGCAATTACCCAGTGTGTGAGCTTGCACTATCAGCTCCTCTCAGCTGGGTTGTGGTATGACTGGCTCCACAGGTATATGCAAACCTGGCTAGGATTCCTTGCCTCCTGACAACAACTCAAAAGCTAGGGTTTACCATCAGTATTGCACACATGAAAAGCTAAAATTCAGAGTGTGGTGGTGGTGGTGGGGGTGGTCTTGATTGTTAGCTGATACAGGGTGGCCTGGCCCATGACGAGTGGTAACATTCCCTGGTAGATGGTTCTGAACTGTATGAGAAAGTTAGCTAAACATGAGCCTATGGGCCAATATGCAGCATTCTTTTATGGTTTTGGCTTCAAGTTCTTGCTTGAGTTCCTGTCCTGACATCACTCAATGATGGGCAGTGACATGAAGTGAGAGCCTAATAAACCCTTTCTTCCCCAGGTTGTTTATAATCAGAATGGTTTTTTTTTTTATCACATCAACATAAACCAAATTAGATCAGTTTGATTTTGACAGAGTCTAGACTTTAACTCAATATAATAGTCAAGGATGACCTTGAACTTCTGAATATTTTGCCTCTGCCTCTCTGTGGTTACAGAAGGGCACCATCAAGGCTGGGTTAATGTGGTACTGAGTATAGAACCCAGGACTTTGTGTATGTTGGGCAAATTCTCAACTAACTGGATCACAACTCTAGTTCCTAGCTGTATATTTTATATATGACCTCAATGGGTTCTTCTCATTTCTGTAATACCCCATTCCCACTAAAAGTTGGGGGAGCCAGCTAAAAGTTAGGGGTAGGAGACAGATGGCAGACTTCCACTTGAGTTTTATATGGTGTTCTAAAAGAGGAAAAGCCCGGCTGTGTAAAGGAAAATAGGAGGGATAAACTATGTAGAAGACCCTACTCAGAATTTCTTTTTCTTAAAAACAAAGCAAAGCAAAAATCTCTTACAACTGCTTTTCATGTCACCAAGCCTTCTGGACCCATTCCTGCTTCTTGTTTTCAAACCTGGGTGTGACTGTTTTCAAGTCGTCCTCCAAATCAGTTCTGTAAGAATCGGGCTGGAAGTCTGACAGCTTTGATCTCCTTCCAAACCCTCTCTCTAAACACAAGGGTTGATCTGAAAGGACTGCAATTTCCACCCACATTCAACAGGACCCAAAGTGTCCAGAATACAAACCAAGCTGCAATGAATTCTGCATCAAAACATCCTGCCAAGCCCTCCTTATTTATTCTTCTATGGCTGTGTTTAATCAAGAAGATCCCACAGCAAACCAGAGAGATGTTCCCCCCTCCTTCTTCACAGTTTCTTTTCTTGAGAGACCAAGAAGAAAATTGCAGACTGAAGCCCCAAGACTCCAGTATTAGGGTGACTTTTATACTTGGGGGTCCCCTCTGGGATGCAGATTCCTGGCAGTGGGAGGCACACAGGTACCAACAGGCATCCAAAGATGCCAAGAGCTGAAGGTCACGTTCCTTTCCACTTTGTATCAATATAAAGTCCTACGGGGATGGCTGTTAAATTAGCAACCTAGGACTGGTGAGATGGCTCAAGGGAAAAAGGTACTTGCCACCAAGTCTGAGGACCTGAGTTTAATTTCTAGAACATACATGGTAGAAGGGAAAAAATGGACTTCCAAAGTTTCCTCAACCGTGTTTTTGTCTGGGGCGGAGATGACAAGAAATGAGAGGATTGTTCCCAGGACATCAGAAATCTCCAAACCTTACTTTTCATTTCGTGATGGAAGATTCTCTGAAGACAGACCATGTTCTTCCGGGGTGGCTTAGTAAAATCCTGTTTGTAAACAAAGGGCTGGAGGGCATTCTTTTCTATGAAAATCTGATGCCAGGCCCACTCATCCTGCTAGTCTTCAAAATGCACTGGAGGAGGCACCGCAGTAACAATATTATTTCAATGACACCCAAACTATATCTTCATGGGGAAATACTTAAAATCCAAATGAGAGGTGATCTTCACGGACATGCAGGAGAAAACATGTTTTCTATGAAACCCACTCATACTGATCACAAGCACCATCTTGTGGGGTCATCTACATGCTGGGCACTGTAATGGTACCTTCGTGTTTGATGTCTTAAAGGACTTTCAGTAGGTGGTTGCCACCATCCTCCCTTTACAATAGGAATGGAAGCTCAGAGAAGGTTACCAAATACAGCCTTTCTGTCTGCATTTCACGTAGAAACACAAAATTTACTCTCCCCTGGTAATCCACAAGACTGAATGCAATGGGAGTATCTTCCTTCCTTCTCTCCTTCCTTCCTTTTCTTTAATATTTACCCATTGCATACTGTCTCTCTTCTAGAGATCTCTAAGTAGACGGTCTCATGTAGCCCAGGCTATCCTCAAATTCACTTTGTAGCCAAGGATGGCTTTGAACTCCTGATCCTTCTGCCTCTACCCCTAAAATGCTGGATGACAGCCATGTTGTATATGTAGCGCTGTGCTGGAGGAGGACCCAGGATTTTGCATGCTAGACAAGCCCTTTACCAACTGTGCTACATATCATAGCTCACCCTCTTCCTTTCCTGATGCCCCAGGATCCTTATGAGAACAAGGTCACTTCTGAATCTATCCCAGGATAAAAACATATGACTCTTGTGTAACCCCTTCCCCCTGAGCAGCTACAGTCGCTGTGAAGTTCCAGCACTGTCAGACTGACTGTCCTTTGTCACAGTGTCACCAAGGACTGGGAATCTGAGGCTTCTTATATAGATAGCATCTCTGCGTATGTCCTTAATTCCTAGGTTGATACATGACTTTATTCAATTTGTTTCTCTTTGGCTAAGATTTATCAATTGTTGGGTGTGGCCCTCTTTTCGAAATATGGCATTCCAAAATGCAGACAGGATATCTGGGCCTTTGAGGGGAGAAAGGACCCCAAAGCACAATGATTTTTATTTACAGCATCATCCTCATTATTATTGCTATTATTGGGTGAAAAGATTGTACTCATTATGTATGTGGGTATTATTTGAAATTATACATTATTATTATTATTAATTATTATTATTGTGTGACAGGATGTGCACCCATTACATAGGCAGACATAAGTATCATGGTGCTGTAACAAGCATGTATTGGGGTGAGAAGACCATTTTCTGGAGTTCCCTCTTTCTCCTTTTAAGTGGGCTGCAGTGACCTGAGGTCACTGGGCTTGCATAGCATGTACCTTCATTACCCTGGCCCTATACAGATTGAAAAAAAAAACCCAACTAAACAAAACTCTTCTATTTGGTTGTGCTGGGTCAACTATGTGTAAAGAAGGATCATGGGCTGATTAGAAACCTGGAGGATGGGAAGGATGGGAAAAGCTGGCAGTCTCTGGAACACATCACTGAAAGGCTCTGGACAGGAGGATTTGGTCCAGGAGGAAGCTTACTGACGTGACAGATCCACTTGGGGGACATGACCACTCGTGTTTTGATAGGATGCTTTCCTGATGGCAGAACTTTCTAGATGTTATGAGGCATACCAAGGGCTGGAGGTGTGATAGCCTCCTGTACCTCTACCACCTGCTGCTCCTTGATCGTTCACCTGTATGTGGCTATTTAATGGGGCTTTCTCCCGGTTTCCTCTGCTGAGTCTGTTATCTATTGCAGCTTCCCTGAGACAAGCCCTGCTAATTTTTCACAGAGGAGCTCTTGCTCTGCAGAGCCCTCTGTCATTCCAAACCGACCTCACACCATCCCCTCCTTCAGCTCCCACCACCTCCAGTATCTACTTTGGGAATATGATTGTCACAGGCACACAAACCAATGTGGCTCTTAACTATGTGGTCACCTGGGAAATATTTCCTACCACCAAACAACAGGACTGTCCCTCCCTGGCGCTCCACAGCGCTGTGGGAAGGAGACAGGTGTGAAAGGTGAGCCCCGTGGGGAAGAGGTGTTCTATGAGTAAGATCCCCAGGCAGGCTCCGTGACTCCTCTCTTCACCGTGGAGGCTGGCTTCTCTAAACCTTGACATTATTTGTGAGGTCCCATCTCTCCTTCTTGCATTCCTCATTAAATTGGTTACCCAGGTCCTTGCTGACTGCTTATCAGAAAATGCCTCCCCTATCTGATCCTCCCCCTGCACTCCCACAGCCCCCAGTCTCATTATCTCCTGCCGGGGTTGTTGTTGCAATTGCTGGCTGGTGGTTCTGAACCTCCAGGCTCTCCGGGCTCCAATCCATCTTGCACAGTGTTGCCAGATTAACCTTCTAAAGCGGTGGTTTCTCAACTTGGGTGCACATTAGAATCATCTGGGGAGCTTGTTAAAAATACAGATGCCTTGACCCTGGCCTACAGACTAGGATTGAGTGGGTGTGGGAGGGGCCCAAGGTGCATGTGGTTTTTTAACAAGCTCCCAGGTGAGTCTGATAAAGGCAAAGTTTGAGAGGCACTGGCATCCGGGGCTCCCTCCCGGGGAAAATGGGAGGGAAGTGGTGACAGGACCTCGTGGTCCTTGAGGCTTGTCATGGTCACACACCATGCTGATCACGCTCTACCTTAGCATAGCTTGCTGCTGCTTGCATTTTCCCAGGTGTGCTTTCGTCTTCTCTACCAATGTCATTCTGAGCTATGTCTGTCTCCTGCTTACGCCACCTTCTCCAACCCATCAAATATCTTGACCTGCTGGAGTCGGGAACTTCTGGGAGAGAGGATCCCAAGGTTGGGTGTAACATACCACAGGACTGGGGGCACAGATGAGTCAGTGAAGTGCTTGCTCGGCAAGCAAGAGGAACAAAGCTTTGTCTCCCAAACTCACGTTAATAAAACCAAAAAGCTGTGTATACCTGAATATACTTGCAATCTCAGCACTGTGGAAGCTGAGACAGACAAACAGATTTCTAGGGTGCCCTGGTTGGCTAGCCCCCAGCAAGGAACAGACACTAGGTCAATAAATAAGGTGGGTGGCACCTGAGAAATGGTACTTGAAGCTGTCCTTTGGCCTTCACGTGCAACTTGCATACCTGCATATAATATTCTCTCTCTCTCGCTCTCTCTCTCTCTCTCTCTCTCTCTCTCTCTCTCTCTCTCACACACACACACACACACACACACACACACACACACAAAGAATCCAAGGCACAAATATGAGACACCAATAGTTTTTTGTTCTTTTAGTTTCAGGTATCTTTTCTTGTTTTGTTTTTGTTTGTTTTGAGACAGAGTGTCACTATGTACATCTGGCTGGCTTGGAATTTGCTCTGTGGACAATACTGATCTTGAACTCAGAGAGATCCATCTGCCTCTGCCTCCTGGATACACGGATCTAATTGAGTTTGTTTTCTGCCTAGACCCATCATGGGCTCCTCAAGGTGACCCTCCTACCATACAGATTTACACAAGTTTACACAGACAGTTACTGAGAATCAAACACAGGCTCCTATAACTCTCAGTCCTTGGTTCTAAGTAAAACTGAGGTTTGAATGACTCATGGATTGAAGACACTGAGTTCCTGGTCCCCTGCACTTAAAATATCCATGAGATGGTAAGATACAGCTCACCAGGGGGTGGGGAGAAAGACATTTTGCCTTCAAGCCCAAGGCCTGGGTTTGAGCCCTGATACCCACAAGGCTGGGGAGGGCGTTGAGAGGGACTGACTCCAGCTCGTTGTCCTCTGGGCTGTGATGACCACTCTCCACCCCCCCAAAGAGAAAATAATTTTAAAAAAGGTTTTAAAAACTCAACATGCTACATTTGGTTTTCTCTAAACTTAACTTTGAATAACCTGCTGTGGATCTGAAGGCTTAGTGATAATATAGTCAATCAATACATAGATGCTGCCTGTATTATACATAGGGTAAACCATATGGGAGGCCGGAGAAATCACTTCTGGCTGCAATACATGGGGAGAACTAGCTCCTCATGAGGACAATCAGTATCTCATCACCACTTAAGGAGATCCTCGAAACACTTATGCTCACTGCCATGGCAACAGGAGATGCTACAAAATCATTCCTACACTGCCAATGCATACTGCAGTTAGCTTATGCAGTGATTTCTTTGATTTTTTTGTATGTACATGTGCATGCATGTTCAAGTGTCTGCATGTGCATACGGAGGATAGGGGACAAGTTCAACTATCATTCCATAAAGTGCTGTTTGAGACAAGGTCTTTCATTGGTTTGGAACACACTAAGTAGATTACACTGGCTGGTCAGTGAGCTCCAGAGATATGCCTGTATCCTTTTTGTACCCTAAGCACTGTGAGTAAAGATTGTGCGACCATGCTGAGATTTTCTACATGGGTGCTGGGCATGCAAACTCAGGTCCTCCTGTTTGCAAAGCAAGCACTGCAGTGTCTAGGCCATTTTCTTAACCTGTCTTTACATGCATTTACATTTCTCTTAACTATCATTAGCACATGTATGATCTTTGCTGTGTTTGAAAATTTTGGCAAATTTTAACTTTATAGACTTGTGTGTATTCTGAGACAGTCAACATAGCACACTGTATATACATGCACTCTACATTCATGACATATATTTTCCCTTAACTTTTTCACATTTCTGCCTGGACTGTCTACAGGTCCTGGATCCCTACAACTCTCCCCTGTGCTACCGAGGGGTCAAGTGTATTGGCTGCTGTAGCCATGAGAGGTCGTGTGGGGAGCAAGAGCTGTGGATCTGTGTTCCTCAAAAGTCCCTCATGGCAATGACTGAGTATGTTCAGAGAACTGGTGCTTCTCCAAGAAGGAATGCTCTACACAGGTAAGATCTAAAGGGAGACCAGAACCCATCATACACAGGAAAAGAGTTCATACTTGACAACTGTCTAAGAGCTTCTCTGTTTATATCAGGGCTGAGATTGCAGAGGGCACACATGAGAATTACACAAGAAGATATCCCAGAGTCTCCTAGGCAGCTTCTACCCACCTAAAGGAAGGCCAAGACAGGATGTGCATGAAACTGCATAATACTGAATATCAGTAAGAAAGATTTAAAAAAATGAGTTCAAGATGGATCAGAAGTTTAAGTGCAAAGAAAGTTAAGCCAAGCCTAGAGAAAAACACAGGGGAAACCATTTGAGTCTGGCAAAGAAAGATATGGTGTTAGAAGTCTCATATATTAAAGAAAGAATAGGTGGATTGAGTTTCATTAAAATTAAAATATTCAAAAAATAATCTTCATAGTGTTGTGGTGGTAAAAGCCTTTAATCCCAGTATTTAGGAGGCAGAGGTGGGTGGGACTCTTAGTTCAAGGCCAGTCTGGTCTACGGATCAAGTTCCAGGACAGCCAGGGTACACACAGAAACCCTGTCTCAAAGAAAAGCATTTAGTGAAAGACACTGTCAAGCAAATGAAAAGACACGACACATCAGGAGAATAGTATATGCCACATGCTCACATGTATCAAGAAACTGCATACAGGACATGACAGAACTCTGGCACTCTGGCAATCATGACTTCACAGAAGCTGTGGTCACTGGCACAGGATCAAGTCAGTCAGCATTCTAGCCTCACAGGGAGGGGTTTGTAAGTCCCCCAACCCAAACTGAGGTGTTATTGAGAGCTTATGGCTTCTCGGGGAGAAAGAGTCAGTTTAGTTGAAGGGTTTGTTGACCAGGCTTCAGTGGATGGCTTCATACTCATGAGTATACAAGCAGTAAGAGATGGACTCGGTGGATTATGAGAGAGGCCCAGGAATGAATGTGAGTTTGGAAGTGGGGGACCAGATCTGGGAGGAGTTAGAAGGAGTGGGAGTAAAATCAAAATAATTTGAATGAAATTATCACATAATTAATAACTACGTACTAAAAGAACTGTTCACACATGCCGAGAATCAGCAGGAATATGGGTCGGTAGTTATCTTTTTGTGTCTGATGATCTGGTTTTGCTATTAGGCTAACGCTAGAGTTGGTAATGGTTCCTCCTTTTTCTATTTGACATAACAGTTTGAGAAGCAGTGGTGTTAGTACTTTGAAGGTCAGGTAATACCCACCAGTGACTACATCTGAACCTAAACTTCTTAGTGGGCAAACTTTTCACTACTGTTTCAGTCTTGTCAAAGATCTGTTTAACTTGCTTCTCTCATCTTTGTTTAATTATGATGAGACATATACATGGAAAAATTCTTCTAGATTTCCCAATATGTGTGTGCATATATATAAGCATATATACATATAGGTGTGTATATGTATATATATATGTGTGTATCTATGTTATTCTGTAGTTTTAAGATAAACAAGGCTGATAGTAAAAAAAACATTTGCATTTAAAATAAACCTTAGAATTGCACAGCAATGATGACATATTTAAATAAATATCAAATAATGTATAATAAATAAAAAGCTGAGATGATGACATAGGAGCTGCAATAAGAACCTGTAGCCCCAACTACTGGAAAACATTACCTGAGTTTCAAAGCAGCTTAGGTAGCAAGGTAAGATCTTGTCTCAAAAAGAAAATTAAAAAAAAAAAATAAGAAGATAAAAGCGCTTAAAAAGTTCAGTGAGGTTCCCCCACTCTAGAATGCTAATTAAGGGGCTGAAAGCTGGGAAAAATACATATTCACTCTATATATTCATCAAACACTACAAAGCCATCAAACACTGGTAACCATGGAAGTACCCTTGAGGAGCTATCATGTTTCATGCTGACCACTTGAAAGCACTAATATCATCAGGAGGCCAGGAGAGGAAATCTTCCCCTGCTCTCTTCACCCATAGAGCCCAACCACAGACACAGACACATGGTGCATCCGTTTCCTGCCTTTCCCAGTAAGACTACGTACCACAGATGGTCCAAGCTACAGGTCCTGATGGGCACAGAGCGTTGACAAGCAGGACAGAATGGAGCTCAGGCTTTGAAGATGGGATGACTTAGGTTTAAATATTAGGTTATTTTTCATCTGATCTGAGCATAGTGGAGATGGCTCACTGGGTACAGTGGTTGCCTTGCAAGTTCTTAGTTTGATCCTTAAAGTCACACTAACAACAACACAAGTTAGATATGATACAGCGTACTGTATCATGTAATCCCAGTGCTGAGGAGGTAGAAACACGAGGATCCCTTGGGGTTCCCTGTCTAGCCACACTAACCTAATTCCTGAGTTCCAGATCAGTGAGAAACCCTTTCTCATGAGGAAGGTTAACGGAGCCTGGGGAGTGACAGCTAAAGTTGCCATCAACTTCCACATGCATGAGCACACACGTGAACCTGCACAAATGGACACACACAGTGATCTGAGCAAATGCGGATTCAGCTAAACTCCCTGAACCCAGCCAGTTTACTTCGAGCAAGTGAGACCGCACCTTCCTTTTATGGAATGAGAATCATTCCATCAAAATACCCGTAGGTGTCTGGTAAAGCCGAAAACAGGTTATCTGTGCACCTGGTGGTACTTCTATAACTCGGGAAACTGTACGGTGCAGATTCACTGATCACCACGATGAATCCGGCTACACCAGAACTCGGTGGCCACACTTTCTTATTCTAACCAGCTTCCTCACAGTATAGGCCCATCTCCTGTATGCCGCCAAGAAGCAATGACCTAGTAACTGTGAAAGTGTGTCTGCCCACTTTCAACTTGCCACAGGGCATCTTCTGCTGTACTCCTGTCCGCGGAGACCTACCTTCCTCAGGGGAAAGATGGCATTTACAAGTACAGTAGGCAAAAGGGTAATAAATGGCTGTACCGTATCACAGTTCCATTTGCGCATCAAAATCTGGGCTTCATATGAACCCAATACTGGGGGTTAACACTCTTCCATGCATGGCCTTTAGATTTATTTGGTTATTTTTGTGTCTGCATGTGCAGTTGTGCGCAGATGTGTGGAGATACTAGGTATCCTTCCCTATCACTCTCGACTTTATTCCCTTGACATAGGGTCTGTCACTGAACCTGAAACTCGACTGGCAGTCAGCAAGCCCCAGTGATCCTCTCGTCACCAACACCCTCCCGCTGCCTCAACACTGCTTTGGTTGTAGGCCTGCCTGGCAATGTATACCCCTTTATGTGGATTCTGGGGATTTGAACTCAGGTCCTTATGCTTGCATAGCAAGCACTCTTGCTCACTTAGCCATTTCCCCAGCACCCAGATTAAAATTTGTTTTAAATTAGTATGTGTGTGTGTGTGAGTGTTTGTGTGCACGCATGCATGTGCCCATGCCAAAGGACACATGTGTTAGTCAGAGGACAACTTAATGGATTTGGTTCTCTTTCCACTATGTGGATCCCAGAATCAAACTTAGGTTGTCAGGCTTGCTGGCAAGTGCCTTTCACTGCTGGTCCACACCACTCCTGTCTCTGTTGTTGTGTATGTTCTGGGTTTGATTTTTTTTGACGAGCCATCTCCCCAGCCCTTATTATTATTATAGATACTGATAATGATATGTGGGGACAAGAGCAGGAATGAGGCTTGGCTAGGCTAATACCAATGGCATGTGAGGAGCAACACATGTATGCAAGCATACATGTGCATATACAGGCACACATGCCAATATAAGGTATGTTCTCAGGGGAATGGAAAATAACTGTCCTTTCAAAACAACTGGGAAAAGCTTAGGGAGACAAGTATCAAGCAATAACAACCAACGAGGCTATTTGTGAAGCGGCTTTGAGAGGCAGCTGCTGCTGCCTAAATGAATAGAACAGGTTCTCAACCCTTGCTTTTCTTCTCTGTTGAAAAGATGTCAAGGTGAATCCAGAAAATGCTTCAAGCTGCTGCTTGCCTTGAGGTGTCACGGGCTCACCCTCTGTCTGTTTTTGATAAAGAGACAGCCCCAGTGCAAGAAAAGAGCAGCAAAGTGAAGAAGAAAAGAGACAAATTGGATGCTCAACAACCAGGCTTTCAAAGGAGACAGGCACTGAAGGCTGAACAGGGGGAGTGGGCTCTGCATTACAGAAACCAAATTCTTTCAAAAGCAGGAAACATTTGTTGCATTTGGGGGGTGGTGCATGAGGAGCTATATGAGAACAAGGAAAGACAAGAGCAAGACCCATCCCCCACCTTTAAAATTGTGTGTGGTGTGTGTGTGTACTTGTGTCTCTGTGCAGTTGAGTGCAGGCGCCCAAGGAAGTCATAAGAGAGTATGGATAGCCTGGAATTGGAGTTACAGATGGTTGCTAGCTTTTCTACAAGGATGCTGGGAACTGAACTCAGGTCCTCTGGAAGAGCAGTAGGTACTCTTAATGACTGCGCCATCTCTCCAGCCCCCAATTCCTCTTTTATGATTTAATGTGCTGTCCTCTGCACAACAGGGGCCAAGAAGGAGAAAGAAGGGTATTGCGTGTGGTGCCCTGGATAATTGAATGCTAAAGAAGACTGTGTTCTTTGTTTCCTTCCATTCAGAAAGGCCAACAATATACTTCTCTGGACTTCCAAAAGTGTCATGGGAGCTCTAGAGGCATGTTGCAGGACAAACAAAGCCTGTGGGGCAGATGAACCCCGGAAGGCGGGAATCTGAAGCTGGCCACTCTGGTGAGGATTGCTGGCTGGCAGGACGTCCCTGTCAGTACACATGTGGTAGGAAACCCCAGACATATGCTGCTTAGTCACTAAGAAAGAGCGCAAATGAGACAACCTGAGCCAGGAGAGGGGAAAACGCTGGCAGGAGGTGAGAACCAGCCTGGAGGACAGGGCTGGGCTGCTGACACTGTTAGAAGGAGCTGAGCATCCACAAAACGAATCAACTCCTTGGTGGTAAGAACAGCCGCAGTGGCAAACCTTGCCACCCATTCTCCATGGTTCTGAGTCACCCAACCTCTTTTCCAATCCCACCATAAAACAAGAAACTGAAAAATCTTACACGAGGCACGTCTTTGGAGGGGTGAGTCACTTCTAAAGACTCCAGGAAAAGGGCTAGGAGATGGCTCAGTGGGCAAAGCACTTGCTGCACAAGCTTGAGGACCTAATTTGCTCTGCATCCAAAGATGACCTGGGATCCCCAATCCTCCTACCTTCTTCTCCCTAGTGCTGGGATTACATGTATATTGAGGTTTATGGGGTGCTTTGGCGATGCAACCCAGGACTGTGCATTCTAGGTGAGCACTCTATTAACTGAACTATATTCCCAGCACATCAGAATACGTGTCTAATCTCTAGACCCCACACAAAAGCTGGGCACTGTGGTGTGTCCTTGAGATCACCATGCTAAACTGCAATGGTGTGCAAGCAGAGTGGGACTTCCTGAAGTTGGGTGACCAAGGAACCTAGCCTGTCTAAATGGAGAGCCCCAGATCAAGGTGAAGATTGGCTGAAGAAGACATCTGATGTTGACTTCTGACCTCCACAAGCAAGCACGCACACTTACGTGTACGTGCACGCGCACACCCACCCACACCCCCACTCCAGAAGACAGCAAGTTGCCAAACAATGGTGGGCTGTGAAAGCCAGAGTGTCACCACACAATCTTATCAGAGGGACCCGCCAGTTAGCAGGCGGAAGCAGGCGGAGCACGCATCAGTTGGTTTTCAAAATATGTTATTTCCAATGCTCAACAGATGTTCTTTGAATTCTAATGTGAAAATACAGGCTTCTTATTTTTTTTTCACTGACAGACTAGAAGTACACTTAATATAATAATCTTGCAAAGTCCAAAGATTATCTCACAGTTTGGAAAATACTATGTTGAGTCATTAGTCCCATGACTCAGTATTTTCAAAACTCACCAGATAAATATGGTATGCTAAGACTTCCTGGTAACGACCTTCTATTTTTGCAAGAAAAAAACACAGCAAGACTTCCCAGAAGCCTCAATTAAATCTGGAAAATGTTTGTAAGATATTCTCAGGCACAAAACTCGAAACATGCTGAAGTGTTTTGGGAGACCATGGCTCTGGGATGAGTCTGTGCTGTCATTCATTTAAAAAATAAATAAATGGAGCACCTCCAAGGGGTTGGGTAGTACCCTAGGCCGAGGGACACAGAGGGAGGCAGGCGGCAGCATAGGCCTTGCCAGCAGGGAGCTTCTACCTGTGAGTGTACAGACAGCTGTGGAACAGCAAGAATGGGCTCCAGCCCTGCAAGGTTGGCAGGATCAGGATGCTGCAAAGACTCCTGACTCGTTTTGAAAGTGATTGTGCAATTCATCAGGTCTTAAAAAAATTCGTAGTTTGTGGAATGGTGAGATAGCTGATCAGGTAAACATGTTTGACATGCAAGTCTGGCAAACCTGAGTTTGATTCCCAGAACTCACCTGGTGGAATCAGAGAACTGACTTCACCAAGTTGTCTTTTCATTTCCGTACATGCATTACAGGACATGCACATCTACACACACACACACACACACACACACACACACACACACACCACACACACACACACACACACACACACACACACATTAAAAAACTGAATTTATTTCACATGTATATGTGTTACAAGTGAATAGACATGAAGCGGAGGTCAGAGTCAGCCTTGGCTATTATTCCTCAAGAACTCTCCATCTTCCTTCTTGAAATAAGGTCTTCACTGGGATCTGGGGCTCACCAATTCAGTCAGACGAGCTCTCCAATAAATCCCAGAGACCTACCTGTTTCTGCCTCCTGCAAAGTGAGATTATAACTTGAGATATTTACAGGCTTAAGCCACTGAATCTGCCTTTTGCTCTCTCCTTACTGCGGGTTCTAGGGCTCAAACTCAGGTCCCCGTTCTTGGAAGGCAAACACTTAACCAACTGAACTATTTCCCCAGCATCTTAATCAAGGCACAAACCAGTGAAATATCTCCAAGAAGAAGCTTTATTAGGGAAGTTAGAAAGGTTTCTGTGATATCTGCATAGAACTGGGACAGATGAGGTCCCTCAGGGATGAGACAGTCAGACCAGACCAGTGAAGACGCAGGGCTAATACACTGAACAACAGCAAAAAAACAAAACAAAACAAAACAAAACAAAAAAACCTAGGTGAAAACTCTGGAATCAAAAACCAAAACAACCAGTAGTTGTTCTCTCTGGCTTCCTTTCTAGGTGTGGTAGTGTGTGCCTGCAAGCCCAGAACTAGAGCTGGCAGTAGGAGGATCAGAAGTTCAAGGCCATCCTTGGATATATACCAAATTAGATGCAAACCTGGGTTTCTACCCACACATAATGCAATGTTAAGTCTATTACTATTATGCTGGTAAGTTTAAGGCCCACTGGAAGATGGGAGGAAAATGTCTGAACTAGTACAAACTTTGCAATGAATCTGGACATCAAGATGAAAGTGGGTATTCTCTTTTACTCATATCCCCCAAGGAAGAGCAGGCGCTGATGAAGAGCTATAGAGACTACGCATGGCCCTTCCTCTCTGCATCCTTCTTGCTGGTTTCTGAATCAGTCTGTCTGCAGGCACTGAGGAAGAATTCGAGTCTTTCAACACCACACTCTTTTTTCCCCACTGAAAAGTTGCTGTGAAATAGAAAATGAAGTCTTTCACTAGTACCAGCCAAACCTACAAAGTGGCTCCTTCATGATGAATTCACGAAAAAATGCAGTGTTATGAGAGAAGATGAGGGTATTTACAGTGTCTGAGCTTAGCAAGGTGGAGGAGCGAGCCAAAGTACGAGTTCTTCTTGGCTCCCAAGGCATGTGGCACACAGAATGTTTCTATAAAGAAAAAAAAATCAGATTTGGTTCTGAGTTCATTGAAATATCACAATTTCCATTTGGCTGTTTTTGAGGCACTTGCCTTTGGGAGCTCGCTAGAGTGGCTCACCTCCTTCCAGCAGAGGGAGACATGTGATCCCCAGGGAATTACAACAGGGTTTGATGCCATGCCCGAACACCAGACTGGAGCGGCCAGGCTGGACCAGGTCATTGGTTAGGTCACCCAAACTCCCCAGAATGCACTTTCTCTCATTACTAATTAAATTAGCATAGCCTTTCCTAAGCTTACAGAACCAGAGAGAGGACTTCAAGAATATAGAACCATAGAGAAGATTAGGGGACTTGGGAAAGTACCCTATAATGGTGTACCTCCAAAACATGGGCACTGCAGAGTGAAGACGTGGGCAGGCCCTCTCCTATCCATTCCACCGCGGACCTCAGCTGATGAAAAACGTGAGTCCACACACCACTCAGAACTCTCTCGACAATAACTTGTTGGACTGTCATCCAACAAGTTCAAGGTTTTATAATTTCTGAGTTTTACAGAGGTGAAAAAATTTCACCCACCCAAAAAATACACATTTAGAGCACAGGACATTAAAGATAGACTATTGCTATATTAGGAAATGTAACAATGAAAAGTGCACCTCTACTTTCGGGGACCACATGAAACAAGACATTGCACCCACTGTAGTAGAAGACAAAGTGCGAAAGATACAGGACAGCAAGAAGGCTCAGGAAAGGAGCCTGCTGCCAAGCCCCACGACTGGAATTCCAGTCCCATGACCCACAGAGTGGAAGGAGAAAACTGACTCTTTTAAGTTGTCTTTTCCTCCGCATCTTCTTCCACAACCCAGCACAGCGCGTGTGTGTGTGTGTGCGCGTGCGCACACACACACACACACACACACACAAAATAAAATTTAAAAGAACAAAAAGTCCTTTCCTGTTCTTTAAAAGAACATACACAAAGAATTCTGGAAATCCAAAGGAGGAAGAAAATCTATTTAAAAAAGATCTCACAGAGATAAAAGAATTGAACATCTAAGAGCTGAGGAAGAAATAAATGCCCCATCATCGAGTAGGAAGGGTTCCTGAGGCTCTGGCTCTCCCTTTCGAGGATATATGGACAGTTAATGGTTGATAGAGAGGGAAGGGGCTCTTAGGTTCCCACTCCTTTCCGAGGATCTATAGACAATTAACAGTTGCCGGGCGGGGGGGGATTTATGGGCAGTTAAGGCTAGCTAAGGGAAAGCAGCTGAGGTCCTGCCTCTTCCTTAGGATCTTACTAAAAGTTATGGTTATGGAGGTGGGGTGATGTTATTAAGCAGTAAGTAGCTTGTGCTCCTGGAAATGAGCTTACCATGCTCCTGTAAGCAACCCTAGTCACACTCATTGAATTGCACACAAAAATAAGACATGAAAAGTAGAAGAGAGTGGGAGGAGGAAGGGGATCAGAGGAAGTAGAAAGAGACAAGAGAGAGTCATAGGTGGTGAATAACATCAAAATAAATTCATATACATATATAAAAAGTCAACTGTAGTCTTATGTACAATTAATATGCATAAGAATTAAACAGTCATATGAATAAAGGATTGGTTTAGATTAAAGATTCAGGACATGTTGGTGCTTGGATCTGAGAAAAACAGGAAGGAAGGGTCTCAGTTTTGCTCTATGCTACAACATAGAGTCTATGAGGAAGAATGAAAAACAAGGTCGGAAAGATTTGCGTTGTGGAATCTCATAACCCAGTTAAGGCGATCAGAAAGGCTTGAGGGATTTGAAAGAATGTTGATTAGGAAAACAATATAACAAGACATTTGCTGGGGGACGACTGTGACTTGGCAGCTGCGTTAAGATGGAATGGAACAGGGTGAGAAGTGTGTCTGGTGACAGTCTGGAGCACAGGAGTGAAGGCTTGGACTTGGATGAGGGCAAGGAGGAGCAGAGATGATGGATGGAGAGCCTCAGCCAAGATGGAACCCAAGAGCTATTGAGTACACGATGGCTGTCATCTTTGGCAGGCACGGAGGTGATAGATGTCCGGCTTCCGACATGGGCTGCACTGTGGCAGGAACTCAGGAAGACGGCGTCTGCCAGGGTGTGTGTGAGTTCTGTTGTAAGTGATGAGTCTGAGAGCTGGCAGGACATCAGAGTGGCGAAGAGATTCTGGACTTTATCCACACGGAGAGGAACCATATGGTGCAATGAGAATCGAAATGGAGAAAATAGAAAGATGGAGAAAGAAGTGGGCAGCTATATTTGGGAAGGCACTGAACACTGGAGTCAAAGGTGTAGAAGTCAAAGGAGAAAGTACTTGTCAAAAGAATTCTGTGCCACCTTATGGTCATGGGGAAAGAGACAAAGAAAATTAAGATTTAGAAATTTAGAAACACCATGAATTGCATGCAGCAAAATTATAGTAAACCAATGAAGGAAGAAACAAGATATAAGGAACTGGATAAGAGTAGGGAGATAAAGCACCCACAGAAAGTAAACTGCTGTCTAAATAACTGGTGGTAGAAAGCAGGGGGAAATAGGTGGAGAACCCGAAAGGGCATCAGGAGGAAAGCAGATATGAATGTGGAGTGTTACTGTAAGTGAAAAAGAGGAAGCAAAGGAACAGGCAACAGCCAACTCTGGAGAAGGAAGGCTGGAAAGACCAGACCAGACCAGAGGGCACAAAGCAAGGCTCATCTAAGAGACAGGGTGGATGTGCAATTGTTCCGATGAATGAGAAGGTAAATCTGAGAAGGATCATAGGAATGTTATGCTTTTATCCTGCAGTTAAGTTGGGGGAAACACTGAGCTGGTGATGTGGGGGCTGGAGAGTTGGCTCAGTGGTTAAGAGCATGAACTACTGAGTTCATTTCCCAGCACCCACGTACCGTCTCTCACAGCCATTTGTAAGTTCAAGCTCTAGGAGCCTGATGTCTTCTGGTGACCATGGGCACCCATACTCAGGTGCATATATCCATATGCAGACACTCATAGACATAGCTTAACACAAGGAAAATAGAGAAGGGTAAAGACCAAAAACAAAGAGCTAAGGAGAAGCTCGGTTGGTGGAGAGCTGGGGAGAGGCTCCGTTGGCGAAGTGCTTGCCACACAAGCATGAGCATGCAAGCTGGATCCCCCCTAAAACACACATTAAGAAGCCAGATATGGTGGCCAAATGTAATTCCAGCTGTGGGGAGACAGAGACAGGAGAACCCCTGGGGCATACTGGCAAGCCAGCTGAGCTAATTTGGTGAGCTCTGACATCAGCTTCTGGACTTCACACTCATACCACACACTTATACATGTACATGTGTACACTCATTGTACTATTCATTTTTTTTGTCCAGTTGATAAAAGCTAGAGTCATTTTGGGGAGAGAGACCTCAACTGAAAGTAATGGCCCTACAAACATGGCCTTTGGACAAACATTTTCTGATTAATGATGTGGAGCAGCCCAGCTCTCTATGGGCTGTGCTAGCATCTGTTGATCCTAGGGGGTTTAAGAGAGGCTGAGCAAGCCACAAGGAACAATTCAGGAAGAAGTATTCCTCCATCGCTTCTGCTGCAGTTCCTGCTCTGACTTCCTTTGCTGATGAACTGTAATGAGAAAATGTAAGCTGAGATAAACCCTTCCCTTCCCAAGATCCTTTAGGTCATGGTATTTTACCACTGCAATAAAGATCTCAACTAAGATCCTCATGTACACACAAAAACCAAGAGCACAAACAAGGAGGCATGATTTAATGTTATACAAAGGGAATGTAAGTTGAGTTTGAAAAAAGTAGTTTTTCTCATCAAAAGTGCCTGAAGCTCTGGAACCACCAACGGATGAATGGACTGAAACAAAGACGTGTGATAACATAATTGCACTACACTCATAATCAGTCAGCTTAGAATATCTGAGAGAGGAAATGTCCAGAGTAGGAGCGGTCAGGTACAAAGAGACGGAAAGCGGACCAGTGGTCCTCGGAATGGGGTGGCAGAGTAAAGGGGCCAGGAGTGATTAGCAAGCCTAGAATAGATAGTTCATCAGAAAAAGAAAAAATTAATAAAGAACAGAGAAAAGCCACGTGAGTGTTTTCTTGTCATTAATGCAAACGTTCAGGAATTAAATTGCAGTGATAATCATTTGAGCTACTGAATGTCTGAATATACTAACAGTCATTCAACTGTGTGTTTTAAAAAGGTGAACTTTATGGCATTGTGAGCCATCTCTCAATAAAGCCATTTTCCAGAAAAATAATATTTCAGGGGTAGAATTTATGAATGGGTAAGTCTTCTGAATGAATTTTCTTTCCATACATAATTTTTTTTAAAGCAGCTTGAAGGCTCCTCAGACCATCCATCTAATACACAGTGATATTTTAAAGACAGTCCGTCTGAGAAGGAGGAGTCCAGAGGACTCTGTCATTACCCACACCAGCACATTCACTGGGCTGAGTTTAACCTTGCAGAATTTGAATCAAGACTGCATCCAGACAAGCCACACTCATGACTGGTTGAGTACCATACAAATACAAACTCTTAATCTCTACGACAGGTCTCACAGCCTCCAGTATCAAAAGACAGAACAGTCTAAGTCTAAGGTGAAGAGATGGCTCGGTATGTAAAGACTCTTGTGTGATCCTGAGTTCAAATCCCGTGTCCAACATAAAAAGCTGGTTTGGGATACAGTTGCTTGTAAACCAGGCATTGTATCAGACAGAAACAAGAAGATGAACTTAAAAGGTCAACTTGATGGTATGCAAAATAAAGCTATTTTCCAGAAAAATAATATAGCAGTAGGATTTATGAGTATGTAAATGTACTGAATGTATTCTCTTTCCATACATACATTTTTTGGAGCTTTCTGTATGGGATTTGCTGGCTGCCAGCCTGGACCCAGCTTCAGTGAGAAACTGTGTCTCAAGGCCACAAGGTGGGCAGGGCTAGCACAGGGCATTTGACGTTCTGTTCTAGCCTCAGCACAGGACACTACAGCTGCAAACACACGCCAGCATACACCACACAGACATACTCCAGAAATACGGATAAAGGAGAAGCAAAAGAACACCAAAGGATGTTTAAGTGAAACTTTCCTAGTTGGCAATCAGCTGTGTCAAACCCTCCATGCTGCTGAGCAGACACGCCAGAACACATGGCAGCCGCTAGAGTGGGTGGCAGCTACTGAAAGGGTGTGACGAGGCCCGAGTACCTCACAATAATGGCTCCGAGCCAGGCTACCCAGAACACAGTTCTCTCAACTCTGCTGCATCTCACATTCTTCATGATCTTCTCCACGATTCCCCTACTTAAGAAAGTCTTAGGTCTCATGAGATTTTCTTTCCTTTTATTATTTTTCACTCAGGGCCTTGCACATGCTAGGCAGGTGCTCTACCACTGAGCCACACCCCAGCCCCTCACTGGGGGATTCTAGGCAGGGGATCTACCACTGAGCCACACCCCAGCCCCTCACTGGAGGGGTCTAGGCAGGTGTTCTACCACTGAGCCACACCCCAGCCCCTCACTGAGGGATTCTAGGCAGGTGCTCTACCACTGAGCCACACCCCAGCCCCTCACTGGAGGGGTCTAGGCAGGTGTTCTACCATTGAGCCATGCCCTTGTGCCATAACTGGTTTATTCTAGGCAAGTGTCTAAAACTGCATTCCTGGCTCTCTTTTTACTTTTAGTTTTGAGTCAGCATCATTAGTTTCCCCAGGCTAGCCTTGAAACTGTTACCTTTATACATTAGCATCCTCAGTATCTAGGATGAAAGGCCTGTGCCACCAGATCCAGGTCTTGAAGATGCTTTCTAATCTGCTCTAAAGAAACCACTTCTACGCTAGCATGAGAACAGTGTTTCATGCATACTGGGCAAAGATGATCGTGGTTCTCTTGGATGGTAGAACAGTTGTTAAAATAAACCCTATACCACTCAGTTGTAACTTAACTGACAGGACTGGCAGAAACAGCAGCAATGTAGTTTGTTAGGAGAAAGCAAAGGGATAAGCGACAAGAACTCCAGTGGCCTTCTTCCTTGAGGCTACTCTCCTGGGATTGTGCATCTGCCTTCACCATTCCTTCTGTTTCTCCCATAGGGCTAGCACTTGGCTAAGCAAGGAGAGGGTAGGTAACTTGTCTCTAAGGAGAGACAGCAGAATAAAGAAGCAGAAATATACTAATGATGACATGAGGGAGGTCTGACGGTTTTAGTTGTCAAATTAACAGAAACTACCAAAAAAAGAGGGTTAAATGAGGGTTGCCCTGTGGGTGTGTCTACAGGGGATCATCTCGATTATGTTCATTGAAATGGGAAGAACTGCTCACTGCAGTGGCATTACTCCCTAGGCAGAGGATCCTGAGCTGAAGAAGACGGGGAAAAGGGAATAAGTGAGCATGTGTGTATTCTCTGCTTGTTGCTCTTGGTTCCGAATATAATGTGACCAGTTCCTTCAAGTTCCTGCCACTGTGACGTCCTCACCAGGACAGGTGGATTGTACACTGACTGTCAGCCCCTTAAGCTACTTTGTTCAAGGTTTTGAAGTCACACACACACACACACACACACACACACACACACACATACACACACCACGAATGGAACTAGGATGGGAGGTAAAGCTTACAATGGGTCAGCTGGATGGGAGCACAGGAACACAGGCTGTGGAAAATGAGGACCAGGCCCATGACTCTGAACAAAGACAACCCTTTGGGAACTTGTACAAGAAGCGCCAACGTCAGTCCACTTCTAGGAACTCTGGGAAAGCTTGTTTTCTGTAAGCAGCGTAGTGACAGATTTCTCTTCCATGTCAAATGAACTTCCTTCCCATGGGGACACAACCAGGCTCGTGGCACCAAGCCCCATCACACTTAGGTCATGGACTTTAATACTGGCCATTTTTCTCCAAGCTGTGGACATACAGCTGACAAGGGGGAGAGGAGGAGGAGGAGGAGAAGGGTTTATCTTGGACCGGGTTTATGAAGATGCAGCCCACCATGGCAGGAAAGGCCTTGTTACAGAGTGTGGGCAGCTTGCTCACATCTGGATAGAGCAGGAGAGACAGAAAAATGCTGGTGCTTTTATTATTTTCCCCTTTTTCGCTTTTTATTCCTTTCAGGAACACAGGAAATGTAGTAGCACCACCAACATGCAGGGTGGTGGGTCTTCCCTCCCCTGCTAAGCACCTCTAGAAATGGTGTGTGACCTTGGTGACTCTGAATCCAGTTAAGTCAACAATAATGCTTTCCAGCTTGCCAGGGTGCACATCTCTAAGACCTGGGTGCCTGGATCTGAACCCAGATGCTCTTTAAGAGCAGCCAATTCTTTTAGCACCGAGCCACATCTTCAGGTCCTGGTATCTCCTCTTGACAACGACTGGAGGAGATTGCTCAGAGGCTCACCTGTCCACCTGAGCTCCCATGAGAAGCTATGGAGGGGAAAGCTATGACATCATTCACTGACCATCCCGGGGGATCCTTTGTCCATCAGTGCAGAGTGTCAATGAGCAGAGAGAAGACCTCAGGAGCGAGGGCTGCTTTCCCTGCTGGGATGAGCTCCAGGCAACACCCGTTGCCTACGCAGCTGCCTGCAGTACTGCTAGGACTCCATCCAGTCATCTTTGGGCTTGTGGCTCCATGAGAATGGTATTCTCCTGCAGGCCCAGCTTTCGTTAAGATGGTAAATGAGTGGCCTGTCACACAGCCTTACTTCTCAGATCCCAATTATGTATATCAAAAATATCATTTATTAAAACCCAAACATGTTGTTAGTTGGTTGCAGTCCTTTGAACAGGTTACCATGGATTTACGCTGGCATAAAGGGCCCGCGTGATATATGTTCCCTGTCACTGCTGAAACAACAGTCAGTGTGTCTGAGCGGGCCCACCTGCCAAGCAATATGTTCTCAATCCCTCAGGCAGAGCGGTGTGCTGCTCAGCTAAGAAAACGTCCCCCACTGAGCAAATGGCAGAGCCATGGAACACAGGCGACTGTGAGCGCCTGCGTAAAAGCCTTGGCTGGTCCCCCTGGCAGGAGCAGCAGGAAGGGGCAGTGGGGGGTATTCTTGACAAGCTTCACTTCACTGAGACGAGCAACAAGCATAGGAAATCAGGGTCTGCCTTCCTTTCCTGCCCTTCTTTTCTTCTCCTCCATTTATCTCCCTTCCTTCCATTTCTCTCTTACCTTTCCCATCCTCTCTCTTTTCTTTCTTCTTCTTGGCCTTCCTCCATCCCTTCCACCTCTCTGTCCTCCCTTTTCCTCCCTTCCCTTTTCCCTCCCATGCTCTCTTCTCCTCCCTCCCTGCCACGTTCCGCCTCCTTCCTTCTGTTCTTTCTAATGAACTACCTCAGGCTGCTACCCACACTCATCATCAGCTGGAAGGGCTGGAAGGTGGGTGCCTAGGGCCAATAGCTAACAGACCACTAGTGGCTCCTCTCAGCTGCTGACCAATTGTGTTAGCATCCAAAGGTGCTAGCTGAGACAGATCCTGCTTCCCACAGGAGAGGAGGCTGCAAACAGCCAGTCACCCAAGCTCTGTAGAGGTCATATTTCACCGCACTGCTTCCTCCAAGAGTTACCACCACCCTGACACTGCGTGACACCTGCAGATGTCTCTAGGCAGAGTCGGGCATCACCCTTACCGTGGAAGAGCAGACTTTTTTGCACAGCACAGGCACTGGGGGTTTGGGTGGGGAATGCTGTGGCTAATTAGTGCTAGCAGGAGGTCTGTGCTGTGAAGAATGCCTCTGAGGTGCTGAACAGTTCTGCTGCGAACTCCTCCTAAGATAGAAACGACTGTTAAATGAATAAGCCCTCCGTGGGCTAGTGGGTTATGTAATAAGCAAGGGGTGCAAGGCTGTAGTTCAAAAAATAAAAAAAAAAGCACTATAGTTTCTTTTAAGAAATGTGTGTGTATTCATGTGCCATGTTGCATTGTGTGGCTCAGAGGACAACCTCCGGTCTCCTGTGTGCTACTCAAGCGTTCTAACTGAGCTTCATCGCAGGTTGAGCTCACTAGATTCTAACAGAGTTAGTTCTATAGCTCACTTTCTGAACTCCTATCGAGATGCGAGGCATTTCTACATGGCTTTAGTTTTGACTTCTCCACCACTGACTGAGCCATTGTTAACCCACTAGGATCATCCTTCTCTCTCCTCTCTACCTTGTCAATATCGTAAGGACACAACTACCCATCTTGTAAAATTCAGATATCTAATTGTGACACTTCCCTTACTATCTATGTTAGTTCTTTCTCCTCTTTCAGTATTTTCCCTGATGTAATAAAAAATGAATTCGAGTAGGACCCAGATCTGGTCCACTAGATAAGAACATGAGTTATCTAGTGTGATTAAAGTCCCGAGGAAAAAAACAGCACCGCAACCCGAACCTTTAACAAGCTGATGAACTGCTAAGAACTTCAGCCACTGTGGTGTGGAGAGGCTGGAGTGATGCAGGTTCAGAGCCTAACTGAAGTATCTTGAGCTGTCTTTATCTCCCTTCTTGGACATTCCTTATTGAGCAATGTGTCTGGCTAACAGATAAAAGGTAAACAAACAAACAAATCCCTTTGGACTGTGTTTATGTAAAAAACAACCCTCACTTCAGAGGCCTGTAGCAGCGATTTCCTCTGCTCTACTGGTCCCACCTACCTACTATTTCAACCAATGCACTTGAAAATCATTTTGAGTAACGATTTTTCTCGGTGGTGTTACTCTAAGGACTCCCGGAATGGTTAGCATGTTGCAACACAGTTTAAGGTAACCTAAATCTGTGTTCCCTGGCCATGGTCACTCATACCGGTCTCCAGAATAAACCATCTGCTATCCCCTTTGAGGTGAGAGCTCCGCTTTCATGTTGACACCAGTTGTCACTGCCAGGATCTGGCTTCAGAGGGCACCCAAGATGACTATCTTCACAAGTATCATGTATAACATACTTATCTAAAATAACAGATGTGTGGTCATTTTAAGAGAAATATGCTTATATAATCCTAAACCGAAGATAAACGTTCTTGAAAGGGTACTTCTTGAAATTGCACTGCTATAGTTTGGATAAGTTTTGAATGCTTCTTCAGCTGGGTCATGTGGCTTCTGAGTCCTCTAGACATAAACGCCATTCAGCTGACTTTGGCTCCTTGTAGCTGGTAAAGGACGCCAGCTTCCTCCTGTTTTTAATCAGATACCATTTGATATTACCCGTTTCTGACACCTGGCCTGCAACAAGTCCCCAGCTGCCAGTTCAAGCTGGGTTATGTGTCTGTGACCCTGTGGATGCCTTGGATGTGACAGCTCTCTCTAGTTGGAATATTGCAGGGTCACCTTAGCTTTCCTGTCACAGACTCAAAGCTGCAGACCACAGCTCTCCCCTGAGATCACAGCCACAGACTCAGCCCAGCCCTGCCAGCAGGAAGGCGGGATGGTTCCTGTGGTTACCATCAGACGTCAGAGCTGGAGGCTGGCTTCCAGGCCAAGTCTCCATCACTCAACTTCTCCTGAAATGAAACAAGAACCAACACATGCAAGTGAAATTACCAGTTTCTCCTGATGCTTAAACCAGCCGCTCTACCTACCCTGCATGTTAAGCATGTTGAGGCTCCAAGGGAACCAGTGTTCCAGTGTTTGCACTGATTCGGGTTAAGTCTGGAGCCACATGAATCAGAAAAGAGGAGAATGTCATTTGTGCTCAAGTCAAGAGTGATTCTAAAACCGTCTGTTTTCGCTTGCTGGATGCTAAAGGACTCCAAGAGAGCTGCATAAGTCAATAAATCAAACAATCAATATAAATCCATCAAACCACTGCAGACATTGCTTAACATTGCTTTGTCTACACCCTGGAGAATCTGGTTTAAAAAGAATTCAATTGTCTCCCTGATCATGATTTGGGGCAGATCTAAATAATTTCCACATTTTTGACACTCACCAAATACAGAATGGTTATCAGCCATGGCGAAACCAATAAAGCAGGCGGACATTTTAGCTTGTGCCTTCTTAAGGAATAAGATTACAGGAGAGAGCAATATTGGTGGAGCTTGGAGAACACTTGGAATTTACCATGATGGGCACTGAAGATGGAGAAATCTGCTGCCTGACTTAGAAATCCATCTTCCCTCCTGTTGGTACAGCAGTGTTTGGCTGAGAGTAAAATCACCCTACCACCCCCCCGGGGGGGGGTGATGAGTTGTCAAGGCAGCCAGTACACCTCACGTGATACTGTAGTTCACTTTTTATTTACTTTCTCTATAAAAGCCTAGGACCAACACAGATAACAGCCTCAGTTCTGTCTCCTTAAAAAACACAAATCCATTCTAGAAACTTCCACAAGACAATTTGTTATGTGTTTGGCATCGATTCCTATCCTAAGGCAACAGTGGGTGGCAACGAGAAAACCTGGCTTATCCCTGGCAAAAACTCAAAGGAGTCATGAAATGCCTAACAGCGTTCAAAAGGCAGTGCCCTTGTCAAGAATATGAAGATGAACATAAGGACCTATGAAACAGTGTTCTAGCAAAACCAAAAATACAGACCCTGGGGGAGTCGGCATCACGTTCAGACCATAGCTTAAAATTCAAGATGGCTTGGGGCTGACCATGGGATCAGTTGGGAAACTGCTTGATGCTGAAGCAGAGACACTGAATTAAGATCTCCATGGAAAGGGTTTGTGACAAATGCCTGTAATCAGGCAGATTCCTAGGGTTCACTGGCTAGCCAGGCTTGTCCAGTCTATGAGCTCCAGATTAAACGAGAGACCTCATCTCAAACAAGGTGGGGAGTTTTAAAAAAGTGTTCTGCTGTTGATGTCTAACTTCCAGATACATGCATGGACAGGGCATATACACACTCGTACACACATAAGAACACACGCACCCAACTCTAGATGTCTTTTGCTTCCTACAGTTATTAACAAATCACATCAGTAGACTTAATGTTAATACTACACGTGTTCATGTCACTTGAGAGCTCTCATGGAATTTTATATATTATTATAGTGTTTTATTTTGAACATAATTTTGAAAAAAATTATTGAGTGTGTGTCAGGGTGCTTGCTTATGTACAACATGCATGTCTTTATGCTACAGGGCACAGGTAGAAGTTAGTTTTCTTCTTCCGTTATGTAAGTCCACAGGATCTTACTCAGGCCTTCAGGGTGGGCAGGAATACTCGCTGAGCAATCTTGCCAGTCTTGATTTTGAACTTTAAAAGGTAATCCTGGCATGGGAAGTAAAAAGGAGATTGTGTGTGAGTGTGGCCTACTCTCATGAAAGGCTTCATGATATTTTCAGCCGTCGGATTCCGAAGGAGAACCCTATCTGCCACACCATTCTGTGACTACGGACAGCTCTTTCAACCTCTGTAAGTCTTTCTTTTTCTGTAACATAAAGTTAGTGTGCAGACAGCCTTGAATAAATCAATCTACATAAATATCTCAGCTTAGGGCCTGGAGCACAGGATGAATAGAGGGTTGATTATTTAGACATTTTTGTGTATTGCATTTAAAAACTGATTTCTTTATGATGAAAATTTATGCTGTGTTATGGATAGATGACATAAAAAGAATAGCCAAAAATGCTTAAAACAAGGGCTGTAGCTGATGCTCAGTGGTAGAGAACCGACTTGCCCAGCATGGAGGAGAGTCCTAGGTTGGGCAGGTCCCCAGTTCTACATCCCATAGCCCCCTAAAAACTTAAAGATCAGAAAACTTTAAAAAATACTTTTCATATTAACAGATTCAAAAGTATTGCAAAGATCACTTCAGACTACATACACAACAGAGATGAAACCCTACACTCAAGTGTGTTCACTCTAATGCAGAACAACTACAATGTACAAGCAACCATGTGCCCATTGATGAATGCACAAACAAATGGAGCGTGTAACTGCAGTAGACTTTTATCCAGCTTTGTTATGACTAACTTTCGAGATGACACACCAAAACACCTGAAAACAGTCTCAGTTCAGTATCTTTACCAGATTGGTCTGTGGGATGTCTATGAGGGACTGTCCTGATTGCTAATTGATACAGGTCCAGTCCACTGTGGGAGGTGCCACTCCCTGGGCAGGTCACTCTGAACTGCATAAGAAAGTTACCTGAGCATGACCCTGACAGATAGCCAGCAAGCTGCATTCCTCCATGGTTTCTGCTTCAATTCCAACTTGAGTTTCTAAGTTCTCTCAGTGATGGTCTGCAACCCGCAAGCTGAAATAAACCCTTTCTTTCCTCCCCTAAGTTTCTTTTGGTCAGAGTATGTGTATTTTCTCATAGCAACAGAGATCAAACGCAAAATGAGAAAGGCATTCTGATATAGGCACAACACAGGCCAACCTTGAGGATAATTACTACATGAAAGGCCCCTCACGGCAGGACAAATAAATATGATTGCATCTATATGATGTATCTAAGATAGTGGAAACAAGAAGTGAAGGATGGATGAACGAGCTGGAGAAGGAAAGACAGGGACTTAGCGGTTTATGATTATGAAGATTCAATTTAGGAAGGCAAAGAAAAAGATCTGAAGATTGATAATGATACTAATGTAGGATGACAATATTTGCACAACATGTGCGTACTTACATGCTAAAGTGATCAAAATGGAAAACTTTATAACAGGTTTATATGTGTGCCTGTAAGAACACTGGTAGGTAATTCCATAAAAGTGTTGTTACTGTACCAACATGCTTCAGACTTCAAGAAAGAATGGGGAACATGTTCTCGGTGAGAGTTCCTTATTGTCTGGTTAGGAAGACAGGAAACATTCCAAAAAGACAGTCTAGAGGCTGCAATTAGGGCAATTCACAAATAAGTAAGCGAGACTCTACAAAACCACATCAGATCAGTGTCAGGATCTGATTGGTGGACACCTGCCACCTTTTACACAGGCCATATGTCTAGAGTCAGATGATGGATAAGGGAAATGACCTGGGGGTTGCGTCGAGAGAACTCAGTACCATAGAATGATTAGGAAAGAAAAAGAAAATCATCGGGTGGTTCCTGAACACACCCACAAACTGACAGCTCCCCCGTAGGGTCCTCCACTCTTCATCAGGTAACTGTTGAAAATCGGGAAAACATCACTGTAATTAAGGACTTTTTTTGTCCTTTCCTAGCAGAACCCCATTCAATATAAAGGATAAAGGCACAGAAGGCACAGGCTAATTAGTGATGTCCACCCCCCAACAAAGATACGCACAGGCCTTCAACAGAAAACACCATTTCACACCAACGCATCACAGGAGTATGGCTCTGGGGACCACTCTGAGACAGCCAATGACCAGGAGAGAACAAAGCCACAGCAGAGAGGAAAACTGGGAGACCAAGAGCATACGTACACACATCTCAGACAGTGCTTCAGGATTCCCCAGGATGTGCATTGGCAAGCTGTAGCCTGCAGACCAAATTCAGCCCACACTCGATTTTTGTGCACTATATGAACTTATTTCTTGCATTTGCAAATTGATGGACGTGGGGAACGAAGGACACAGGACAGAGCCATATGTGGCTGTAAAAGCTAAAATACTTGTTGGTGTTCATAGATCAAATTTGCTCATCTTTGTCCAAGACAGAAATAATGAAGCCATGTGTTTAGTACCACAGAGAAGGAGGGTAAAGAGAAATAGTAAGATGCTCACACAGAGAACAAGGGAACCGTGTCAGAGAGCAAACTGAGTTCCTCATGGGCACGAAGACACAAGTTTGATCCCGGCACAAAAACAAAACAAAAGAGCAATCAAAACAGATGTGGTAGTGTATGTTTGTCACTCCCAGAGATGGGGAGGCAAAGACAGAAAGATCCCTGGAGCATCCTGGACAGCAGCCTAGTGTACTTGGCTACTTCTAGGCCAGTGAGAGACTGTTTCAATAAAACAAGGTGTAGCTCAAGGAACATCACAGAAGTGGGGGCAGAAGAAGTAGAAGAGCCAGAGGATGGAGACATGCACGGGAAAAGATACCTTCCAGAAATGAAATACTCATTGTGCTCACGAGCATGCTGCAGCTGGGCTTTACTGCACTTCAACAATCTATCATGGATGAAGGAGGGTCCATGATGCTCCACCTCTCCCCAAAAGCTATTGGTAATTAATGGTTGGTGGAAGAAGGATGTTATTCAGTGGAGGAGCCTCTGATAAGTTGCCCTTTCTCTGGCAAATAATAACCCTATAAACAGGCTTGAGAAAGGATTTCTGATTTAACCTAGTGGGTCACACACAAGAAGACATGTGAACAGGAGGGGAACTTTATGTGAGAAGGATTCCAGCAAGAGATGGAGAAGATGAGAGGAGAACCATGAGTCGAAACAACGAAATTCATTATTTAAATATATGAATCTGTCAAACAATTAAAAAAAAACAACAGTAAAAAATAAAGAGGATAGTGGCTAAGGAAAAATGGAGCTGAGATTGTCCTGTGACATTCGCATGTGTATTGACACGCATGTCCATGTGCACCTATACACACAACTGCACGTGCAAGCTCACGAGCATCCACATATACCTGCAGAGATGATTTACTATCGCATTTTTATATAATTTTATAATTTATTGTAATTTTTAAAACAATGCATGTTTATGTGTATTGGTGTTTTGCCTGCATGTATGTCTATGTAAGGGCGCCAGAAACCCTGGAACTGTAGTTACAGACAGGTGTGAACTGACCTGTGGGTGCTGAGAATTGAACCTGGTCCTCTGGAAGAGTAGCCAGTGCTCTGAAGCACTGAGCCATCTCTCCAGCCCTTACTACATGACTTTTACAGAATAAGTTTGCTTAACCATGCTCTAGGAGGCAGGGTTAATTAAGTTTTATGTTGAGAACCAAAGTGTAGGCAGGTAAAGAGATCCACAAGAAGTTCACACAGAGCCAATTTAAAGCTTCAAGTAACAGCCAAGGATGCTGCTATACGTCTATCAGTTTAGTGGGGACATCCTTTCCATTCATGTCTTCATGACATTAAGGAATTAGCCTTGTGACAATATAAAAATCTGAGTAGCTTACTCATTCAAGAAAATCTCGCCTCTCCCTTTCTCAAATCTAGTTGTTAAGTCAAGATCTTTTAGGAAATTATTATGGTGGCGCTTCTGGTCAGGGGTGGTGGGTGAGGGCTGGGAACCATCTCTCCAGCCCCAAGAAGTTACTGTCTTTTTGTGTGTGAGAGACAGGATTTCTCTCTGTACCCCAGCTGTCCTGAAACTCACTCTATAGATCGGGCTGGCCTCCAACTCAGAGATTCATCTGCCTCTGCCTCCCGAGTGCTGGAATTAAAGGCGTGTGCCACCACCAGCCAGTGGAAACTGCTAATTCTTAAAAGGCCAGGAAAGAAAGCGAATCTCCAGTGTCTTATCTAACTTAACATGTCTGGATTCTGAATACTGTTCAGCTCCCATTCAGCCTGCATTAACTCACCTAATATCTGTTTTTTTAATTCTTCTCAGAGGAATAAATACTTTTCTTCCACTGAATGGAGGGATCATCACAAACATTGCTACTGACATATTAACTTTGCCTCTTGGAGGCCCGTCCAGGGAGTGGCTGTGAGTTATGCCTTTTCCTACATTCCACACCGCCAAGCTGGGCTCAAGACTGGAATGGGAAAAAATTTCTTATTTATGAAATAGTGGACAGCGCACACAAAGAATAAAAACCAGTAAGTGAGGTTAAGTGAGGCTGGCTTACCCTTGCCAGGTAAACACATTTTGATGTGGGCACTTGCAAAAGCTCAGGTTGCTTGGTTTCCAGAGTGCAGAGGCCTCTGAGAGGAACAGAAAACAGCCCGGGCTTCTGACGACTCTGGACTCTTATATCCGTGTGATTTTACACAGGAAAATCCTTCTCCTGAGGATGTGTTCTTTGTTCCATGAATGTTCAAAACTTAAAATAATGGGTCTGTTCCGTGTCTTTGGAAAGAAACTTCCTTTGGAAGTTGTGTTGCCTACCAGCTTGCCATTACAAATATGTGTGTGTGTGTGTGTGTGTGTGTGTGTGTGTGTGTGTGTGTGTGCGTGCGTGCTAGGGCTGGGTGACTGAGGGGGTACAGTGCTTCCTCTGGAAGCATGAGAACCTGAGTTCAGAGATCCGGCTTTCATGTAAAAGTCAGGTGCGGCTGCATGTGTCTGGCACTGGAAGGCAGAGAGAGAACAATTGTGGGGATTTGCTGACCAGTGAGCCTAGGTGCAAGGGTGGCTTCCAGGGTCAAAAATGAAGGTAGAGAATGATAGAGGAAAGCACTGGCATGGACCTCTGTCCAACATCCATGTTTGCGCGCGCACACACACACACACACACACACACACACACACACACACGCATATCAAGGAAGAATAGAACACAGTGTGGAGTGTATTCCCCCCAAGCATAGAGAGAGGTAGCTAGGGGTTTGGAAAGAGCAGTTGTCCTACGACCTGATATGCTGGTAGAGACATTCCACTGGCTCTGCGGAGGATGAATTCCAGCTTCAGAGAACAGAGCTTGGCCTAGGAACTTCCTGCCTTACTGACTTACATTCTTTTGCAAGCAAGCAAGTGGCCATTTTGAAGCCAGACTATTATTGGGAGAAAAATCACTGTCCCAGGTAGGACAAGAGTTCAGTTACTTTAAGGTCCCAAACAGACTGAACATGTTAAGGTCTTTTTGGTTTTAATCTCTCACTCTCTCGCAAAGGGTGTGTGTGTGTGTGTGTGTGTGTGTGTGTGTGTGTGTGTGTGCTGGTGCCTGTGGAGGCCAGAAGAAGGTGCCAGAGCGGCTGGAGTTACAGGTGGTTGTGAGCCACTAGAAACAGGCCCTGGGAACCCAAACAGGGTTCTCTGGAAGAGTATCAAGTGCTTTTAATTGCTGAGCCATATTTCCATCCCCTTCCCTCTTTCCTAACATACAAATATGCTTTTATCCATGCCACCTGCCCCAAGACAAGGTTTCTATGTGTATGTAAGCCCTGGCTGTCCTAGAACTCACTCTGTAGACCAGGCTGGCCTTGACTCAGAGATCTTCCTGACTCTGTTTCCCAAATTGTGGGATTAAAGGCAAAGACCACCAATACACAGCTAATGAATTTTTTTTATAAAAAGTAAAAAATGTGCCAACTGTTAGTCCACTCACCTCCACCCCAATAAAACCATTCTCTTATTTATGTTTCAGAAGCCGGTCTTGCCGGAACACTGATTTCCTTACCCTTTGACCGCCCGTCAAACTAAACGTTACTTACAAGCAATTGACTGCAAGTTGGTTTAACAGCAAGACATCCCTTTAATTAACTGCCTTCTTTTTTTTTATTGCAGTTGACAGGCAATACATTTATAGTATCTCAACTGATTACATGAGGTCTTAGGTACTTATCTATCAATTGGTAAAGAAAAAAATAAGCCTGCATTAAGCCTAATGAATAGGCTTTGTGATTAAGAAATCTCAAGAGAAAAAAAAAAGAAACCTCAATAATCTCAGAGAACTTCAGATTGAACGTCACCACCATTTTTAATAGGAAATTATTAACCTCACTAATTAAAAATATGTTTCATCCTAATTTTCGAGACAAAACCATTTCAGAGACACTTCTGGTCTTTCTCTCAGATTGACTTAGTTTCATGTGGAAATTCTGCTCCTCAGAGCAGAATAAATAAAAAACATTAAATAAACAGCAACAACATAATTTATGAAGGATATATTTATTAATTACCTTTATAAAATTGATTTTAAAATATAAAATGCACTCTACTTAGGATATATTTTATAATATGCATGTGTGTGTTTGGGGCTGGGGTAGGGTGGGGTTGCTCTTAGGAGGGCAGGTGACAAAGAAGCCCAGAAGAGGGCGCAAGTTCACCTGGAGTTAAGAGGGAAGGTGCTGAGCCACCAGATATGAGAGCTGGGAACGGAACCAGCATCCTACACAAGAACAGAATGTGTTCTTAACCACGGAGCCATGTCTCCAGCCTCTGTCAATACCTTATTTCAACATCAAGAGACAAATGAGGTTCTAGATAGCTGGTGCATATTCCATCACACCACGCTAAAGCCCTTTGATCATTCGAAATGACACTAAGTATATAGTATAGAATATTTAAGAAGTAAAGCACTCACAAGGTAACATGGCGGGGTGAAAGAGCTGAGCTCTCGACAGCCCATATGACTGCAATTATGTTTATTGGTGGATAGAGAAAAGGACTAGGATCAGATACCACACTGACCTACCTCATCATGATTTCAATCTGCTTGTTCTGAGTCTCTGTACTTTCTATCATTTCCCGCTTTTGTAATGAGAAGGAACGCCTGTTGTTGAGGAGGAAGTGGATTCTCCCACAGGTCTTAATTAGGTGATATTCTAGACTCTCAGCTGTCCAGCAAAAACACTCCCAGCGAGTGAGTCACGTTCACAGCAAGGATGGCTGCTTGCTGACAGGAGTTTCCATCTTCTCTCGAAGAGTGGGAGAGTGGGGGGAGATACAGACAGTTCTGGGGGGGGGGATGCCAGCCCTTGCATTCATAAACTAGCAAATTCTCAGTAGTACAAGCAGTCATTAAAATCGAACTACTACTCCTGCTCTACCCCACAAAAAAAAAAAGAAAAAAAAAGAAAGAAAAAAGGCAAGAAAACACCTACCCTTGTTATCTAATACTCATGTTGCAGAGACTTCATATCCGCACATATGAAGAAACCAAGAGGGAGGAATAAGCCAAACTCAATTTAATTGGGAGCTCTCTTGACAGAATAGTTATTAATAAGGCTGTATTGTACAAACCCCATGAAATCCCCACCGCCGTGGACTACACCAGCAGAGAGGCATTTAACATCCACCAAGTCTCCCTCCCCATGCACTTGGGTCTGCTCATCTATTCCTGCCCCCTCCCACCAAACCTCCCAGTCCTCCTCCTCCCCTTTACCAGCCCTGGACTCTCAAATCAAAGGGGAAAAAAAAAAAACTTGTCTTAAGCAAACCCTCCATCAATTATTCACACGATATTACAGTGTATGTCAGCAATCTCTCGGTGTTTAAAAAACTTCACTACAAGCCAATTAAAATGTAAACTGAGAAAGACGGATGGAGCGGGTTGCTCTGGTGTGAACTTGAGCAGTTCCTAACGTGTGTTACAACTTCCAGACCCGCTAATTTGACAGCCGCTTTCATCGGCAGGGCAGAGCCCTCCCCCCACCCATGACTTCTCCCTCTTTGTCTTAATGGAGTGCATCTCCCAGGACGAATGGTTCCATACCCTTCCATTAGGGCAGATGAGTCCTCTGGGCCTTGCAAGCAAGCCTGCATCCTCCAAGAGGAAGCTATTAACACAGTTAGTTTCGTTTTTTGTTTTTAAGGACCTGTCATAGACTCCAGGCTGCAGGTTGGAAGTCACATGGTTTTATTTAAGAAAGAAAGAAAGTGGTGTGGGGGTGAGGGTGGGGTCAGGAAGTACACAGGGAGAGTTAACGTTGAAACAATGCTACAATGCCTGAGAGACAACCAGTAGAGACGACAGCACTGAACCAATCTTCCACTGTTGTCCAGTTTTCTGTATGGCGCACTTCACCTCTTCTTTTAGACTGAATGAACTCAAGACTACTTAGGCAGTATGGTTTTTGCTTGCTTGGGGTTTGATTTTTCAGTGCTGCAGGGGTGGGGCTCAAAGCAGGCCTTCTGAAAGTAGGTGCTGAATGACTAAGTTATACCCTGAATCTCCTATTGGATTCTGAGACGAGAATGTGTTGATTAGTACTGATCATCAACCTGATAGGTTCTAGAGTCACCAAGCTTTTGAAAGAGACCCCTGGGCTTCTCTGTGAGGGAGTTTCTAGACTGTGGGAATGGCAGTCAGAAGACTCACCCTGAATGTATGTGACAGTATCCTACGGGCTGGGGACTGAATAAAGATAGGGGAATGACTGAGCATCAGTATTCGGCTCTCTACTTACCGAGTGTGAGTGTGGACAGCTGTCTCATTCCTGCCGCCATGCCTTCCCCACCACGATGGGCTGCACCCTCAAACCATGAGCCACGGTAAACCCCCTTCCTTCCTCAAGCTGCTTTGGTCAGGTGTTTTCTCTCTTCCACAAGGACGGTAAACAATACAGAGAAGTCTGAACAACTATACGCAATTAGAGCCACTGTAGTTAACAGGAAAATACGGGCCCTTTCAGGCCCTTCCACACCCCTTCTCCTGAACCTCCCTTTCCTTTCAACTTCAGTTAGGATATCTCCACATACAGTGAAACCAGAGCTCTTTGGACCAGATTGGGACAATGACACCAGGTCAGGCTATTAAGGTCTCTGTCTTCTCTACTGCTCCTTTCCGCAATGTGAGCTTTCATTTGCAGATCACATTCAGGCCAGGGACCTTTGATCTACCTAAAGAAAGATGGGTCTACAATGTGGAATCTCATGCTCCCAGCCTTGACAGCCTGATGCCTATCTAATGGGATATTATTCCAATTCAGTTCTTCTCTGTTCCTGCTTACTCACAAGACATTTAGTTTAAAGAAGATACAAAATGGTCTTCCATCCCCACAGAGCATAAAACTCACTCTAGAAAGCTACTGAGCTCAATCATGAAACCTCACCTCTACCACCTGTATATATAAGGTCGACTAGACAGGTCCAAGTTCATGAAGTAAGAGTACCAGCTCAAAGAAACATAACCATAACATAACAAGAAATACTGGTTCCCTATGAGCTAATGACTATGGTATTAGTCAGTGACTTACATGAAATTAATACATTGGAAAAGATACTAATCAATGAAGTAATTCATTGACTTCTAAAGCATCAAGTATAGGTTGAACTCAAAAAGACAAGTGTAACTGGAAATAAGTTAATAAATGTGTAGCCACTATAACTGAATAAGAAAAGGAAAAACCTTAACTTCTCTCCTCCCTTCCTCCTTTCCATGCTTTGGGTGGTGGAATTCTCTTGATTGGTAACCGATACAGGAGGCACAGTCCACTCTGGGTGGCAACATTCCCTAGGCAAGTAGCTCTATGCTGTATAAGAAAGCTAGCTAAGCATCAACCTATGGGAAGCAAAAAATAACATTCCTTCATGGCTTCTGGTTATAAATTCCTACCCTGATTCCCTCCGTGATGGTAGGAACTTATAAGGTGAAAAACCCTCCCCTCCCCCAAGTGGCTTTCAGTCAGTGTTTTATCACAGCAAGGAAACTCAAACATCAGGTTTTATCTCCTGTTAGGCAGAAAAGACTCTGTACTCTGCGAGCATGCCTCAAGCTTATTTGATCAAATTCAGTTAGCAGGTGTGTATCAGGAAAGCTTACGGGTCAAAATGAAAGGCAGATGGCTATCCGAGTGGCGCAGATGATCGATAAATTCATTCTGCTAGTTAATCCTGCTGAATTATTTACCACAGTGGCTTTCAGCCCTCACTGTGCAGAGAATCATGTGAGGAGTGAGGAGATTTTAAAACTACAGAGACTGAAGTTTTAAATGCTTTGGTTCAGTTGACCAAAGATAAGTTCTGGACAGTAGTGTATATATTTTTTGAATGTACTGGTGCCAAGGGCAACCAGATTATTCTCTGCAGCAAGAAGGGGCAGCATGGCAGACCCTACAGGCTCTGGCTGCCTTCGACACTTGCAGCCTTTAACCTGCTAAAATCCTTCTCTACTCATTACAACTTCTTAATATTTGTGTCTCAGTCATGCATCAAAATACTCAGAACTGGTTATTTTATGCCTTGGTTTTGAAAATATGGATGAGAATGAGGGAACCAGTTTAAAAACTACAAAAAATGCTGAAGAGACGGCTCAGCGGCCAGGAGCAGTTCTCACACAGGACTGGAGTGCAGGTCCTGTTGCTCACATTGGGAAGCTCACAACAAGCTGCAACACCAGCTTTAGGGGATCCACCTCCCTTCCTGCCTCCATGGACAACTGTAGTCATATGTGAATAGACCCTCCACCACACACACCTATTACAATCACAAGAAGATTCCTGTAGACATCCACAAACCTGGCTACAGGAAAATATAAACAGCAAGTATTGGTGAAGATACTTGGGAAGGGGAACACCGAGAGGACACTTGTAGGGATGTAAAGTGTAGCCGTTTTATAAGCAGCTGATAACACACGAATGGTAGAATATGATGCCAGTGTAGACCTTGAAACCAAGAGAAAAACGAGTGAGACAAGTCAGCTTCAATGAGTCACATATCCCATGATTCCATTTAAGTAATGCATTGAACAGGCAGCAGCGCATCTGTCCTCCAGTATCCTAACAGGTGTCTGACTGGTCCTTATCTGAAGAAGTATCCCTTCTAAAAGGAGAAGCTCTAGACATGCAAAGAACAGTGGTAGAGTACCTGTCTAGAATTCCCCAGTGAGGGGCTGGGGGTGTGGCTCAGTGGTACAGCACCTGCCTAAAATTCCCCAGTGAGGGGCTGGGGGTGTGGCTCAGTGGTACAGCACCTGCCTAGAATTCCCCAGTGAGGGGCTGGGGGTGTGGCTCAGTGGTAGAGCACCTGCCTAGAATTCCCCAGTGAGGGTTTGGGGTGTGGCTCAGTGGTACAGTACCTGCCTAGAATCACTCAGTAAGGTGCTGGAGTATGGCTCAGTGGTAGAGCACCCGCCTAGAATCCTCCAGTGAGGAGCTAGGGGTGTGGCTCAGTGGTGGAGCACCCGCCTAGAATCTTCCAGTGCTGTAATGGGAGCATGGCTCAGCCAGAAAGCACTTGCCTAACACGCATGAGGCCCTGTTCTCTATTGCCAGAAGCACAAAGCAAGCAACAAAGAACAGACGTTTGAGGAAGATTGAAATCTGTCATTAGGGAAACTGTGGAATTGTAACATCTCAGAGGCAGTGGAAGATTAAAAGACACTTGTAATAGCATGGAGTCTTCAAGTTGATGTCTCTGGTTATAGGGTCTTTCCAGGCAACTAAGTGTAAGCATTTTTAACTACTCCTCCTTCCCTGTACCACACTGTGCAAACTTCATGTGGGTCCAACCAGCTTTTCTCTCCTTCCTTTCACCAACAGACATCTTTATTGTCCCTGCCACCAGATCTTCCATCACACCACACTACTCGATAGCCTCTCCTTCCTCCATCTTCCCCTCCTCCAAAGTAAGCTACTCTTAACGGCTTGCCTTTATTCTCACATCCTCCACGAAATGCTGAGTAACATACAAGTCACAGACTTGGAGCACAAGCTTGTCCCTTTCAGGAATGCATTCTTTAAGAACAAGGCCAAGGTCCCAAATTTCTCATTGCCAGAATGATGGGCTCCTGGCAGAAGGACTGGCAGAATGACCAAGCGAAAGGACCTGGTTGTGAGAGCTGGCTGGATGGCCGATCCATGCCTCCTGCAGCCCAGCCCTGCACAGCAGTTTCCCTTCCGGTTGGTTCCAAGCAGATTTGCTCTCTGCACACTCCCTCCACCCCCCCCCCCCGGCTGTGTGCTGTTATGGGGGAAATCACCCCCGTGGGACAATTATCATCGACGGGTAGCTTCTAATTTTAAGCTACAGCTGAACTGCAGCTGCCATCACCGCTCCAGTCCGTGTGCAGCTCTGATGATAAATATTTAACCAGGACAACCTCCCTTTCCTTTGCTTCTATGTTCCTGCTTAATTATTTTAACAAAACGGCTGTTTCAGCCATTTACCGCTCTTGTCAAATCCCTCACTACACATGGTGGATCATATTTTTGCTGCCTTCATTGGTAAGAAAGCAGATGCCAGGCTATTGACGTGCACAGTTCCTGACACGGCTCTATCCTCACTCCTGCCATTAGCACCATTTACCCAGCATTTCTTGCAGTTTTAGGCTCTTGAGGTTGGATGGAGCTATGAAGGATGCTCTGACGTGACCCCAGAAACAAATACTGAGATGGAGCCTCTCTCAGCCAGGGTCCTGGAGGGACAGAGATAAACAAGGCTCTTTTACCACTCCACGTTGGACATATGCTACAAAGTAAGGTATCTCTGTTACATGAGCAGACTCATATATGCAGGCTAACTTGTTGCTGCAGCATATAACTGAACTTGCCCTGTGTTATATAGGAAAGCTAGTCAGTCCTTCCTCTCTTCCATACAGGAACAGCATGCAAGCAACCAAGCAAATAAGATCAGTACCACTCACAGAGTATCTTCTGAGCTCTACACGCTCCACCCCATGTGCATGTGTATGAGGTGGTATGTACGTGTGTATTTGCATGCATGTAGGAGGATATGAAGATGCAGGCATATATTCGCATGTATGTGGGAGCATATGTATGTGCAATGCACGTGTGTATGTGTTTGTGGAGGTCAAAGGTTGAGGTCAGGTGTTTGTCTTGATTGTTTTCCATCTTACTTAGGTCGATGACTTGGCTGATCGAGATAGCTGGCTTGCCCTGGAGAAACCCTGTCATGTCTCCTGGGTTCTAGGATTACAGGTGGGTTACCTAGCTTGCTTGGCATTTACATGGGCTTTGGGCATCTGAACCCTGGTTCGCATGTTTATAGGGCAATTACTTTATAGGCTGAGCCATCTCTCCTGCCCCTCTACGAGCTAGACATCATTGAATTCTCATACATCTCTATATAGTGGGGGTACTAATTTCATTTTAGGAATGAGAACACAGGCTCATAGAAGAACATCATGAATAAAGTCACTCTCTGGTAAATGGTAGGCCTAAAATAGATTTCTTGGTTAGTTTCAATTTAACTTTCTGAAGCTGCCAATGAGCAGGCGACCCTAGCGCGCACACACACCTTCTTGCTTTCCTACACACACCTGCTTTTATTCTCTGCCTCTCCTTTGAGCTGTGCTCTTTTCATGCACCACCATCCTAAGCACTCTGCACACTGCGGTCTCCATTTCTTCGCCCTGAACCATTCTAAAGCAGTCTCCACTCCGGATGCAATAGGAAACAGTTTTTGCTGAAGGCTGGCCTGGCAAAGCTAGGGGTGCTTGGAAGATTCATTTTTGTTTGCTATCTCCATGGGATCAGATAACTGTTGCTGCCCCCATCTGAATACTTTTACTTTCTTCCGCAGTATCAATCTTTTATGGATACCCAATAATATTACTAATAATATCTTCTGCTGAGTATTCACCTTCTAAACATTAATAGTAATTTTTACTCCTGCTCCTCCTTCTCGCTCCTGTTCCCCCTTCCCTCCTTTTCTTCCTCTCTTTTCCCCTCTTTTCTTCTTCTTCCACCTCTGGCATATCTTCCTCCTCTTCCTGTTCCCCCCCTCTTTCTTCTCCTATGCCCCACTTTTTCTGTCCTGAGGACCTGAACCCATGGCCCTGTGTGAACTAAACACTGGCTCTACACCAGCTACTAACATCAGAAATGTCTTAGTATTTATGGTCCAGCTGGAGTTGTTAGCGCTTAGCTGAAGTCCCCCACATGGCTGTTCCCACAGATGCTCAGACTCTCCTCAAATGGAGGTGATTCCACCGTTCTCAAAATCGGTTTTCTACTGGGCTGCTCATCACAATGATACTGTTTCCACAGCCAGGAAACCCAGGCTAACCCTATACTCCCTTCATCAGTCTTTGAGATCTGTGAATGATCACCCCTAAACTCCCATTAGAATTCTTTCCTCCCTCAGGCCACTCCGACTGCACCAGAGGAAATCTCACCACTTCTCATTTACAAATTTTCTCAAGGGAGTCACCAGTCAGAGCAACCTCTAATAAGTTGGTGTCCGCTGGTATGATAAAACACTCTGACCAAGAGCAAACTGGGGAACGAAGAGATGTATTTATTTGGTTTACAAGTCCAGGTCATACTCCATAAGTGAGGGAAGTCAGGGCAGGAACTCAATGCAGGAATTAAGAAGGGATTCCGCTTGCCGGATCATGGTCCCACAGGCTCATGGTTAGCGGGCTTTCTTACAGAGCTCCCCTCTTGACCCCAGCGGAGGTCAGGCTCAGAGAGTGCTCAGCGCTCTAGCAGAGGACATGTTGTCCATATTTACCAGTTTACAACTACCTGCAGCTGCAAGTCCAGATGATACAGACCTAGACTCCCCTCCCAACTCTCTCTCTCACACACATAGACACACAATTACAATCAATCTTAAAGACAATCTGGGGCTGGAGAGATGGCTCAGTGGTTAACACTGGCAGCTCATCCAGGGAACCAGGGTTCCACATGGAAGGTAACTGTAACTCTAATCCCAGGGGATCTGACACCCTTTTCTGGTCTCCATGGGCCCTGCATTCATACATGAGCACACACACCCATGCATGCAAAACACTCATACACACAAAATAAAAAGAAAAATAAAAAACACAATCCCTTACATCTATGCCTACAAAAAAAGAAAAAGGAAGGAAGGAAGGAAGAAAGGAAGAAAGGGAAGGAGAGGAAAAAGAAAAATCAGTTACTCAGTTGAGATTCCCACTGACTCTGGGCTGTGTCAAGTTGACAGTTAATGCTAGCCAAGGCAGTACCATCTTCTTCAAATCCTCGCTGTACTCTGCAGCACCCAAGGCTTCCCCACTAGGCAAGGAAAAATATCCCACCTCTCAGTGATCTCTGCCTAGTAACTCTATTCCAGAGCACAACACCAGAGCAAAAATACCCTCATCCTGCATGATGTTTATATACAACACTGTTGTCTACAAAATGCATGCTGGAGAACTGTACAATCAAGTTTCAAAAAAATATAAAATAGTAATTTGTGCTGGGTTGGATCTATGGTTATCCCAAACTGTAGCCCCACCAAGCTGCAAGGAGGACATCCTGCACTGGTACAGTCTCTTGGTTTTACATACTGCTTACAATTCCCCTCTCCTTGGTGGCTATTCATCCAAAAAAAAAAAATATGTTAAAGTCATCTGCAGGAAGCCTGTACTATATCTACCTTTGTGCTAGCACGTCAGCTTTGTTATTATTTCTGTTGCATCATGTGTGGTGTCTTGTGATAAGTGTGGATCTGCCCTTAGGAGAAGTACCTAGCTATACTCAGTTCTCAGGGAAAGAACTTAAAGGTGGGGATGGTTGGACTCATTGTAACTTTATGTTTACAAGCATAAAGTTTAGTAGGTAGAGTGCTTGCTAAGGACAAAGTACTGAACTCCATCCCCAGCACTGTATAAACTGAATACAGGGTTGCACATTTGTAATAACAAAACACTTGGGAATTAGAGGCAGGAAGATCAGAAGTTCAAAGTTTATCCTGAAATAACCTGGAATAATGGAGACCTGTCTAAAGGAAGGAGAGGAAGTGAAAACCTCAGGAAGCTTTGGGTTTAGATTTATATATAATACAAGTCTGGAAATCATTTGTTAGAACTTAAGGTGCTCTGTGGTCACAGGCATTATTCATTCATGGAAGATGCTTCCCAAATGAATGAATGAATGAATGAATGGCTCACTGGACAGAGCAGCCCAAAAATGCCCCTTTCTACCTGCCTACCTCTACCCCAAGTAGAAAAATCAGTAACTTCCTTCCCAGTGACTTCCAGAAGCATCTAGCCATTAATACCACAATGGCCATCATCAAAACTGCATTGTTTAATGTAGCTGGAGCATAAAGTTTCTTAGCATCTTAGGCTTATTACTAAAGCAGGCATTATCTTCAAATTTATCTTATCGGAAGGTTAAACACAGTTCTTCATCAGAACACTTAACTCTCCAATATGGTCAATTACCAGATAATAGTGCCCCCTTTCTCATGTCTTACCACTTAACTGGTCTGATCAATAAGTAAGTACACACTGCATTATTAAGGCCATGCTGATGTCAGGCACACACAGCAGTCCGTGCACTCGGAGCCTTAAAGAGAAATTCCTCTTACAAGTTCCTCTATGTGCAGGGCTCCACTGTGCTCATCTCCCATACAAACCTCCCATTGCCACATGTAGATGTGACGAATGAACTTTTCAGCTTGTTCTGATCCTAAGAAACCAAAATAAGGACGAAATTTAAAGTGATGGCTCTCTCAGTTATGTACTTGCTGTCCAAGTATAAGGACCTGAGTTCAGAACCCCAGCACCCATGTAAAAGCCAATGGATGAGTATGTCCGCTTGCCTATAATGCTGTGATATGGGGACAGAGATGGGATTCATGAGAGAAGCTGGCTACCTGAACTAGCCAAATTGATGCACTTCAGATTCAGAGAGAGAGACTGTCTCAGTAAATAACACGGAGAGTGACCAAGAAAGACATCATACGTCAACCTTGTAGGCACATGAACAAGTCCACGTGTCCCCTCCCATATACATATGCACACTAACCATATAAACACAGGGTCACATACATACTACCACCACCACAAATACAACATAGGAGTATACACCTATAATCTCATCACTTGGAAGGTGGAGGCAGGAAGATCAGAAGTTCAAGGTCATCTTCACCTAAGAGCATTCAAGGCCAGAAGCCTGTCCATAGGATTCTATCTCATAAGCAATAAACCAACTAAACAACCAAACAAAAGAATAAAACAAAACACCAAATGAACTTCCACTGTGTAAATAAATGCCTATTAGCTGCTACACAATGGAAAAGCTAAGTGCATTTCTTTCTGCTATAGGCAGACGAGTGCTATCTAAGTGAGTTCCCTTTCTTCTGCAACTGGCAGAGACACCACCATTACAGGTAATGGCACAGAAGAGCCACCAACTTGACCATGACCTCCCATGGACCCCAGGAGACAAAAAGAGGTTATTATCAGATATTTTTCTACTGCTCTCTACTTTTATTATTTACGCCAGGGTCTTTCACAAAACCTGGAGCTTGCTATATCAGCTACAAAACCCAGCTGGTGACCTCCAGGAATCTGACTACTTCTGTTCCCCACAACTAAACAGTGTTGAGCTTACAGATAAAACACCGCTGTGCCCCGCTTTTACTGGGGTGCTGAGGAAATGAACACTCAGGTCCCCGTACTTACACAGCAAGCCCTTTGCCTTTTGAGGTATCTCCATAGCCTGCTCCTGCTTCTTTAAATGGGTGTCTTCTGGCCGAGAAAACTAGAGAACAGATGCACTCGCAGAGAGACTGCTAGTGGTGTTCTGAATTCCCTGCAAAGAAACATTTAGACACCGGGCCCTAGGATGGCATGTCAGGATCTGAGGCCTTTTCTGGTGCAGATTGCTAGTGTACACTGTTGCTCTGTCTCTGTTTAGCTTCCCTGCTGAGGGTGGACATGCTGGAGGCAGAATGATGGGAGAAGAAAGTGAAGGATGGAGAGGAAGATGAGAAAGGCTGTGGAGGAAAGGCTGGTCCAAAGGGTTCACTGAGTCTGGCCCCCATGATGATCTGGTTCTTGTTTTATTGGAAGTGTTTCACCATCCCCTACTGTCATCAGGCTAAAGCTTACTGTGATGCTGAAAGGAGCCATTTGACTGAAGATGGAAGCAATTAATGGCAGAGCCCCATCAGCACAGCCCCGAAGTCTGCATACATCAGCCCTGGCCCTCTCCAGATTCTCAACCAAACCTTGTGGTTTTGGTATTTCCATAAAAACTCAGCTGGGTTTCCCTAATAATCATCTCAGCTATGTTTAACTTTTCCTTTGAACTGTCCTTAGGTTAAATCTACCCAGAACGAGACTTGCTCACTACACATAAAAGTCTGAGTCAATAGAGTCCTGCTCTTTGTAGGGAGAAGAAGTGCTGTTGCCTACGACAACAGACAGAGAGGTAACACATTCTGGTGTAGGCAGAGTTCAAAAGAGATAACCTAAAGACAAAGAGATTACTTCCAAAGCAGAGAGGGACGGGGGATGGGATCTAAAACATGTAGTGATGGACATTATTGATAGCTTTATTGTGTTTAACTAATGAATGAGTTAATTAAGAGCACATGGTTGTATGTGCATGGTCTGTGTGTTTTGACATTCAATGTCTTCCCCATTCATGGTCCACCTCCCGTTGAGGACAAGGTCTCTTACTTGTCTCTGGAGCTTCCTGATTTAGCTAGAGTTCCTGGGATCCTCCTGTATCTGCATCCCTGGCGTGGTGGCCATAGGCACATGCCACACACCAGGCATTTTACACAAGTCCTGGGGATGTGAAGTCAAGTCTTTATGCTTGCAGTTGCCTGAGACTGGCATGCTGCCCTGTCTGGTCTTAGACTGAGGTGGCATGTGGAAGGAAAGTGGCTCCCTCCTACTTCAGCACCTCCAAAACATTCCTGACCACAGACCTGGCACATTCTCAGGCCTGCTGCAAACACTAGCTGACTTTTCCCACTTAAGCCTAAAACAATCTATCCCTCAGTTCTACCCCATAAACTAATCCTGCCATCAAATTATCCCACGTACAATGTGCCCCCTTTGCTTTTTAATGTACCTCCAGGATTCAATGGGGGGCAATTTTCTGGAATTTATGCAACATTCCTTAAGGGGTCATTCCTAAGTGACAGGAAAACCTTTGTGAAATTCTACCAGGGAACTGGGGACTGATCCAATTTTCCTACATGGATTTCTTATTTTTAACTAGATGAAAACCCACAAGTTTTGACCAATTCCAACCATCATGAAAACACCCTTTGTTTAAACAATGTCTCTACTGGAGCGTTTTCCAGCATATAAGGTGATTTCCAGTGTGATACAAAATCCACTAGGGCCTTTTAAAACTAGGGGTGGAGAGTGCGGGAAGAGGGAGAAAAAAAGTTATCTACACAGCAGACACCTTTATGGTCTATAACCCAGTGTGTATGGCATACACAACAACTGGCTGTAATACAGTAAGCCCGTGAAATGCTGACCTACCCACAGACAGAACTGAGAAACCTGGCGAGGAAATCCACCCACAAAAACCAACCCAACTTGAGGCAAAAGCCATCTGTACAAGCGCCAATTATCCTTCTCCTCAAACAATTTGTTTCCATCTCATTTTGCTGACAAGCAAGTTATGCCACATTTTAATAGGCAATAAAATGTATTATTAAATAATTAGTAGCTAAGAAACAGAAATTAGAGGCTATTTCCCTTCGCAGGCATCCCCCAGTACTTCAGCCTACTGATGCTAGGCAACTCGATCCAACATGGATGGATGGAAACCTGATACAGCAGTTTACTGTGAGACAATTACGAGGCTAATGAGTGTTCACTAAGAGACTGAAGTGGGAAAGAGATCTAGAAAATTCCACCTAACCCCAGTTATGTCTGATCTGCAGCAGGGTCCCAGAGGAGCAGAAATTCTTTCTGCCCGTTCCTTGTTCTGAGCACATTAATTAAACTCTGAAAGGTAAAGGAGTATTGATGTCTTTCCCATCTCCCCCACTTCTCCCCTCAGGTAGTGTCTGCTGCTTGTTCAGCCCTGAAGGTATAGTTGCACTAACTGAAAAAAGCCCCACCAAGACCAATTAAGGTCTTTACTAAGAGGCTGAAAAGAAGACAAATGAAGGCAGAAAGCCCGATTACAAGGAACCTTTGTTCGGATGTAAAGCAATTAGAGTGGTCCCCGGGGAGGGTGGTGCGGCTCCAGAAGCACATGGTTTTACAGCCTGTCTAAACTTGGAACAATCTATCTTTTTTTAGGTGGAGAATAAAAGTGAACCCTATATTAGTGTCATATATCAGCTGCGAGTACCTGCTAGAGCCGTAAAGCTTCTCCAGGATCCCTGGTGGAGGGCAATGCTGGTAGGACTTTGCTCTCACAGGCAAGGAAGGCAGACTGGCCAAGTGCCAAAACAGCCTATAGCAGGAGGGGTCCTTCAGCAGGGAACCCAACCAGAGGGGCACGTCTAGAAGGAAATGGGCCACAGAGTGTTGGGTACGTACTGGAAGAGAGGGCAAAGGAGAACCTTGAACCACACCTGGAGGGCGCTCTCTGGAAGATGACATCACTTGGAAACAGCCTTTGGAAGAACAGAAAAACTTGGTGTTGATGGCCCTGGGGACAGGGATAGTTCTCCTTCTGGTCATGTGATTTTGTAACATGTTACTGCTGTATTGCTCCATATCAGACGAGGACAACTGGTAGGTCTTGAGACCCAGATGCAAGAGCATGGACATCTTGTGTCTCAGGGTATGTGCATATGCACATTCAGTCCACAGCTCTCACCCTCAGGCTCATTTCTCTCCTTGTTTTGACATAGGCTCTCTCCCCAGGAACGAGGATCACTGTTTAGACTGGTGCAGCCATTCAGGGAGCCCCAGGGATTTGCTGATCTGTGCCTCCTGACTACTGTGATGCTAAGCATGTGCCACCATGCAGTTTGTTTGTTTGTACTAACGTGGATCCTAGGGGTTGAACTGAGGTCCTCCTGCATGAGGTCACAGAAAGCACTTTACTGACTGGATCACCTCCACAGCCACTAGGTAAAAACTTGTACTTAAAAGCTGATTCCTAGAAATGCAATGTTCAGGATGAAGGAACGAATAGTCAGAAGTTAGTTACACTAGTCACTTAAGAATGTAGAATCAGAGATTTATAATGTAGTGATGGCATGTTGATAGACACCTGCAATTCCAGCACTCATGAGGTGGGGACAGGAGGGTCAGGAGTTCAAGGCAGTTGCAGCTATATAACAAATTTGAAGATAGTCTGGGCTACACGAGACTTACCTCAAAAGAAAAATAAATAAAAATTAAAGCATGCTAGAAGAAAATGTTCTGTATTATAACTCTGTAGCAGCCTTTGACGTAGAAACAGAAAGCAAGCATGTTAATTTTCATGAACTATATCTGGGATGGGAACGTAACTCAGTGGTAGAACACTTGCCTAGAATCCCCCAGTGAGGGGAGGGGCTTAGCATGTGAGAGGTCCTAGGTTCAGTCCTCAGTTCAGAAAAAAATAGTCCATTTTCTGTAAATGCACAATATAACTATAATATCATTTCAATACTCAATAATGTATCTGAAGCATCACCTCAGCATAGAGTTGACACAAGGGCAGATACGATGGACTCATTGATTATTAGGCACCGTGTGTATGCTGGTATGTATTTTATACCGACAGCCCATCTCAATATGCTCGGCTATCTCATGTGAGCCACGGTCACTGTTGGGAACACTGTAAGTCTGTTTTAACCACAGGCCAATCATTTACTTGCCACATAATCATGCATAAACCACTCAAATCCTTAGTGACTTAAATTATCCATTTTAAAGTTGTAAGTCTTTATTGGTCAGGATTATTAAAGGAAAGAGGATGCAGGTTGGGGAGATGACTCAATTCGTAAAGTGTTTGCCTTGTATCCAGGAAGATCTAATGCCAATCAACAGAATCCACATTCAAAGAAAAAAAAATGTGAGGCGGTGATGGTGGCGCACGCCTTTAATCCCAGCACTCAGGAGGCAGAGGCAGGTGGATCTCTGTGAGTTCGAGGCCAGCCTGGTCTACAAGAGGTAGTTCCAGGACAGGCTCCAAAGCTACAGAGAAACCCTGTCTCGAAAAACCAAAAAGAAATAAAAAAAATCCAAGTGAGGCAACACGCACTATAACTTCCATCTGGGAAGGTGTAGACAGGAGAATCCTGTGGTCCTCAAGTCTAGTTAATCTAGCCAAATTCTTTGAGCTCCAAGCTCAGTGAGACCATGTCAAAAAATAAGGTAGAAGGTTGGTAAGATGACAACAGGGGCAAGTGTGTGCATGCACTTGTACACACAAAATAAACAAAATGTCATAAAAATAATTTTAAAAATACATGGTGAAGACCAATTAAGGAAGATACCAGACATCCCATTTCTGGTCTCTATACTCAAGTACAGATAAATGCATGGGCAACTCCATGCAACTGTGAAACACATGAACGTGTATATATATAAAAACATACCAATTGACTTACAAATTTAAGATGAGCATGCACACACAAAGAGGATCATGGAAACTCAGCAACAAAGCCTGGCATAGAGTGTTAGTGAAAACTTTATTATCACTCCGTGACTGTATCTGAAGGTGTATGAAGAGGTTCCAGTGTCAATGGAAACAGACATTTTAAGATAGCTGCTTGAACTTCACTCTAGTGTTGGTTCCTCACTTCTGAGCCTACCGGAAATGCCAAGTGATTCTGAACAGTGACTGAAGACTCAAGCAAAATGATCTAGGAAGACCTGGCCTTGCCAGAAGTTGTTGTTATTGGATGGCACTGCAGGATCTCACATCAGCCCTGCACATGAAGCAGCAAGGTGAGCACAGGAACCCTGCGCGGGGAGCTAACCTCTCCGAGAGAGACGCCCATATTACCAGACCTCCACAACACCGCTCTGTGTTCACAAAAGTGATCAGCTACAGGAACGCTGGCTTCAGGTGAAGAGCTGATAATTGCTCGGCTCTTGTTTTTTTATTTCTGATAACTAATAATTCACACTGAGTCATGGCATTAAAAAAAAAACAGCAGCAGCATTTAGCATTCAACAGAGAAATAATTAACTTTTAAAGTTAGTCAGTCAAATGAAATGCCAAGCCAGGAAGGGGGAAGTGGAGCTGACAACAAGAAGGGATACAACGGGACATTAATTAGGTACAAGCACACATCTCTCCTAATAGCTCATGTTCTCATTCGCCAAATGTCAACAGTGGATATTAACACCAGATGCTGGCATGCAGTCTCCTGATGCCGAAGCTGGGCTTCGAGTGTGCTCAAAGGAAAGACTCGGGGGACCGAGGGGGGTGGGGATCTGACAGGCTGAAGGCTGTGCTTCCTGTTCTTGAGTCACTTAGAGCCTTTATGAATGGTGGGGAGTGGGGAGTGCTGTACACGCAGGAAAGCACTATCCTGGTGGAGGCTGCTGGGAGGAGGTTCTACTCCCTTGGAGTGCCCAGCCTCCCTTCTTCAAGAGACTGGAAAGGTATCATCCTGCAGTGCTTCCAGGCCCTTATAAGGGGAGGCTGAAGTCACCACCATGAGAATAAAAATAATAATAGAAGAATTTAGAAAATCATAGAAAAAGGACTTTTTGTCAGCAAAAATGTCATTCTCATTCATTGATTCATATTTTTTTTTCTCCCTTCTGTGTTTTCAAGTCATGAAAAAAAAAAAGACGATCTTGTAAGGGCCAACAAGATGGCTTCGCAGGGTAAAATCACTTGCTAGAAAGTCTGACACCCCAAGTTCTATCTCTGGGACCTACATGTAGACTGAAAGAACCTATGTACAGCAAAGCATGTGTGAGCGCGTATGTGAGCGCACGCGCACACTCACACATGCCAAAGTGGAAAAGAAACATGGAACTGGAGAGATGACTAAGCACAAGTCCTACTCCAATTCCTCCCATCCAGTTGTTGAAGCTCCTCCAGCCCCGCCTATTGGGTGACTCCACCTCCAAACAGAAACCCATCTAACCTTTACTGACAACAGCTTGTTACAGCATTCTGCTTGCTCACTCATAATTGCTTGCCTTCCAGGAAAGAGTAGTATACACTCCCTGGGTATGACAGTTGGAATGGGACCTGGTTATTAGCATCCTAGTGGTTAAGAGACCCAAGGCATAGGATCCTCTCAATTGCATCTATAGGAGCTTGTGGGCCTCCTGATGTGTGTGCTAGGAACCAAATTACATGCACTTAACCAAAGAGGCATCTTTCTAGGCCTCCACTCAGGCTGGATTACAACTCGCTATGTAGACACAACTCCTTGAACTTCTAGGATTATAGCTGTCTACATTGCCAGGCCAAGTGCTCTGCAGTGCTGGGAATCAAACTCAGGACTTCATATGTTATGCAGGCATTATACCACAAGAGCTACACTGATAGGCTAATACATTCCCCCACTCTCATTCAGAAATCAATTCTCTCTTGATTCTGGAGGCCCTGGGGGGAATATAAAATGATATTTTTTCTGTCTACCCATCGCCAAGTATGTATTATGAACAAGATTATGAAGGCAGGAGGAAAAACAACAACATAAAACAAAACCGTAATCTTCAAAGACTGATTACATTACAGCAAAACCAAGCTCACAGTAGCTTGTCAAGGTACTAGCCTCCGATTTTCTAAGGGGCCATTATACTCTGGTTTTGTGCACTGAGACAATAACCATAGGAGTGCCAATGACTTGAGCCTCAAAAAATCGTCTGTATAGTTCCACTATTAAATAATCATCTTTGTGATGGTTTTTGAATTTCACTTTAATCAAATCCAGTAAGATGCTCCAAATAGCATTTATCCTTTAACAATCAATGCTCAATCTCTAAATCCTGGCTTTTACGTTAATCACTCATGAAAATTCTATTATTCAAGGCTGATTTAGACCTGCCTTGCTGTGTGCCAAGCAGTAGAACAATCAATAAGCCTATAGGCTGCTCTAGGATCCCCTCGTCACCGGCGTGGAATTGGAGCTGGAGAAGGGAGGGTCAGTGAGTAGAGGACACCTGTGACATCGGCTTTGGTGAGCTACTTCACTTTGTCAAACCTTGGGTGGATTGCCTCAGAAGATGGCAATGGTGTATCTACTTCACACAGTGCTTGGAGAGATTATAGGAGAGAAGGAGGACAAAACACCTAGGCTAGTTCTTAACTACCGTGATACTTAATACTGACTTGATCATCAATCTCACAGGAATGAGAATCACCTCAGAGACAAGCCATTCAGCATGACTGTGAGGGAGTTTCTAGATTAGGTTCACTGAAGTAAGAAAACCTACATGGATTATGGGTGGTACCATCTTATGGGCTGGCATCCTGAATGGAATAAAAATGGAATAAAAAAAGTGCTGAGATGCATGTGGCTGGGTCCTGGAAACCTGACTGGGGCAATGAGGGAATCCAGAAAGCACAGACACACAGATCCAAGCCCAGGCAAGCTGAGAGTGGGCTATGCATGCTGATGGAGATGCCCTCAGGGCATCCAGCATATATCACAGAGTTAGGAGTCACAGTTAGCTGATCTCAGTAGGAGGTCTCTGAAAGGAAGCAGTCTCAGGCTATAAGCATCCCCGAGGAGGAAGCTGTGGTCAATACTTCCTGTATACACTACCAACATCCACACAGGAAGTAGGGTAAGACTTTACCACTTGACTGAATGTGACTGGAGTCCTTTATAATGCTGTGCCCAGGTCACCAATGCACACAGAACTTCACCTTTCACCCATAAGAAAATGAGCTGACCCTGCTTAATGTGCTGGCTTTGTGGGAGCCTAGCCAGTTTGGATGTTCACCTTCCTAGAAATGGACGGAGAGGGGAGGACCTAGGACTTACCACAGGGCAGGGAACCCTGACTGCTCTTTGGACTGGAGAGGGAGAGGGAGAGGAGTGGGGGGAGGGGGAGAAGGGTAGGAGGAGGGGGAGAAGGGTGGGAGGAGGGGGAGGGAAATGGGAGGCTGGGAGGAGGTGGAAACTTGTTTTTTTTTTCTCCTTTTCTCAATAAAAAAATGGAAAAAAAAAAGAAAAGAAAATGAGCTGAGCCGCAGCGTCCATCTGTTTCCTTACTGCAGATGCCATGTGACCAGGCACCTCACACTCCAGTGGCCTTACCTTCCCCACCATGAGCCCAAATAAACCCTTACCCCCTTCAGTTGTTTTGATCACATAATTTAAGACAACAACGGGAAATGGAATTATACCTGTCCAAGTAGATTGTGTGGGACTGCAGGACACAGAGGTAGCCATTCAGGGGGGAGCAGCAGTGTGAAACTTAGTGCAGGGGAACATAGTGAGCGGGGCTTCCTAGATACGCAGATACAGGCTATGTCCTAGGAAGGAGGTAAGAATGCCTGTTTTATATGGTTGGGGAAGATTCGATGTCCTTGGGTTCAAGGTTACCAAACCATTTACCAACACTCACTGTCATTCCTTACGTGGAGGGTATGACCCTGGCACACAGAAGCTTCATGTGTGCAGATAATAGACCCAGGGGTTGATTTTTGGGGCCTGGACTGTGTTCTAATGCTTCACTGTACCACAACAAACGCTAAAGATTTTTAAAGTACAGATGATGTGGGAGATGCAGGTTGTTTTAAACAGAAAGTATTAGCTGATGGTAATCAAGTTTCCAGACAATGTTCTAAAATAAAGCAGACGTTCCCCGGGTAGCTCAGATAGGCAAGGGGGAAAGGTTTGCTGCCTGGGGAGAGAATTGACCTGATTAAGACAGTTTCACCCTAAATTTTGAGGAGGGGGAAGAAAGAAAAAAAAGAAGGGAGAGAAGGAAGAGAGGGAGGAAGGAGAAGAGGAAAGGAAGAGGAGGGCAGGAGAGGAAGAGGAGGAGAAGGAATAAGAGAGGGTGAAGAGGAGCAGAAGAAGAGGAGAGGAGGAAGAAGAGGAGGAGGATATCACCTCCATTCCGGCCCCACCACAACAGGGGTTTAGCCTACTTTCCCTAGTACACTCTGCTTTTAGCTTGGGAAATGGCTGAGAAGATCCTCAAGAGCACATCTGAAAGCATCTGTGTCGCACTATTTTAGGTGTGGTGGTACTTTGTTACTGGAGTTGTTAGGCTTAAAACAGACATAATAGTAGAATGTAGAGAAAGGAGATTTATCATACGCAGCCGCATGGGGAAGAGGGACAGAGCCCCCTAGCCCTCCTTTTGCTTCTAGTAAGAGATCTATGTGTGCATAGACTTCACGCCAAGTTGAGCAGCCCTGGTTAGGTGTAGACTATTTTCCCATATGCATACATTCCTGTACTAAGGCTTAATTTATTAATTAGCCAAATAAGAGATTAACAACAATTACTTTAATGACACAGATAAACCAATAATACATTACTATAATAAATGTTACATGATCTGTCTCATAAGGATTTTCTGTCTCTCTGGACACCCCACCTACCTAGCCTTTCCCCTACAGTACTATATGCTCCCTTCTTGTGAAGGATTAAGTCGGTAAGAACCAGGGCAGGAATAAAGAAACAATCGAAACCTCCCCTTGCCTATTGGACCACTATGGGAAACAATGGGCTCTAAGAAACCAGCATTTCTGTAGGAGAGTACCTGAAGAAAGAAGCAGCTGGAAGCCTGGTGCCTGGAGAGAGGTTTCACACAGCTCTGAGGACTTGTTAAGATTACCTAGCAGGAGAGATTGGAGCTGAGACAATGATGGGTTCACAGTAGGTGGGACTGCACCTAACCAGGGCTGCTCAACTATATCTATATCTATATCTATATCTATATCTATATCTATATCTATATATATCAACTATATCTATATATATCTATATCTATATCTATATATCTATGCACACATAGATCTCTTACTAGAAGCAAAAGGAGGGCTAGGGGGCTCTGTCCCTCTTCCCCATGCGGCTGCGTATGATAAATCTCCTTTCTCTACATTCTACTATTATGTCTGTTTTAAGCCTAACAACTCCAGTAACAAAGTACCACCACACCTAAAGCGACGGAATGAAGTCAAAGCCGGGGGCATCTTGGCACAGAGTATAAGAGATGCATTCCAGGACAACCTGCCTGATAACCAAAAACAGTGAAGTGACTCATGGGGTGTGAGGACCAGGCTTAGGAAAAGGGCAATGATATGCACAGTTAATAGTGAGGACTGCCTGGGGAAAAGGGATGACTCACAGGCTGAGTACCTGGGATGGGCACTATGTGAGATTTTTACCACACTTTTCAGGACAGCATACAACTTTAACCTATTAACTGTTTTTTTTAAAGAAAATTTACACTCGATATTTGTAGATCTTGGTTGATCATAGGTGTCTTAGTTAAGTTTTTATTGCTGCAATGAAACACCATGACCAAAAAGAAAGTTGGGGAGGAAAGAGTTTCTTTAGCTTACATTTCAGCATTGCTGTTCATCAATGAAGGAAGTCAGAATGGGAACTCAAACAGGGTAGGAACCTGGAGGCAGGAGCTGGTGCAAAGGGCATGGAGGGGTGCTGCTTACTGGCTTGCTTCCCCTTGCTTGCTCAGCCTGCTTTCTTTTAGAACCTATGGCCACCAGCCAAGGGATGGCACCACCCACCATGGGCTGAACCTACCCCCATTAATCACTAGTAGAGAAAATGCCTTACAGCTGGATCTCATGGAGGCATTTCCTCAACTGAGGCTCCTTCCTCTCTTATGGCTCAAGCTTGTGTCAACTTGACACACAAAACCAGCCAGTACAATAGGCAAACAAACTTTCAAAGGAGTGGCCACACATATCAAGTGCTTTGAAAGAAGGTGGCTTATAGGGACAGAGGGGCTTCCACTCGGTAAAGATAGGACTGATGCCTGTAGGAAGGAACTGAGATCAGGGTGGGGACATGCTACATCACTCAGACGTTAAAGGACAGATTTGAAGAGGTTACACATAAAACTTAAAACAGCAGATACACAGGTCAGGGATGTCTTGAATGCCATAAGAACTGCCTTTAATCCCCTGAACTCATGTATACGATGTTGAGTGTGGTGGTCTGTGTTTTCAATCCTCATCCTAGGAAGTGGGAGACACAGGATTCCTGGGGACTCACTGGCTAGCCAGTCTAACCTGCTTGGTGAAATCCAAGGAACTGAGAAAACCTGCTTCAAAAGCCAAGGTGAACGGTGAGAGAAGAATGACATCTAAGATTGACTTCTGCCCCCAGCACCCACATACAAACAGGAAAACACCTGGGCACACACATACATATACACACAAAGAAATCAGGATGCATTGCCAAAAACATTCGTTCTGAGAGAGGCATGTAGAAGAAACGGAAGTAAGCCTGCCAACAATGACAGAGCCTCTCTTACTGCGTGTTGACTGTCATAGAAACCAACAGCCCAAGCGCTATTTGTGAACAGGCTATTAGGAGATTGCCTAGACAGAAACTGTATTAGATGGCCTTTAGCAGGCATGCCACCAGCAGGGTGTATAATTCTACACCCAAGCCACAGGGACTGAATTTAGTTGAGGTTACTTTGCAGGACCTTCTGCAAATGCCATGCATTTCCCAATGTTTTGTGGACACAGAGAGTGAGGACCCAGGAAGCTCAGAACGGTCCACCAACAGTCATATGCTTACTGTTTCCAAACTTCTTTGACTCAAAGGCACAACGGACCTGGCCCTGCACATAGCCTGTTAGCGCCATCACAGCACACACAAGAAGAGAGAACAGCAGACAGCTCGAAGAGCCAGGATGACTTCTATTTGTTTCCCAAGATGAACGTATTCTTGGATGCCTGGGAAGGCAAGAGTTCCTCCAGAAAACATCTCAAGGTTTGGATATGCGAAGGAGTGTTAAGCAGCAATGGTAATTTTAAACTTGTCAAGTGGGAAAACTTTGTTCCAAAACAAATAGTTTTGTAGGGTAGGGACATACTGTTAGCCAAATGTCATCTTTGCTTATTCTTAATAAACTCTCTAAAATGTCTCCTAACCCTCAAAAGGTTCTAAGTTGTGTTGATCATCTCTTAAAATAAGGTCACTGAATTTTGAGAACCACCAAGGCAGCAGTTCTATGAATACGTAAGACCAGCAGGTACAGCGCACACATTTTTCAAACTACAGTTCCTGCACAACTCTTTCAAGATGAAATCAACTGCACAGTTCTAGGCAGACAGGGCAGGGCTGGATTTGACTTGGCCATGACCTCGAGGACAGGACAGAAATACCAAGCTCAGGACAGGAAATTATAGTGGCATTTCATTTATATTTTAATAAATAAAGCTTGTCTGAAGATCAGAGAGGAAAACAGCCTCACTGGTTAGCCTTACAGACCAGGCAGTGGTAACACACACCTTTAATCCCAGTAGCCACACTAGTTGCCATAGGAACAGGGTGGTGCACGCCTTTAATCCCAGCCCTAGAGAGGATTATAAAACAGCTCTCAGTCTCAGTCTCATTCTGTGATTTCCTGGAAGCAGGATCACTATTTCGGACTGAGGTAGAGGTAAGGGTCACTGGCTGGTTGTTTTGTTTTTCTGGTCTTCAGGTTGATCCCCAATATCAGTCTCTGAGCTTTTATTAATCGTGTTTCAAGAAATGATTTTTGGAGTATGGTTGCAGCACAGTCAGGCTCTTTTCCTTCTTGTTTTTCATGTTCTTTCCCTACATCTTTCTGGCTGTATCCTGTAAGTCTCATTACATTCTCTCTTGCCCTATCTACAGTACTGACCGGGGTATGTTCCCCTTATGTGTCCCTTTTGAGCCCTTCTCTGCACAAAAATCACAGTCATGTTTGAGGGTCAGGATGAGGACAAGGGAAGGGAAGTGCCTCAGGCACACAGTTTTAGAATCAGCCCTAGGCTCTTGTCAATACCAGCACTGAACTTGTACAACCTTCAAAGAGAACACCTCTATAAATTCTGTGCCTTAGGTGTCTCTTGTTTTACCTTAATCTTGGCTTGAGAACTTGCAAAACTCACCACATGGTTCCCAGTGCTCAAACCAGCCATGCATCATGTTGGAAACTTGGGAAGAGTAGCCATTCCATGTTCACTGAGAATCTCAGGCCTGATAACATAACCCTCATTATGAATGCTCTGTCTTCATTTAGACTCTGCAAATCGTCAAATGCATGTAAGCGTCAGTCTCTCTCTCTCTCTCTCTCTCTCTCTCTCTCTCTCTCTCTGTGTGTGTGTGTGTGTGTGTGTGTGTGTGTGTAGCAAATGGGCCACCCCACCAATCCGATTTTTTTTGCTTTATTTATTCATTTTTATTATGCAAGGTTATATAAGGCCATTTTTCCATAGCACTATTTAATGTATTATCCTTCAAATTTTCTTCGATATCTCACTACATACCTTGGATATCCATTTATTGTATGGTGCTATCATTAGCTGTCTATGTGTCAGTGGCTTGAGGTTACAATGACAATGTGGCCCTTTTCTTCCCTGTTCGGATGATTGAAAATCAAGTCTATAATGTTGCTATGAAAGATCTCTTACCAGTAATCTACACGCCAGTCCTGCCTTCTCTCCTGTGCATTCCCAGAGACAACCAAAGTTCCTAGTGCACAGTAGGTCTTCCCAAGCGTTTCCTGAATACATCAATAGGCATTCCAGGGGATATACAAGCTCAGGGCTCTTCCTAGTCTCCTCTAAATAGTAGCAATTCCAGGGTCTCAGAGACTGAAAGAAACTTTCCTGCCACAGGAATGGTGGGTAGACTGGCTGCAAGATGCATGCTGGGAACCCACCAGCTCAGCGTGAACTGGAGAGCTCTACAACAGTACCACTAACGACCATGAGCAAAGTTAAAACATTTCTTAAACATCATTGATGAAGATGATTAAATATTCGATTCCTGTTTACTTTAATTAACTATGATTAAAACATCATGGGGAGGCTGTTGAATGCATTTGCATACACTTCATCTAGGTGTTTGGAGACTTGTTCAATATTGTTCTACCACTGAGATTTGGAAGGTCCCATTATCAGGCTGACATAGATGGATTCTGCCCATCTCTCCTTTGAGAGACAAAAGCAGTACTCTGGCTCCCTTAAAAAAAGATTACAAGGACTTCTCCGCATTTTATTTACTTATTCCATGTGCCTGTGTGTGTGGTGTGCAAGCATGTTCTGATGCGTGAGGGTAATGTGTTTGTGGGAGCATGAGTACACGTGGGTCAGATGTTGATTGCTGACAAGTTTTTTCCTCAATTCTTTTTCACCTTACAGAATGAGGCAGAGTCTCTCTCTCTCTCTTGAACTCAGAGCAAAATGATTCAGATATTCTTGCTAGTCAACTTGTTCCAATTCTTGAGCCCTGGAGTTATAGGTAGGCCATCAGACTTACATGGGAGATGGGTATCTGAACTCTGGTCCTCAAGTTTATATGGCAAGCACTTGATCTATCAAGCTATTCTCTGGCCTCTGTTTTTCACCTTTATAATAAAGCAGTGCCTTGGGAGAACACACAATGACATGTGAATAGCACAAAGCTGACTTCCACAGAGCACAAGAAAAAGTTCAAGAGGGAACAAAAGGCGACAGTCATGGTGGCTGTGCAGCTGTGGTGAAAAGGGACAAGAAACCTAATCATACATGTCTAGTACTGCAGTCACCAGTCACTCGGATCAAATCTAAGTTTCAACTAAATATAAAATGGAGAGGGATAGAAAAGTTCAGTTTCTCAGAATCACTAAGTTGCTCAGTGTTCACCTGTGACCTCTGGATTAAACGATGCAGATGTAACCCTTTCCTTGATGTCACCATCTTGCCAGGAGGGAAGACATCCTACAAAGTCACGCTTGTCTTTCCCCTTTTGGCTGTCAGACTAGTGAGACCAAATCCAGGGAACTGGAATTCCCCCAAGAAGAAAGGGAAAGACTGAAGTCTGATTGCATCCAAAGGAGAAAGCTGTCTCCCAGGAAGAGACTTGACAGAACACTGCATAGGAGAGCCTGGAGCTGAGACCATGAAGGGAAACACCCCTTGTCCAGGACTGCTTGCTATTGTTATGTATACTTCCTTTCCTCTATTTAAACCCAGACTTCATGTCAGGATCCCAAAGATGGACATAGGGTGAAGAAATGCCACCGGATCGTTTTGTCCCTGTTCCCAACATGGTCTTTTCTGCTGGTCACCATTTTATCTCTACTAGGACCATTCAAGATGGATGGCCAAATCCTGGCTTGCCAGGCAACGGCAGCGATATCATCCCAGAAGTTCTGCTGGGTGGTTAAAAGCATAGTAATGGGACATACCAGTCCTTAGCATTGGGGTCCTGCAGAGGCTGGGAAATCAAGCCCCACAGGCCCAGGCCTCAAATGCATGCTGACTCTAAAACACATAACGTTCTCCTGCCATGCTATGGAGTGGGGGCCATGCTAAACTGTGCACGGCTGCTGCACTCTCCATCTCCATTTCTCCATGGCAGGCACCAAAGCAGAGAGACTGTCTGGTGAAAGCGGGACACCGAAGACCACTTTTATCTAATCACGTTGGTCAGCTGTTCTCCCACGTCCCTGCGCATCCGTTTCACCTTTAATAGAAGCGTGTGCCACCGATGCCGTTCTCAGAGGGCATGTGGAAAATTCCAAAAAAACTGCAATCTGAAAGAGAAGCCAAGGGCATTCTTTCCGAGAGCCTGAGATTGGTTTCACATGAAGTGATTAGACCGGTCCTCACTAATTGCTGTAGAAAGAACTAATTAGAAAAATCTACCATTCAGCTAATGAGAGCTGGGCCTTGACTATCTTAATGCTTAGCTTCTCAGGCTGTAAAATATCACCACCCCCACCTTCCCCAGTCCCCCTCTGAGGAAGTTGTCACTATGTTAAACTCTAGTAGTCACGGTGGGCATTAAATAACTAAGGCAGATTTTGGTGGAATGTCTACATAGGTTGTAGCTCACAGCAGCTCTACCCCCGGCTCTGCAGGGGGATAAATATGATAGCTCAAAGGCTGTTAACTAGCACTGCATTGAACTGGCAATAAATTCGCGAGCCCCCCCCTTTTCTGCATTGCAAACTTCTCAATGTCTTTGTGGCTTTCATTCGGGGTCCATTAATAATACAGGACAAGGTATTTCACATGTAATGCTGTTACTTAGGAAAGAGTTCATTAAAAAGCAATTGTACCACCTGACTGAGACTCCGGTCTCTGCTGAGATGGGAAGAGCTTTGCTGGAAGAAGACTAAATGATGCTAGGGAAGACCTAAAATATCGGAGTCCCTTATTAGACAATAAAGTTGTTATTCAGGACATACTACATTGTCTAAGCAAACAACGAGAGACAGGAAATCAGAGCGCTCATCAGTGTAAAGGTTTCCATGGAAAAGCAACTCTGCCTCAGAGGACAGTTTGAGCTGCATGCAACTTATATATAAAGGTTACCTGGGCATTTTCCACAATGTTCAGCTAATTTAACTTTAGCTTTATGTCCATGATACATGTGTCTGTGCAAATAATGTGTGTATATGTGTGCATATGTGGAGGTCAGAGCACAACCATGGGTGTCTATCCCCCTTCCTTCTAGTCTGAGGCAGTGTTTATCTTATGTGTACTGATGTGTATTCGACTGGATGGCCCATGAGCTTGTGGGGACTCTCCTGTGTCTGACGGATGGCCCATGAGCTCGAGGGGACTCTGTTGTCTCTGCTGGATGGCCCATGAGCTTGTGGGGACTCTCCTGTGTCTGACGGATGGCCCATGAGCTCGTGGGGACTCTCCTGTGTCTGCTGGATGGTTCATGAGCTTGTGGGGTCTCTCCTGCCTCTGCCTTTCATCTTGTTGTAGGTCTGTGCACCACAGCTGGCTTTATGTCGGTGCTGGGAATGCAAAGTCAGGTTCTTAGGCTTGCATGGCAAACACTTTATCCACTGAGTTCACCAGGCCCCAACTTGGCATTTAGGAGTCCCTACACAGGAAATCTGTCTGAATCTGAAAACACCTTCCCACCACTGGGGGGAAGGGAGGGAGAAAATGATACCTTTCCCAAAAGGAGTGACAGCCTTCCTGGCAGCACCAAGTCACTTCCTGGGGCTGAGAAATGATGTGCGAAGGGAGCAGAAGTGCAAATGCTAAAACTCTGGCTGGTGGAAGTAAATGCTGGAGTCTTGCTATGTCAGTCCCCACATTCTCTTAGGCTGAGGTGGAAGGTTCCAGAAGTTAAAGATTTACATGTTAGAATATACTAAGGATGTTGACCTCCACACCTGCATTTCTGTTGAGGGTCAAGTATGAGAAGAGCTCACAATGAGAATGTGGTTCAGTGTGCAGAGCGCTTGTGCGGCGTGCACAACATGCTGGGTTCTGTCCCCAGCACCAAGGAAACCAACAGCGATGGCACACACCTGTGATCCCAGCGCTCAGAAACTCAGAGGCAGGAGAACTAGGAGTTCAAGATTCAAGACCTTGGCTGTATACCAATTCCAGTGCCACCCTGAATGAGACCCTACCTGAGACTCTGTCCTCATGCCCATCCCCATAGGAAAACACAACAACAACAGAATGAGAACAGCTCACCTTCTGAGTTCATTAAGTGTATTCTTAGATACCCAAAACTTGGCATGTTATTTTTTTGGATTAGGGACTATCTGAGATTACAATTATTACTACCAATTTTGTTATTCTTTATTGTTCATTAGCACTTCTAATAAGAAAGTGTGAAATAAGTAATGAGAATCAAACTTCTCCTATACCCTTTGTGCATAGTTTCTGAAAAACAATTGTTTGGGAAAGAGGGTAATGCTCCGTAGATCTAAAATAAAGTACTAGGGGACAGCCACAGCTTCCACTCTCTAGTCTACCTCATTCCTGTACACCTCTCCATACCTGTGCTGCACCCCCAAGAAACCTCTGAATGGCTCTTGAGCTCAAATCATTCATTTCTCATTCTTAAGGCCTATAGATTTTGTAGTGTACATGCATGTGCATACGTGGGCATGTATGTGCATGCTTTCCCATACTTAGACACAGACAGTATGTCACACAGCAAAAAGCAAACAGCTCAATAATTTACGTGTGCTCAGTTACCGCCATCTCAAGAAAAACCCCCAGAGAATTTAAAGGTTAAGAGGCAGACAGACATCCACCCTGGCTTGCCCCTTACTCTATTTCATAGCCTCTCTAGGACACTAAGACTTCATTTATGCAATATGCCAGCAACGTGTGGCTTTGAACTTCACTTTAGCAGGCTTAATTTGGCCTGGTATTTATACTTTATAGGCAGCTAACATAAATTAATCAGAATCTCTTTGCAATTAGAGCATTTGGGGAGGAGGAAATGGTGTCTTTTTTTTTTTTTTTTTAGAAGTTAAATTTTCACATGAGTAACAAAGAAAAGAGTTGTGCAGAAAGGCTCTTCTGGCCACAGGCTGGATCCAGTATTTATTTTATGCCAAGATTTTTCATCTTGACCTCTTCATGGATAACAAAATCCAAGGCCCTACCAGTTTCACTCTGTTCTGCCAATACGACATTTAAAGTACAAAAGCATTTCACTCAATATCATAGCAAGCCACTAGAAGAACCATGAAAAAAGGCTTAGATTCTCACAGCTGTATATCATTTTTAACCGAGTAGCTTTGTTTTTTGTACCTGGTCAAGAAGCAAGGCTTCAACAGAAGCATGACATACCATTCCATTTTCATTAGCGCCTGATTCCAATTGATATGTTATCTGAAAGCCAAGGGAGAGACCTCTTCTTAGAAACACTGTTAGCACTGTGTAACTGGAAAGTAGCTACTGGAAAAGAGAATGTTACGTCCACCTGCTTTTGTTTTTACAATGTATGTTTTAGTGTTGGTGTTTTGTATGTGTGTATGCGTGTGTTTCTCCATGTGTTCATATGCGTGCATAGGTATCCGTGTGAATGCTTAGAAGACAATCACAGTGTCGTTCCTCACGTGCCAGCCACCTTGTTATTTGTTAGCTAGGAAAGCAAGGTTGCCTGGCAAGCCAGCAGGTCTCAGTAATCCACCTGTATCTGCCTCTAAAGCACTGGGATTCCAGGCGCCAACCATCCTTCCTGGCTTAACAAACAAACAAACAAACAAACAAAACCATGGATAATGGGAATAGAACTTACATCCTCATGCTTGCAAGGGAAGGGAAGCATTTTCCTCATTGAACTGTCTCCCCGGCCTTTGCCTCAACTTTACAAAGAATAAACTAACATGCTATTTTATAAAACATATCTGAGAGCCATACCAGCACCCCAGTGTATACAGATTAAAACCCAGAAAGTACAGGTTCTCCACAACAAGGCAACAGTTAGTATTAAAAAAAAAAAAGTCTAGGGCTGATTAACAGATTCTAATGTAATCATTGTTAGCAACGCTGTTTCTGTTTTTAAAACGCTAAAGAGATGGATCCAGTAGAACAAGCTAAAGAGATGGGTTAGGTGGAACAACCTGGAAGAGAGAGGCGGTAAAGCCAAACATAAGGGTAAGAAAGTGGCCTGACTAATGGGCCAGATGTAGAAAAACAAGTTTAGAGCCAAACCAGACTCATCAGAAGATCCAGAGAAGAGACTCATTCACGATGAGGGATGTCACAAATATTTTGATGTTGTTATTCAACACTGATTTCTTTTGTACCTTAACTTGAATGTGTGAAATAGACATACTACATGGAAAGCCTTGGAATATCAGGTAGAAGACATAGTAGCCAATATTTAATATGGCCAACACTTGCTCCCAGAGCCTCTGCAATGCATGCTTGCCTCTGGCTGACCCTCACAGATGCTGATTCTCATCTACGCTCACCTGAGCCTATGCTGACACTCACCAATAATGACCCTCACCAATGCCCACCTGTACCTATGCTGACCTCACTGATGCCCACCAAAGTCTATGGTGATAATCAACAATGCTCACCTGCACCTAAGCTGACCCTCACCAATGCTCACCTGTGCCTATGCTGACCCTCACCAATGCTAATCCTCACCAATGCTCACCTGTGCCTATGCTGACCCTCACCAATGCTAACCCTCACCGACGCTCACCTGTGCCTATGCTGACCCTCACCAATGCTAACCCTCACCGACGCTCACCTGAGCCTATGCTGACTCTCACCAATGACCCTCACCAATGCTCACCTGAGCCTATGCTTCCGTGATACTAACCCTCACTGATGCTGACCCTCAGGCTTTTCTAAGTTCTCACCCAAAATGTAACTTTTCCTTTTCTCCCTTTGAAGTCTTTTCTTTGGATCCTTTCCAAAATACTAAGCATGCTTTCCCAGACAGCCAGGACTCTCACTGTTTTTGTGGAGACTCCGCCCTCTACTTACTGATATCCATGCCTAACTTAAAAGGCAGGGGTTTCTCTCTTCTTCTCCCTAGGATTTACAACACTGTAGGATTTATAGCTTGGTCACATGCTGATATTTTTTTGAAACTCTAATAAAATGGTCCTTAAGTTTAAAAGAAAGAAGATAGGCAAAGATTTCACTAAATTTCACAATGACCTCGCAAGGTTTTAGCTCTAACAAGTTTTCCCAAGAGACAGTAGCTGTTGGTTGTAATAGCGCTCGTGTCTAAATATCAAGCACAGCCATGATATCCTTTAATAGTTAATCTTCCAACATGCAATTAGGCATTCGAACGACAATCAAATCCATGACTGTATCTCATGTTTGCCTTCCCTTTCAAGGCCTCTACTAGAGGGGCACTTACTCTGTCAAATCTGCTATAGTAATCAAAACATTGAAATTACTTCTTTCCACACTAAATATACTGGAACTGGTTGTTTGATTAAATGTAGAGCAGAGAGTGCAATTTGCTAAATTACAAGTATTCTGAACATGTAAATATAGTTTAATTACTGCAATTAAAGAAGATTACTGGAGATTGGCAGATGGGAATGTAATGCTGTTTTAATTAGAGTTTTTAATGCACTGTAACATAAGCATAATATTAACCCTTTATCCTAGAAGAGGTGGCTAGTCTTTGAAAAATTAGTATTTAAAAATGTATTAGAGCAAGTGTTTCATAACAAGGCCTACACTGGGCCACGCTCTTCCAAAGACCTCCGCAGAAGACAAATGCAGATTCGGAGAGTAGGCAGCAGAGACAGAGAGCAAGGTGTGGGGATCTGGTTTCCGTGACGCCGTTAGGTAGTGCAACTGCTAATGCTCCACGTGAAGGCACACAAGCACACAAGCACTAAACTGTCCTCACAAAAGCAGGACACTGGGATGGGAGTGCAGGTCACTGGTAGAGCACATCCTTAGCATGCACGAGGCCCAGGGTTTAGTCCTAAGACAGAGGAGGAAGGTAGAACTGGGAAATTACTGAGTCAGTAAAGTGCTTGCCATATAAGCATGAGAAGAAAATGGAGGAGACTTGAGGTTGACCTCTACCCTCCATTTGCATATGCGCACACACATGACACTGCATATCTGAACATACATATACACACATACACAAATGCAAACATACATAAAGCATGATACTGCCACAATGGAGTTGAAGAGATGTCTCAGCAGGTAAGGGTGCTAACCAAACCTGATGGCCTGGCTTTAATCCCTGGAACCCATATGGTGGAAGAATCAATTCCCACTAGACATCCTTTGACTCCACACAACTGTGGGTGCATAGATGCACACACATGCACACATACGCACATGTGCACGCACACACACACACATGCACACACCACTAAATAAATGTAACATTTTAAACATTTTCAAAAGAGTTCCAGAATGCTAAAGGGCCTTCCACTACATTAAAAGATTTCACAGAGACGATGCTCACCAAACACACAAAACAGGAAATATTTCTAAAACACAGTCTTTAAAATGTATTTATTCACCTTTGAAGAAGCTGCAACAGAGATACAGCAGACTCTCTGCAGAGAGAAGGCAGTATGCTCTCATTCTCCCTCCAGAACAGTATACCATCATAAAGTAACATTCCAGAATGTAAGAAACAATCTCTGTCATCTTGAAAGCTATCACTTGCAACATTTTATCCATTTAAGTCAATAGCCTATTAGAAATTCTAATTGAAAGTTCAATAGTCAGCTTGCAGCCTTACAATAGAGGTTGCCTTTTGGAAAGCCATTTAAAGTCTTAATCTCTTTATCATTTGGTATTTTGAAGCCTAACTTTGTTCTTGTTAGGCAGATCAATGGTATTAATTTACAAAATGGGGGAAAATGTCACCCTTCATCCTTTAAATCTCAGCGCTGGGAAGAGCCGCACCAACGAATCTGATCACCGCCTTCCCATATTAGCAAGAGGTGCCCTGGGACGCTTGACCTACAAATTTTAATTACTGCATGAAAAATTCAGTTTCTGGAGAGTAAGGGAGCCTTTAGGAAAAGCGGAGGTCGGCCCTGTGTGTGTCTGCAGAGTTTTAAGTTTCCAGGGCTGGGTTTCTGAATCAGTCCCTGATGCCACGATCGATGAAAGAGGTTGGCTATATTGAAGAATGAGCAGGACCAACACAATGGCACCGTGGCAGGTGTGAACAGCAACGGAAAGAAATGCGCTTATAATTTAATGAGCAAAGTGGACGGATGGGCTGTATATGTGCTTAACAAGTGACAGATATGTGACCATAAGACTAATGAAGGGGCTCAGTCAGCTATGTGCTTGCTGCACAAGCAGAAGAACCTGAATTTGCGGGGCTGGAGAGATGATGGTTCAGGCTTAAGAGCACTGACTGCTCTTCCAGAGGACCTGGGTTCAATTCCTAGCACCCACATGGCAGCTCACAGCTGTCTGTAATTTTGGTTCCAGGGGACCTAACACCCTCAAACAGACATTCGTGCAGGTAAAACACCAATGCAAATAAAAATAAATACCTTTAAAAAAAACCCAAGTTTCATCTCTAGCACCCACATAAAAGCGAGGCATGGTGGCACATGGCCTGTGACCCTAGCACTCAGTTGCGTAGGGTGGAGACAGCAATCCCTTGAGAGCAAAAGCCTGATGCCAGGATATCTGGGCTGAGGTCTGTGTTTTAGTGTGGACATTTCATTATGGTTAAGATTGATATTCTCTTTTTAAGGTAATTAACATACACCAGTTTCTCCACTGTTAACAACCCAATATTAAGAAGAGAAGGAAAGGGAGGAAGAGGGGGAAGAAAGGTTGAGGAGCATCTCAGGTTGATGTTCTGTTATGAAATACTGCAAATCTTTTTACAAAGTCAGACCTGATTTCCTAATGTTAAAAAATAGTATTTGTTTACAGAATTTGAAACTATTAGTTTTAGGCTTTCTTAAAAAAAAAAAAACAGAAGGAAAGAAAGTCAGAGTCACTGACTTCTGAGGCTTGCAGCAATTAAAGAGGTCCATGAATAGGCAGATCCGGGCTGATCTACCTTACACAGCTACACTCAATTTAACTGTGGATGTTTCCCTCCTGTGTATGAGGGTAAAAAGGACCAACACTGTACCATGTACACTCGGGTTCTTCATCAGTAATGAAGTGTGACGGTCCTAAGGAAACTGTTCTTGCAGCAATGTGTGCTTCGATGCTGCCTTCAAAACCTGGAGGTCAGACTGCTCTTTGCTACTGAGGTTTCAAGCAGGCTAAGTCTCAGGTCTGATATGTAGTAAAGGGTGGTCTCGAACTCCTGATCTCCCTGCTTCTACTTCTGAGGCACTGGGTTTACATAAGTGACAACCATGTACAGCGTATGCGGTGTTGGTTATAGATGTGTGCAAGTTGGGTATAGACTTGAGCACTCTACTGAGCTATCTCCAAAACCATGCATACAGGTTCCTGATGACTGAATTCTGTTCATCCTTCCATTTCTTTTTTTCCTTCAATAGATATCCATGTTTTTCCCTAAGAGACACACTGCTGTCACCTCCTAACACCGGCAGCCAGAACCCTGTGATGAAGTAGCCTAATGAAAATGACATTAGCATCTGTCCCAGGGTTTTGCAGAGTCCTGTACCTGTCTATAATGTACTTTGCTTAATAGTATGCTGGAACGTCTCTGCAAAGGACAAGCACTTCTGGTGACAGAGCTAAACAGTCTCAACTTTGATTTATTTAGCCAGTGACAGGGGTGGACTAGTCCTTAGGTGATGATCTGCTCACCGTGGAAGCCTTTGGAGGAGAGGGCTAACTAGAACAGGGGTAGGGCCAGAGTGGAGCAGGCCTAAGGACTCTGAAAGACACAGCACACAATGAAGCCTGCATACACACAGTGAATTCGGTCTCTGTTAAGATTGTGGTAGCCGTCCCAGGGACACACACACAACAAAATGAATGTCACAGAAATGGAAAGGCATACGCACGTGCCATGGCGATGCCTGAGCAGCAGAATGCAGCTCCCCTGGAGTGTAGCATTTTCAAAGCCTACACAGCCTAACAGCTTGGAATCCTGAGACTCCCGAATGAGGACCCCCGAGGTTCCATCTGCCTTGCTTTTGAGGTTCCAAGCTGCTGTCTGGAAGAAGGCTTGGCAGGACCTTAGGAACCCTGAGGAGCCAGGGCTGTGTACTTCAGTCTTCCCTTGTGATAACCTGCAGTCTTCCTGACACTAGCTGTTGGCCTGTACCCAGGTCTGGCTTTGTGCATGGCTAGAAATCAAACACCTAAGAGAACCAGGTTGTTGCTTAATTTTGTGTTCACTTGTGAATTAAAAAAAAAAGTCAGAATTTGGGATGCAACTTAATTGGTACAGTGCTTGCCTGGCACACACAAGGCCTTAGACTTCATCCTCAGGAGCTGAATAGTGAATACAAGGCTCAATGGGAGATACATAAGACCTTGTCAGAAAGAGGCAGTCAGCAAAGCAATAGATATCCTTACCTTGCCTATAAGCATTCCGGGGTGTCAGAGAGATGCCTCTGCTGTTAAGAGTATTTATTGCTGCTCCAGAGGACTGGAGTTTAAGTCTCAGCACTCACACTGGATGGCTCACAACTTCTTGTAACTCTAGCTCCAGGGGCATCTAAAGCCCTGTAGGCACCCAAATGTACATACAAACATATACACATCAATAAAAAAATAAATGTTCTCTAAAAAACATCTTGTTCTCTATGTTATGAGCCTACTTGTTAAAAATTCTGCATGTAAGAAATGTCCTTCATAGGAACTAGTTTCTGAAGTAAGAATCCTATAGTGGAATCTACTATATCTAATCCCACATTGGTTGAAGAACCAAGGGCAAGCTGTTGAACTGCCTGTCTGGAACCAAGAGTCCCTGAATCTACTTGTAGGGTTTGGGGAGTTCTCTGTATTTGGAAAAGCCTGAAGGGAGCCTACCTGAGGCTGCAGAGCGAGCTAAATACAAAGTGTGCTTTAGAGTCACCACGTCTCAACAAGAACATGAGCTGAGATGCTACTAGAAAAAAGGAAAAAGAAAGAATGCCCGAGTTTCACACAATGTCACACCAAGAATGTCCAAGGACCAGGTGAGAAACATAGGAGATTCTCAGGCAGAGGAGATGGCCCAGTGAGTAAAAGCACTTGCCATGACCCCATGAGGATCTGAGTTTGCATTCTCAACATCCATGTCAATGCTGGATGTATAGCACATGTCTGTGATCCTAGGACTCCTGAGATGGGAGTCAGAGAGAGGATTCCAGAAGTTCTTGGGCATAGGCAGCAGGAATCAACAACAAACATACAAACATACGCTGTTTTAAGCAAGGTAGAAGGCACCATACATTATCCTATGACCTCTGTACATATCCCCCAGCCCCCACTCCAGGAGAGTCTTTCAGTGAAGCAGCTTAGGCCAACCTCACCTTTTCTGAATATTAAAGGACACAGGTCAATGCTCAGGACCTCCAAATGCACGCATCCCTGAGTGCAGACAAGCGAGGCTCATGTTTTGCTCTGAATGGAAAATTATGAGATAAAAAGTTCTGAGGATGCAAAACATTTTTTGGGAAAAAAAAAATCACAAGTTATCTCTGCCATCCTCTAAATACTCAGGTGGCCCGTGTGGGAGAAGAACTGCTCCCAAGGCAATTTTCTCTGGAAGAACAAATCTGTATAGTGCCACACATGACGGATGTTCTTCATTTCTTTTCCTACCATAACTAGCTCCCCCAAAACTCATGCAAGAGGCTGACAGATAAGCATTCTGAGGAAAGCAAGAGCTCCTGGGGATATTCAGAAGGCAGTGCCCATTAGATAAAGGGGCAGAATGGTACTTCCTGGAGGGGTGGAAGCATAGGACTGGTGGCAAACAGGCTCCAAGCTGGAACCCTGCATATTCCATTATCCTAATCATGGAGTGTGCAGGGTGTTTTCTGTCCACTGTTATCTGACTGTTTTTAAACAGCTATGACCAAGCACTAGGGTGAATTCTAAGGTCTCAATCGACATGATAATGGCATTTGAAGACTCAACACCTCCTTACTGCTGTTGCCCCAATACACACACTCATTTACTGTTTGTCCAAAGAGCCCAAGAGTACACCTGCAATTCTAGCACTCAGGAGGTAGAGGCAGGAAGATTAGGAGTTCAAGGCCAACTTGGGCTACAAAGAGAAGTTGAGGACAACCTGGGTCACATGGGACAATGTAGCAAAAGCAGCAAATCAGGATAAAAATACCAACCTTGCTTAAAGAAATGACTTAAAAAAAATAGATCTCACCTCTTGGAAGTGCCTATGAGCTTTGCCCTTGAGTAAAGTATGCAGTAGCTGGGCCTGCACCCTCTTCTAGCCAGCCTAAGTAAGTGCAACAGGGTTGGTCCTGGTGTCCATTGCTTTTGTGTTTCTACTCCTGGGAAGTCAGGAGTAGAGGAAGCAGTAGATATGGCAGTTCTGAGAGGCTGAACTTTCTAGGGTGTTCATCTTGGCGCTATAGGTGTTTAAGTGTACAATGGGAAGCTTATGGATCAAAGGGACCCAGAACGGGGAGGGCAGAGAACAGAAGCTAAGACAGCTGGAGAGTGGCTGCCTTGAGAGAAGGGAAGAGGCCAATCAATCTCACAGAAGACAGGATGGGAGGAGGGGTTTACAGAAAAGGTACAGGGAAGGAAAGCAGCAATCAGACCCTCTAGAGAACCTGGAGAGGCAATCACCAGGCGTTGGAGAGACGCATCAGCGGCCTCTAGGGGGGATCCTTCAAAGGGCTCTATCAGGGACATTCTGGGGCTGATTGCCTCTTATGCTGGGCTGACCTTGATGCTAACCAGCAGGGAAAAGAAGAAAGGAATGGGGAGAGGGGGAAGGGGAGATGGGAAGGGAGGGAGGGAGGGAGGGGGAGAGAGAGAGAGAGAGAGAGAGAGAGAGAGAGAGAGAGAGGCTGAAGATATAGTGACACAACAGGAGTCTTGTGCATAGTAAAAGTCACCAACAGAGATGCCTCAGAACCAAAGTGCAGGGTGTGGGCTGAGGTAGGCAGTGGGTTGCTAATAGGACTCAAGCGCGAGACACTTCCACTTCAGGATGCCATAGGCCTATTCCCGAATCAGTCTGACATCTTTGTGCTCAATTTTCAGGTAGATTTCACGAGCCTCTGAATTTGTCTATCTGTAATATCCAAAGTCAATCAGCAATTTCTTGTGTGTGGAGAACAGAGTGACAGACAATCAGGACCCTGATTTATAACGTCCTAATTTTTTTCAAATCAATTGTGTTTCAGGTTTGGGCTACTGTTCTAGTTTCATTCTGAGCGAGCACTCTAGCCAAAGGTGATTTGGAGAAAAGAGTGTTTGGTTTACATTTCCAAATCACAGTCTGCCACAGAAGAAAGCCAGGGTAGATACTTGAGGCAGGAGCCTGGAGACAGTAACCGTGGAGGGATTGCTTGCTGGCTCCCTTAATGGCTCATGCACAGGCTCACACTTCCTTATACAGGTCAGGACCACATACCCAAGGAATGATGCTGTTTGAAGTGGAATGAGCCTTCCTGCATCAATTATCAATCCAGAAAATTGCCCTGCCAAGACATGGCCACAGATCAATCTGATGTAGGCAATTCCTCACTGGAGGCTTTCCTCTCAGATGACTTTCAGTTCTGTCAAGCTGACAGTGACTGCTACAGCTAATTAGGATACCATACTCGCCGAGTTCTACACTGTCTGAATTTCCAGTACCTTGGAAGGACAAAAATAGGGATTCTAAGTCAAAGGATAGATTGAGATACACAGAGCTTAAGAAGAAATAAGAAAAGGAGGAGGAAGAGGATAGAGTGAAGAAAAGGAGGGGGAAATAAAAAGGAAAAGAAAGATGGAAATAAGAGGAGTAGGTGAAGATAAGGAGGAAAGAAAGAAAAGGAGGAAGAAAAGAAGGAGGAAAGAAGGAAGGAGCAGAGGAGGACAGAGCAAGGAAAGGAAGGGGAGGGGAAGAAATGCATGGTACAGCTTTCCACTGGTCATGTGATTCTGTTAACAGCTCAGCTTGTCCTTAGTAAGACTTCCACACAGCATCTCTAGGAAGCTTACAAAGTTCCCAAGCAGCGCATCAAGCATATTCTCACCCCACTGGGAGCTTGCACATTTCATGCACAGAAAAACACAGCAGCAAGGGTACTTGGAGGCAAGCACAGCGCACTCTTTTCAATAAATACCGAACTATTTTCAGTGCCAGTTTTTTGAGAAGTTTGATCTCCTATGTTAATTTCACAAGGATATTTCTGTACTATGGATCTGTAAGATCCATATAAACTAAGACTTTCAATATCTTAGAGTAAACACAACTATATCTAGTACAACCAGACTCCATTCTAAAGCTACATCTCACATGGTTTCTCTGGAGGACTGCCCAGTGGCCACAGTGTTTGCATACACTCTTGCTAATGCTTCTGCAGTGGTCTGAGACAGGTGAGCTTAAAGACAGCTTAGCAACCCGAGACTCCACTCAGCTTGAGCTACACATACAACCCTTTCCAGACAATACCCGTACCCACCTGGGTCCCCACCTGCATTCAGCTGCAAGAACATTGCCAAAGAAAGCAATTGGGTCACACTGATCTATAGTTCCCTTGCAATCATTATAACTTCCCCTTTGCAGCCAAACAATCCAGAAGCAGTTCCTGGACAAGACTGGTCCTGGGTGCATGCATAGTAAGGTAATTTATGTCCTCAAAATTATGTCCTCAAAATTCCCCTCAAAATTAATTTTCAGGGGAAAATCCCTACTTGCTATCTTATGCCTACACTGATTAGATATTGTGAAACTTAGTTTAGTATGTCAGCTTGCCAGTACTTAAAATAACTTGAGAGAAAACAGCCTCAGTAGAAGAACTGTCTGGATCAGATTAGTTTTTAAGGGAGACTGCCTCTGCTGTTAAGACTGTAAATTGATTTAAGAAGACCCAGCCCACTGTGGGCGCCACCATTCCCTAGGCTGGGCCCCGAAATATGTAAGGATGATAAAAGTTTGCTGAGCATGAGCAACAAGTAGGTACCATAGGCTTATTCATTTCTCTTCTCCTGACTATGGACATGGTGGGACTAGCTGCCTGAGTCCCTGCCTCAATTTCCCTGTAACGCTCTACTATAAACTAGAGCTATAAGCCAACTAAAGCCTTTCCTCTTCAAAGCTGCTTTCGGTCAGGATACCTTATCATAGCAACAGAAACAAAACTAGATCAAGCACACATATGATTAAAATCAGATGTATCATGGAAAAGGACTTATGTATCAAACAAAGGCTTACATACTCCCAGCCTATCAATCAAATGAAAAAGCACCCACAACTCATTCCTGCCAACCAATTCCCCTTTCTTTGAGGCCTATGAGGGGAAACCCTGGGAAGCAACCAGATGTTCTTGGGGAAGTCTCCCGCAGAGTCTGCTACTCCACTGTAATTAATTGTCCACTCTGTCCCTTTATTCTGTTTTTCCATAGAACCCTGTGTTATTTTGCTGTGTGTGTGCTCCTTTGATTCTTTCAACAAGGTTCCAGTGATCTGGAAACATCTGTCAAGAGACTACTGGTTGTTAGCTGAGGAAGCCAAGGCCTGCCCTTGGTTCCCAACTACATGTAAGTATTGATAAACGGTCAGCATTCACTCTTAATCCCCCATGTGTATGCCATAACGGCAGGACTTCCTTACTAGTCACACACACTCACCTCTGATTGGCACTAAAAACTGGCTAAGTAATAGATTGTGTATTTCTTCTATCAGACTTCCTCCTCTGAGTTGGGGAAAATGGGCCATTGTAACTCCATCAGCAGGATACATTCAATTACCTGGCAGAACCATTCTTCTTCAGAAGGCACTGCCATCTGGCCTGAGCAATCAAACAAGCACAGCTATGCTATACTGGAGCTAATGAAATTAAACGTGGTATCAATACACATCACGTACAGAATTCACATCTAGCTATTTCAAAGTATTTTCCCTCACAGAAAAACAAGACATGTGGCTTAAGAAACTCGGATGGCGTTGTGGTTGGCTGCATTTGCTAACAGCGGAAGTCATTATTCACATCTAGGTCAAACCGGGGAGTCTCCTCCTCAGGACACCACACTGTATCCTTCCTTTTAACTTGTCCAGAAATCCCAGAGCCTTTCAGCATTGACTCCCTTGAGAAATCTGATCCTCCAAGTCCCCCAAAGCCAAGTCGTTCTAACCCCACATTTGCTGCTGTCTTCTTCACCAAACTCTCGGTCTTCCAATTCCACTTCAGTGGTGTGTCGGGATAGAATCAGGGAACGAATGTCAACTGACACAGAGCAGATGCCCAAAACACATGAGTGCCAGCACTCCCTGTGCCCTTCCCCTCGCTTCTCTTGCTCTGACGTCACCGCAGGACCAAGCCATCACGGCTCTACTCTTTTGTACCTACACACATCTGCTATCCCTATCAGCTCTGTCTCAGCAAGATGGCGTCCCACTTTCCCCTGAGCAGTATCTTCTACTTGCAATTTCAGGAGGATTAACTCAAACTCTGGTTTCAAAGGGCGGGGGTGCCAACTGGCTTAAACCAGAAGGGTGTTGCTGGAAGCCTCTCTACAGAACCTGAGTTTGGGACTAAACAAAAGGACGGTGATTTATTTAAAAAAAAAAAAAATCAAGTTGGTCCTGGTGCTGAATGAGGACTGTGCTTGTGGGGCTGGGCAGACAGCACAGAAGTTAAAAGTGTTTGCGGCCCAAGCACAAAAACCTGAGTTTGATCTCCAGAGCTCACATGTAAAGTGAGGGGTGGTGAGGATGGGAGGATCCTGGGGATCCGCAATCTAGTCATTCGGTGAGTTCCAAGGAAGTGAGAAGCCTTATCTCAAAACTGGGTGGAAAATTCCAGAGGAATGACAGCCATGGCTGACCTCTGGCCTCTGTAGTATGTACAAATGTTGACTGCATGTGCATCACACACACACACACACACACACACGGGGAGAAAGAGAGAGAAACTATTTTTTTCTAACGCTATGGACTCTTGGATGATAGGAATAAAATGAACACAGTACCCAGGGCAGAGTGTCTGCCTGACTGCAAGTAGACAGTAAGGAAAATAAACAAAAACAGATCACGCTCCAAACGTATACGCTGAATAATTAATATGTGACGAAAGGGCTTCAGGACAGCGGGGTGAAAAAGCTCGGTAAGCAAGTCTTAATGAGCCAGTTTCAGATAACCTGGCCAATGGACTGAGTGAGAAGTGACTTCTATAAATTCATTAATTCACTTGTTTGTTCTTTTCACTGGCTTTCCCCACCAGACATGAGCTCGACAAGGGTACTGTTCATAAACCCTCCTCTCAGACTCAAAGAATGGCTCTGAAAAGTTAAAGGCACCACAGAACCACACGTCAAGGCCAGCTATAGACTGTGTCCCAACGCTACCTTAAATTAACAACTTCTTGCATTTGCTCCTAAGGTGTTGGGAGCCTGAGGTTTGAGGGAAACTAGAACGGACAAATGCGAACAGAAATATACACTGTGTACGGGGAGGCAGCTCAGCTGGGGACGTGTTCTGCTGTGCGAACACGAAGGCCTAAGCTTGGATTCGAACATCCACATGCAAAGGTATAGTGTGTGTCTCTGCAATCCCAACACTGGGGACGGACGGGAAGGTAGAATCTGGAGCTCGAGAGCTAGCCAGAGCAGCTAAATTGTCGAGCTTCAGCCTCAGGGAGAAGTCCAGTCTTAAAAATAAGTAAATAAATAAAAAATAAAATAAAAAGATATTAAAGACAAAAAAACCCAATTTTGTGCCCTGGGCATCCACATGAAAACATAAATATGTGCATGCATGCACATACGTGTGCACACACACACACACAGAGGTTTTCTCCTCCTCCTTCCACCAACTGACCTCAGCAGATACCCTATTTTGTTTTGATTAAAGCCTTCACCAAAGTAAACATGAAAGAAGAATTAACAAGAACGTTTTAATGTCCACAGGTCTGCCTGACCTCACGTTTCACATCTCTTGAAAGTCCATCTGAATTGAAATATTTATTGATTTTTATCTCTCACCAATGTCATGGTGATGGGAATCTCCTCAAGAAGTAGAGGGGTCCGGTGCTATAATGCTTGTGTTGTGACCTCTTCATCTATCTCCCTTTCATTAAAACTAAAGAGCTGATCAGAGACCAGATCTTTATCACTTACGGATACACTTCCCAGCCTCCCCTCACAAATCCTTCTGCTTATTCAAAGGACAGAGATCTTCAAGATTAAACCTCTCTTCTTTCCATTCAGGAGACAGCAGGAAGGGATCCTTTAGGCCTTGACATCCCTTTCACCAGCAACTTGACGTCTTATTTACATTTTTTTAACTTTATTATATTCTTCCAGGTTGTATTCATTTTGATCCCAGAATCTTTTGCTGACATGGCAAGACCCAAGCAGAAATGTTTTGTAAAACTGAAATGAAACCGTAAGTGAACACTTGTTTTATAAATTTTTAAAACATCCTTCGACTCCTTGGAAACGGCATTTATAAGCCCTTTCCATCTTGCTTGGGAAGACATGGTGTATAAAACACCCACTCTGGTCCCAGCAGCACCAACATAGCCTCAGTAGGCATAGCATATCTACACATAAATAGTCAGAGCCTGGAGCAGCAGTGCAATGCTCTAATGAGAGCGGGGGTTTGTCTCGCCTCTAAACACTTTTCTGGCAGAACTGCATGCATCCTTCTGACATTCACGGATGTGTTCCCACCTCCCCAAACAGGAGAAGCCCTCCCATCATCAGAATCTTAATTCACGCAGTCCATACCCACAGTGCGACAGGGGATCTCAGGACTCCAGTACCTGACACACAGAAGGGAGAAGTGGGGGCATTATGAAGACCCTTCCTCATTCATAATTCAGTCAATGTAAAATGACAGCTTGATACCCCTTTTTCTTTGTGCCACACGGTTTTGTTGTTTGTCACTGGGTGTATGTGAGTGCAGTGCCCGAAGAGGGCAGTAGATTCCTCAGAGCTGGAATTACAGGCAGTTGTGAGCTATTTTACTCTGGCGCTGGAAACAGAATTCAAGTCCTACAGAAGAGGTACTCTTTAATCTCCCAGTCAACTCTCTAGCCCCACACACTCAACTGCTTTAAAGTCATTACTTGGGCTGGAAAGGTGGCTCAGAGGTTAAAAGCATTGGCTGCTCTCGCAGAGGTCCCGAGTTCAAGTCCCAGCAGCCACGTGGCGGTTCACAACCATCTGTAATGAGATCTGGCGCCCTCTTCTGGCCTGCAGGCATACATGCATGCAGAACGCTATATACATAATACATAAATAAATAAATCTTTAAAGTTGTTACTTCTACAAGTCCTTGAGGTTCTCAACTCACCACTACAACTACTAAACTTCACTAAGCATCATTTTGTCCTTTCTTTCCCCATACCCTGCTCTCTAGTCTACAAACCATGAGGCCCTGGGTTAGATCCTCAGACCTCACTCCTCTGCTTTGGTTTCTCCAAATTCTCAGGAAACTGGGCGATAATGGATTCTTCAAATTCCTTGATTTGAAACTGAAAAAGGTCTGGTTTAGTTAGCTATAACTGTCAACTTGACATAGCCGAGAGTCATCTGAGAGGAAAGACTCACTCGAGATGGACATGCCTGTGTGGCTGTGGGTCTTGATTGGTATTTGATGTAGAAAGGCATGGCCCACTGTGGGGGGCACCATTCATTCCATAGGCAGGTGGTTTTGAACTATACAAGAATGATCACCAATCAATAGGGTGCAAAGGAGCCAGCAAGCAGCATTCTCTATGGTTCCTGCTGTACTTCTGGCTGTGAAGTGAGTTCCTTGGTCAGTGATAACCTGTATGGAACAGCAAGCGGTCCTACCTTCAATTTTCTGACTTGCCTTGCCTCAATGACAGTCCATGACCTGGAATTGTAAGCAGAATAAATGATTTTCTCTTCTAAATTGCCTTTCATCTTAAGTATTTTTAGCACAGCAACAGAACAGAAGGAAAAACGGTGTTAAAATGCTACGCTGGTCACCTAGGAAGTACTCAAGATATTAGTTATTATCTCCTGCACAATACTCCTGCCAAATACCATCTCACAGCTAAAGATGACTTCATTATGATTCAAAAATCTACATCCAAAGGTTAAGACCTTGCCATGTAGTAACAAGAGACATGAAAGAAATAGATGTTCTCATAGACATACATACATACACAGAAGAAGTCTCCACTTGTGTCAAGAAAAAAAGGGGGGAAAGTATGGAAGACTTGCCCAAGCAGCAACAGCTTCCAAAGTGAATTTTCAGCTTCAAATAGGCCAGAGAGCCAGACATGGTGGTGCAACCCTTTAATCCCAGCACTTGGGAGGCAGAGACAGGTGGATCTCTGAGTTTGAGGGCAACCTGGTCTATAGATGACCTCCAGGACATTTGGGAATGTCACACAGAGAAACCCTGTCTCAAAAGACATCAAAACAAAACATTAAAATCAAACATGTCACAGGGGCACACACGCATTCTCTCTCTCTCCCTCTCTCTCTCTAAACCTAAAAAGAGGAAGGAAAGAAAGTTCATCATGTCCTTGAGAGCTGGGGCTGTGTTAGAAGGTGAAGGCTCTGCACTTACCACTTTAACAAGAGACGGGACTAGGAAGCAACCTCCTGATTACAAAGAAAATGGGGTCTGCCCGTAACAACTGGAGAGCCATCATTATCTGAACCACTGCTCAAACCACGCGAGGGGTGTGGGCTCCAGTGCCAAAATGCAGCTAATGAAGTCTGTGGGAGTACTTTCTGACAGCAGTGGACCCGCTGCAGGGTAGCTGCGCTCCGCATCCACAGTCCTGCCATCCTCGTGTCTCTGGGTGGATAAGCAGGGCTGAGGAATTCTGTGCCATGCCCTGGCTTATGAGGCTTGGAGAAAATTTTCGCAATTGAAGGCCACTGCTGTGACACAACCCACACAACTCCTTTCTCCATGAATCTGTGATAGGAAGAACAGGCAGGCCCTGGGGCTGACTGATGTCACCCCTACTAACTAGCTGCCCCAGCAGTGACAGCATCTACCGCGGGTGAACTATGGTGGGCTCATCAATTCATGTATATTAAGAATTTTCTGGGGCTGTGGGAAGGTGTGCCAATTCCAGGCTGTTTCTCAAACGAATCCTTACTGTGATGTGAGGCTCAAGGCTGTCAGGTTCAGGTTTACTGTCACAGTGATGGGACTCTCCTTCTGGACCCAAAGTCATTTGTTCTGGTTGCTTTTCTGCTGTGACGAAACACAGACCTAATGCTACTAATGGGGAGGAAGGTTTTATTTGGTTTACACTTCTAGATTACAAGCTATCATTGAGGGAAGTCAGGCTAGGACTTAGGCAGGAAGTTTTCTTACACAGTTCAGGCCCACCTGTCTAGACATAATGCTGCTCACAGTGGGCTGGACCCTCCTACATCAACATTCAACATTCAAGACAGTCTTTCACAGACATGTCCGCAGTTCAATCTGAATCCCTCAACTGAGGCTCTCTTCCTAGGATGTTTTTGGTTGTGTTAAATTAACAGCAGCAACAACAACAAAAAACTAACCAGGACAATAATTTTTGCCTTTTTATCTTCTTTTTTTTTTCTGTAGGTGAGAAAGACGACAAGTGGAATAAAACCCCTAGGTAGCCTCAGAATGCACATGAAACAGTCCTTATTTAAATAGAATTCTATTATATTACATTAAGTTTCATGGTCCAGACGCCAAAAGGCAAAAATTTCACACTATTCAAATACAAACCTTGTTTATAATGATATCCACACCAGATGGCTTGCCCATGAGGTTATGGGATGTGCCTATCTCTGCTTCCCGTCTCACCACGAATGGGATTACAGATGCATGATACTTTTGCTGGCCTTTATGTGGGCTCAGGGGATTTGAACTCAGATCCTCTTGTTTGTTCGGTGTATGTTTTATTTACTGAACCATCTTCCCAGATGCCTTCCTGAGAGTTTCTTGACATATGTGTCACAATGTGTATTGTTTTCTAGACCCACATTGTCCAAGGCATATAAAGCCGGTTCAGGAACTGATTCAGAACTACACAAAATGAAAAACTCAGATCTAAGTGACCCTAGCCACATCCACACACACGTCCTGTGACTTGCGGCCTCCTCCCAGGACCCGCTGGAACACCTTAGTTAGAAGCAGTTCTGAGAGGCAGTTCTCTTCCTCACCCTGCTCTGTGATGCTCTGACGGCTTGCACCCCTATCTAGCTGACAACCCACCTTTTGTCTTGTCATCTGTGTTCAGTCCCATCTTTACTGAAAATGTGTTTAGGTGATCTAATTTTCTTTTTATTGTGAGGGTTGTCGGTAGAGAACAGAGAAGAACTCCACCCCATGTTCTGACAGCTTAGAAATACTTAATTGGTTTGTGGGCTGGCTGTCAGGCTCTGCTATTCTCATCTTTTCAGATCTAAACTCAGCTTGGGGACAAATCACCACCTCTATTAAATACACACGGATTCTATTATTAAGAGGAAGCAGATGCTCTTTTTACTTTTATGGACAAAAGAGAGAAGGCAGGCTTCATGTCTTTGCTTCTTATTTTGGGAGGAGCAGGGCACAGGGCAGATAGGAAATTTGTAAAGGGCTTCGAACTGATACTGAGTTTAATATCTTAGTTAAAAAATAAAAGAACAAGCCCTCCTCCAAAAAACTCAGACACAAGTGCTGATGACCAAATACAAAAGGTACCCAAAAGCTGTGTTTTTTAGTTTGTTTTTTGTTTTGTTTTGTTTTTGCTTTCCAGAAAAAATTCCAGGTTGGCCTGCAACTCCTAAAGTCACTAAGGACAACTTTGGACCGGGAATCTTACTGATTCTACGTTACAAGTGAGAAAATACAAGACAGCAAGACCTTATCCGGTTTATGCTATGCTGGGTATCAAACCCAGGGCTCCATGTGGATTAGAGAAGTACTCTACCAAGTGAGCTACATTCCCCCTCAAATTGCAAAATATGGAGTCAAAGAATATCCTCTGATTCCATCTAATCTCAAATAAGAAAGCAGCTTATATAAATGTCAGTCTCAAAGCAGGAAAAGAAGGTAGAGAAAGAAGTCTAGAGAGGGGGACAAACAAAGGGGAGAGGAGGGAAAAGAATAATATTGTATGTTTTCTCTGGGATGTAAGGCAAGATCTGAATATATATTGAGAAAGAGAAGAGATAATGAGGGAAGGAGAGATGGAAATTGGAAGGGAGGGACAGAAGAAAAGAGAGAGAAAGAGGGAAAGAGAGGAAAGGAGAGGAGGAGGGAGGGAGAGGGAGGGGGAGGGGGAGAAAGAGACAGAAAGAGACAGAGAGAGAGAAACAAAAGGACTGTTGGGAGAGGCCTGGGACCAGTGGGGAGGGAGGGAAGAGAGGGAGATTGGGGTGAATACGAACCCCGCACAGTGATACAGATATGTAAAAAAACATAATAATGAGCTCACTGAGAAGAGTCACTTTGGTCCATAACATGATCTTCCAGCTCCAGGTTCAGCCTCCTCCTACCCATCTGTGGATGGAAGGCTAAAGGAAATGAAATGTAGACAGCCTTCCTCCCAACCTCATCTTTAAAAAAAAAATTCAATCACATCAAAATATTCATTTGTGTGCTGTGTGTGTATGTGTGTAATACGCACATGTGGCGATAGCAGGACAACTTACAGAAACCGATTCATTCAACCATGTGGATTCCAGAAATATAATGAAAGCTCTCAGCCTTGGCAACAGCAACCGTTACTCAATGAGCAATCTTGTTATCCCCATGTCTTCTTTTAAAGACAAGCAGTTCTCCAAATGGAGGAGAGGAGAATAAGCATCCTTCTAGAGCAGCAAGGTACATGAAGAATACTAGGAATTGCTCCCAGAGAAGAGATGCAGGGTCTGATGAAGAGGTCACAGTCTTCTGATCCCCTTGAGAGAGCAGGCTCTAGAACTCAGCACAGAGTTCCAAACCATTGGTGTCATGATAGGATCAGCCATACTAGAAACATGCCAAAGCCCAGAAAGCATTTCTGTTTATGACATTCCTTAGAAAGGGGTCAGAAAACCTGTAGGAAGCGGGACTGGAGAGAATTGAAACAAGTGTCTGCCAGGCATGAAAGTATGGCAGCACTCATGAATTCATGGCATCTGTGGTTTCCTGAACAAGAGCAATCTGATTAGCATTCTAGCATGGATGGTAAGGAGCCCATGAGACCCACCTCTGAGGAGCTACTGGCAGATGATGATTACTGGTAAGTTGACCACACATCACTGGATAGCCAATGACATATAAATATAGCAGTAGCTCAAAATAGCCTTCACAGGTTACCAGAATAAACAGACAAACAAATGACAAAGTGGGGATGTGGGCAGAGGTGAAGGTAGATTTAGAAGTACTTAAAAGGTACATGGGCTCAAAATACATTGTTTGTATGTGTGAAATTCTCAAATAATTAAAAAATTCATTATTTAAAAAAATACTCTGCAGAAATAATGAAAAACCTTTGGGAAAAACGGATGTGGGCACAGGGGTGAGCCTCAGGTTGCAGGGAAGCTTCAGCAACCATGACAACCAAGAGCGGAGTACCAAAAGGAGCCTGGTAGGTTCCTGCATCATCCATGTTCATCTCATGACATCCTCACAATCAATAAGACTGGTCTCTACTAAAACAACAGCTCAAGTCTTAGAAAAGTTCATGTATTATAGGAAAGAGACAGCAACTCACAGAATAGCCTGAGGAAGCAGGTTTGCAGGAAATGCCTTTGGAACCGTTAAAATATAATCTAGGCTTAGTGAGCCTTGCTTCTGAACAAAACCTGAAAATGCTTGTCATTTTGTTTTAAAAGACATCAGATTTTAGCTGTATTTACCATCTTAATACCATCTTGGTGTAACAAGTATCAAAGAAAAACGAATAAAATCCCCTTCGATGGTAGAGATAGAAAGGGTGGCATGTGGACATGCTCGGTGTAGGCTGGGAGGCTGTGCCCCGGAAGACAGCCAGGCACTGGAGCTAAATTTCACCAGGATGTTCTTGCAGTGTTTTTTGATCAGACAAGAGCTCAGGGATAGAGGACAGCAGTGATCTGTCCAGTTGGCTGGAATGCATTCTTCAGTCTGGACCAGACACATTTGCTTTCAGTGGGCAAGTACAGAGGGTTAAGCCAAGAATTCCGTTTTACATCTTCTTCTATGTGCGCGCGCGCACACACACACACACACACACACACACACACACACACACACCCTGAACCCAGGAGCCTTCAAGTCAGTAGAGCTCAGCCAATGGCAAACCTCTATCTCCAAACACATTTACGTAAGATTTGTAACAGTAACCAATTTATGGTTGGGGGTCACCACAGCATTACGAGGGCTGAGAACCACTGTTTTAAGCAATTATCACAGATCACTTCTATGCCACAAGCAAATGACTCTCAACCATCCCAATGAGATGCTCTGTTATTATTTCCCTTCCTCCATTTTTTTTTTTTTGCTTTTCTAAAATTTTATTTTGTATTGGTGAGACAGTTTTGTGTAGTCCAGGCTGGCTCAAACTCACTACGTACCTGAGAATGACCCTGAACTACTAAACCTCCTGCCCTACCTCCCCACCATGGCAGGGCAGGACAGTGCAGAGGTTCCTCCACCATGCATTCTTGTTGAGGCCATTTTGAAACTAGAACTTGATCTCCTTGATAGAGAATCCCATGGAAGACTACGCAACTCTACTCTAAGAACCCAGGGTCAAGATGACCCAGTAACTTAGCTTCTGGAAAAGAGCCTGCTTGTACAAACTTCCCCCTGCAGCTACCCAGCAAGATACCAGCATGTGATTCCACCTCTAAAAACCCTTTACCATATTATTCAGCAGTCCATGTGGTCCTCAGTACCTGAGTATAGTGCCATCCAGGTGGAATACAGTCTTTCAGTTGGCTATAAACTGTGTCTGAGCGGTCATCTCTAGTGAGATACCCATGAACACTACTGCTGGAAATACAGACACATGTCACCATGCCTTATCTACACGGTGCTAGAACCAGTACTTTGGGCACACTAAGCAGCCATTCTGTCAATTCATCTACATTTCCAGCCTCTTCCATCTTCTATGTAAATGACTATTTGACTAGCTAGGAAGCAGCTGTGCCCAGATAAATTAACCTTCCACCCTTTCACCTTTCCCACAATGGAAACAAACCTTTATTCTGGTCAAAAACTAAAGAACAATCCTTGACTTAGTATGGGAGAATCTAGAATCCTTAAACAAAATTATGTGAACTGAGCAGGGGAGATGGCTCATCTGGTTAAGTGCTTGTCTTGCAAGCATGAGGACATGAAATGGATACCTAGACTCTTATTAAAGACATACACACGCATGCATGCATGCGCATGACAAGAAACCAGGTATGGGAGCATGAACTTGTTACCCCACTGCTGGAAAGGAAGAGACTGGAGGAGGCAGTCTGGATGAATAGGGGAACTCCCGGTCACTGAGAGACTCCGGCTCAAAGAACGAGATGGATGGTGTCTAAGGAATGACCCTGAGTTTGTCCTTGTCCCTACAAATGCACATATACCTGTGCATGGGCAACCCCACCACCACCTATATGTACCTATATGAATAAAACAGCCATGAGGACATAAATCATATGAAGTTAATTCACCTTAGGACTTTATTATTTTTTCATGTATTTCTTGTGTGGGCACACACATGCCACAGTAGAGGTCAGAGGACAGCTTTGGAGAATCAGTTCTCTCCTACCACATGGGTCCCGGGGCAGGTGTTCAGCTCTGGTGACAGGTTCCCTTACCTGCTGAGCTATCCTGCAGGCTATACCTTAGGCCTATAATCCTCCTATCTCTGTATACCCCTCTGGGGTACAGGTGGAACAGTAGCGGCAACAAGCTGCCAAGCTGAGCCATGTTTCTTAATCACTGAAGAGTCGATACGCTCTATAAGAAACAGGACTGAGTTGAAAAAAAAAGATAGCTTCTTCTCCTACAGATGCACCCACTTAATAAATTTACTTCACGTTCCCTATTTTTAAAGACCACATAAAAACAGTAGTAACATTTTAGATGTAATTCATGGGGTTTACTACACAATAGAATAATGATTTTCTACCGTGTTTGCTATACGACTTACCAACCATTTAAAGTAACCAGAGCTTTTGGTGCTAAGTGGGAACACTAGAAAAATATGCAGATATGTGATATGTGATTGTGCATAGAGTACAATACAAGCAGCAGTCAAAGGTCACAGCATGAAGTAGGCCACCCCACGGTCCTAGTAATACACTGTTTTTGTGAGGTTCTTACACAGCCCAAGCTGGCCTTAAACTCACTATGTAGCTGAGAACTGGTAGACCTTAAACTATCAGTTCTCATTACAAGTGCGCAAACCATACCTAGTTATGCACTGTTTCTAAAAGAACTGACTTTCATGGATATATGCTTGTATTGGATTTCTGGGAGCTGGAGTTATATGTGGTTGTCAAACACCTGACATGGGTGCCGGGAAACCAAATTCAGGTTCTCTGTGAGAGCAGTATATGCTCTTAACAGCTCAGCAACTCCCCAAGCCCTGTTTGCCAGCAATGAAGGGCTTTTCTCTTCATGCAGTGAACAGCAGCTGGAAGTGATGGAAAACCAGACAGTGGTTGTTTGACAATCTACTTCGCTTACAGCCTGTCATCCCTGCCAACAGTCATCTCTATGGAGACAAAAGCAGCCGTGTCTTTGGTAGTTTTCCTTAATGGCTTAGATAAATCCTTGCAGGACTTCAGGTTTCAACAGGTATTATTCATTTATTAGTTAATTAATTGTTTGTCTGTTCCTTGTCATAATTTCAGAAATCCACGTGTACGTCTCCACTCAATAAAATGCTAACAAAATTACTTACCGAACTTGAGCCTTCCTACTAAGAGAGAAATTGGAGAGAGTCCAGATTCAATATTTTTATAAACTTGAAGATGTGAACCTAAATCATTATAAATCATGCACAAGAACTTATTTTTATGTGGTGGAATGGACTTGTTTTTTTCGTAAAGGGGAAACCAAAGAGGGGCGTGTGGCTTTTCAGTGAGCATCCTCCTAGATCACTGGCGGCTGCAGGGCACTGGCTGAAGTAAAACAGGACCATCACAAGCCCATTCTAAAAGGGGTTTGTTTCCTCTTTACTGAGTGATCCTGTGAGAAATGTATTCCAAAGGAATAACCACTGAGATACAACATTATTTGTAAAGTAGAAAAAGTGAAAAAAAAATCTGAAAATGGGTTAGATATATTATGGAAGGAGTAACACAGCACTCTGCACAGGGACTAAAAACCAGCCTAGGAAAGAATGCTTAAGGGGCTTCAAGGAAGCTGATGTGAGGTACACTAAAGACTGGAATGGTTACAGCACATCTGAAGGTCGGCATTAACTGTCAACTTAAAACAATCTATAATGACAGACATGCCTACAGTGGATCACCTTCTGTTAACTGAGGTGGGAAGATCTGCCCACCGTGGGCGGTTCCATCCCTGTCTCTGGGATTCTGCACCATGCACAAGCAGAGAGCAGCATTCATCTCTCCCTGCTTCCTGATTGTGGATACAATGTGACCAGCGGCTTCACGCAGCCACCTTGACATTCCTGCCTACATTTCGTGATACGGATCTGGAGTAGCTCTACGTAAAAAGAGAAGCCACTGCTTTCACTGACATTGTGGTCTGCAGGGCCTCCCATGCTCGGCGTAGAGAAGCAGCATACAGTAATAATGAAGGGTACAGGACCTGAGGGTGCATGTCCTAAGACCTCAGAAGGGTGGCATGCCAGCTGACTATGGAAGTCTCAAACCATTATCCTACAGGCAATCTGAAACAGGAAACTGGTGAAGAATGCAGTTCAGCCATAAAGAAGCTGTGCGTACATTCTGTTGCTAGCTTATATCAGAGGAAAATGAAAAAGCAGTGAATTGGTCTAAAAGAAGAGGAGAAAAAATATCTCTGTAGTTCTTGTGTATAAAGAGTGGGGAAGAGAGGAGAGGGGCATGCACAGCGCTTGTGCAAGGAGGAAACATGTGCTCTGTGAACTAAAAGGCTCGACGCTCGGTGAATCACTGGGGCCCAGAAGGTGACCTATATAAATCTCTGAATTAGATGGCATTCTCTGAGGTGTCTCCTATCTAAAACTACTGACACCCACGAGGGAGCCGGGAGAGACAGAGTCTCTGCTTCTCCTCTGAGGTTCTGAGCTAGAAAACCAAATGGAGGTAGAACAGCTCAAGAAAAACACCGAAGCCAGAAGGGTGATTACAAGATGTTTGAGAACTGAAGTAGGTGTGTGTGTGTGTGTGTGTGTGTGTGTATGTGTGTGTATCCAAGTACCACTTTCCCAGCCCGAGATCAACCCAAACTCCTTTCTGCACAGTAGCATTCACTTGGACTAGCAATCAGCAGCACCAACTGGGAAGTGTTTCTGTCCTTCTGTAGGCACCCTACAGATCCCTTGGGCTCCTGTCATGGGAGGGAAATGAGAGGGCTCAAAAGACATTAACTAAAAGCTCACAAAATTCTAGCACAGGAGAGACACTGGGGCTGGTAAAGTGGAGAGCTAAGCAGCTAGATGCTGTCACCCCTACAAAGCAAGCTTAGAAGAAAGTTGCCTACTGGTAGACACCATCCTCCAAGTAAGCAGGACAGGGTCCATTTGCACTTGGAGACTGTGGGAAGAGGCCATTCCTAAAAGAAAGCAGCCTTGTGGATCAAATCCAGTGCAGAGCCTATTTGGAGCACAAAGAAAAGATGGAGAACATATTAAGGTGGGACAGAAAGGAGGAAGAGGAAGGATCTTCAGCGGAGATTGCTCACTCCAGAAGCATCTCAAAGATGGGACATACACACCGCCCCTTCATACCCCTGAAAAGGACAGATGTTGGTGTCCTTACTCATAGCCACTCACCTACACAGTTCAGACACCCATGCACAGACCCACACATACAAGTACCCCTAACCACATGAATGTGCGCACCGGTGCACATAGAATATAAAGAAAAGCGCCCTCCAGTCCACAGAGCTCTGAAACCCAAACACTGCAATCTCGGTTAGGGAGAGAGTTAAGGAAGATTATAGGATGTGGAATGACCTTTTGTCAACTTACTTCTCTAAGAGAAGAAAGCATTTGCATTTTCATTGAACTGATCAAATGTTATCTAAGAACTGCTTAATTGCCTTAATGGTTTAATCCTATCTGCTGCCAATCTGATTAGAGGTGTGTGTGTCTGTGCGTGGCACCCATGTGGTTTGGCACTAAATGGGAAGGTGAAACCTATTACTGAAAGAACAGCAACGTGAAGCTGGGTGTCTTCTGGTTAATTGAGAAACCACAAGTGGTGTGAGGAGGTCACCCTATCGTTTAATTTTCTTCTCTCCAGTCTTCCCAGTCACTTGATCATCTCAGGGACTTGTCTTAGATTTGAGACTGCTAAGAGCATGTGTTAATTTGGGTTAAGGAGAAGGTGAGCCCAGGTATCACTGCAGAATGGAGAGGTTTAACAGAAACCGGGATATAATTTAATAGTTCCTTTATATCTGAGAAATATGGATTGGGGTATCACTGTACAGAAGCTAATGCATACATTCACTAATCTCCCTTGGGACCGTGCCTCTTGGGGACTTGTAGCAATATATAAGCTACAGGAATGAAAGTCACCCTTTCACCCAGCCAGGGAATGCCCAACAATACTGTTGTGATAGTTGCTTTCAGCAGGCCTACAGCCACTGAACTTCTGTTTGTGAACAGGCAACCTTAGGTGAGGGAGCCACACCCAGGCTCTTTGTCTCAGAATCCTCCACTTCAAACTGGAAGGACTAGTTTTAAAGCAGTTTCACAAAGAGGTGTGAGGCTGTCTAGGAGGGCTCAAGACTTGCAGGGGAACGTGAGGACAGCTGAGCAAAACGGCTCTGTGCCACACTGAATTCTGTACCTACACCAAGCACACTGAGAAGAGCCTGCTTTTAGAAGATCCTGGCTATGCCTGGCATTTAGATGCGATGGGGATCCAAACTCAAGTACTCATGCTTGCTTAGCAGGCACTTTACCCACCGAGCCATTTCCCCAGGCCAAGGTATTCACCTTGGAGAGGCCACTAGAATAACTTTTATCAGAAGGACCTGTGTTGTAAGGCAGCATGTCAGACCGATGACTAAGTCCACCTAAAAGGACCCCTCATTTAAGAGTTTAAAACCTGAAACACTGTCTAGGAATGTGGCACAGGAGGCAAAGTGCTCACTTAACATACACAAAGCCCTGGGTTTGATTGCTAGCATGACATTAAAACTGGACAAAGAGGGAACTAGAAAAATTGCTCCACGGTTAAGAGCCCTACTGTTTTTCTAAATGATCTGGGTTCAGATTTCAAAACTCACATAGAGTGGCTCACAATGGCTTGTAACTTGAACTCATGATCCAGTGAGTGACCCCATGCCCTCCCTCTTCTAGCCTCTGCAGGCACTGCCCTGACATGCACATAATCACACAGAGATACATACATAGTGTGGTGGTTTGAAAGAACATGCTCTCCAAAGGAAGTGGCACTATTAGGAGGTGTGGCCTTGCTGGAGGAAGTATGTCACTGTGGTGGTGGGCTTTGAGATCTCTTGCTCAACTTTCCCTCAATATGACTGTTCAGTCGACTTCCTGCTGCCTGCAAGATGTTGGACTGAATCTTTGAAGCTGTAAGCGAGTCATCCAAATTACATATTCCCTTTGGAAGAGTTGATATGGTCATGGCGTCTCTCATAGCAATAAAAACCATAACCAAGACACATAGTTAAAAATAAAATATTAAAAATAAGAACTGGGTATATTGTTGGATCCTTGCACTTAAGAGGTAGAGGCCAGAGAATCAAAAGCCCAAGGTCATCCTTGGCTATGCTACGGTAGCAGAAACAGGGTAGCCTGGATTATAAGAGACTGTGTTGATAAACAAACTCAGATAGATAGATAGATAGATAGATAGATAGATAGATAGATAGATAAATGCATACATACATGCATATATACGGAGACAATTATTCCACATGTTATATTTTTATAAACTTAGGCTTATGTGCAATTTATAATTTTATTCGGAAGGAAAAAGAATGATGTTCATCAACCTTGACTTCTCACTGACCAGTAACGACCTGAATGCATGAGAAGCCTCATCTCCCATCACCACTGGACATCAAAGTCCTCCTGGCTACATGAGTTCATATCTGTCTGCCTAGAGCAGCTTATGTCAGAATGGTGCTGAGCAAGAGGAAAAGAAGAGAAAAAGATCATGGTGGGTGCATCAGGGTGTGTTTGGGATGCGAAGCAGAGACTTATCTTTTTTACTGTTGTGGCTCCAGAGAAAACAAATTTTGACATAGAACTGCCACTTTACAAGCAAATAACTATACTTTCCAATAACCTAATCTGCAAGAAGCCTACTGAAAATTCCCTAAAGAACCAGTAGTTAAAACCTCCATTAAATCAAAGGGTTTAATATGGGAAGGGAAGAGAAGATGTAGTTTGACTTGGGAATGTAATGGACTCGGTGGGGAAATAAATACGTTGTTTTATGTGTACAGTTACAGAATATGAGAACGTGCACTCATTTCACAGGGAATTCTCTTGCTGTGCAACTTATTCCTAAACAGATGTGATTTTTGCTTATTCAAAAACATTTAGGTAACAATTACAGCATAATAAATTATAATTGCCTTCATCTTCCAGCCATGTAATGCCATCTATGCAAACACAAAGAGAAGGCAATTATGCAAAGCTGTGAAACCCACTTCCAGGTAGATTCTGCAGCCAAGGCTCAGATAATATACATTGTTCTCACATTAACACTGCATTCTGACATATATATATATACACACACACACACACACACACACACACACACACACATCCTAAGCTGTGTGGAGAAGTACCTACTGAGAAACTGAAGTGTATTCATCACAGGCTGAGATACTCTACAGCAGGGTGGCTTAGGGGTGCCAGGAATGTGTGCTAAGCTTTAGATTTCTGCCCTTATCATGGGCATCTACTAACATGGAACATTCCAAGGAACTCAGCATCCATACACTGGTCATCCCCACAGAAAAGCAAAGATACAGCACAAAGGGATATTTAAAAATTAAAAATCATACAAAATATTATTCTTTTATTCATTTGTGAGTATGCCTGGGAGTATGTATGTACTACCGAGAACAAATGGAGGTGAGGGGACAACTTGCAGGAGTCTGTTCTCCCCTTCTACCATGTGTGTCCTGTTCTTACCCACTGAGCCATTCCACGAACCCAATTTTACGTTTTAAATCAGAACATAACTTGTATGTCCGATCTTCCACAGGCACAGTGTTGAGAGCAGGGAGAAGGAGGGTGGTGTCCAGATGTCCTGATGGCAAGGAGGGCCAAGAAAGTAACAAAGTCCCTGAGGTCAGCAGACCTACATGCATTCTCAAGGAAGAGAAGGAGGGTACCACAGAGAGGAGAGTGAAGATATCCAGGGCAGAAATAAGGTTTCACTTCATAGAGCCACCCATCCTCCTTCTGTGATTTACTGAGGGAAAAGCTGTCAGTCCACATTGGAGTGGAGATACCTCATGCAAACAGAGCCCTCCTCCACCTCCCACATTTACCCTGAAACACCTACGGGGAGTAGAGGAACTTGAGTGTGAGGGGGTAGAATGGCTTATCTCCAGGTGAATGACGGATAAGCTGAAGAAACCAGGGGTGGTGGAAGCTGGGAGTAATGAGTTCTTGAGTGGAAGCGGCGTGTGGTCCTGTAACCCTCACGTTCCTCATTTCAAGTCTTCATTCTTAGAGCATCACGGGTTCGCTCACCACAGAAGCACAGATGAAAAGTGAACTGTGCACAGTACTGACCCTCAAGGTGACCAGCAGACAGACTGACAGTGAGATCCCAGTGTTTGGGTGAGAACAGCTTAGGGGCCATATGCCTCTCACAGGGATGTCTAGACGGCTCTGCGGAGTTGGTGTCATGGCTTGGTGGATACAGAGGTGCTTGCTAAGTAGACGAGGTATGAAGAGAGGACATGAGAATAGCATGGTCAAAGACAGTCTACGAGACTAAGGCAAGGTCAGTGATGGGAACTCACTCAGAAGTTACACGGGGATATGAGTACCGCTGGGGCTCCCTCATTCACAGGAGCACTGCCCCATATCAGCTGCCTGTGACTAATTAGAAGACCATCTATTCTCTAAAGCCTTTTGCACTCTGCCCCTTCAGAGGCAACCATCTCACAGCTGTAATTAAAACAAATGGAGAATGACTGAAAGAGATACCGTGTGTAAAAAGGAATACCTGTGTGTTGCTTCACTGCTAAAGTTCAGGGTTCTGAACCCTGGTCACACATCATATATCTTGCTTCCATTAACACGCCATTCTCTTTTACAATACACATACACACCCATACACATCTGTGCGTGTGTTTGAGGGAGATTACATTTGTGTACTCAGGGAGGGGGCCAGCATGTGTGTGTGTGTGTGTGTGTGTGTGTGTGTGTGTGTGTGTGTGCGTGCAGAGGCCAGAAATAAATGTCAGATCTTCCTCTATCGCTCTTTCAACTTACTTTCTGAGAAAGGGTCTCTTAGGGCTTAGGTCACCATCAGTGAGCCCAGAGATGGGGAGGCAGAGAGAGGTGTATCCCTGGGGCTTCCAGGACAGCCAGCACATCCTCATCAGTGAGTTCATGAACAATGAGAGAATGCATTGGAAATAACCAGATGGACAGATCCTGAGGAATGGCAAGGTAATGTTTGTCCTCTGAGACCCACATGACCCTATAAAAGAATCTTTCTCAACAACATACTATATATTGCAAGCTTACAAATTAGGTCATCATTAGGGATGTATTCACAAACAAGATGAACAGAGTATGATGAGAAAAAAACAATCATATCACCTAAAATTGCATTTGCTACTTAAGCTTCGAAATGCCACCTCTATTCTTCATCAAAGGGTAGTTAGGATTGAGACGAGGAACATGAATACTGTACTTGAATCTGTAGAGAATCTGCACTATGTGGATATCAATAATATCCTTGTTCAAATTCCTAAATTTAAGTGGTACATTTTCTAAGAGATTAGGATTATGTAAAAATATATTGTTTCCCCATGCTCATTCTCCAGAATGAGTGGAAGAAGCTAGCTATTGTATCTGAAAAATGAGGTCACCAAAGTGTTCCACTGCTAAGTATCAGCAACCTCAGTGCCACTTTTTAAATTAGCTGTTTGTGGTATATCTATGCAGTGTATGCGCATGTGTGTAAATGTGGAGAACAAAGGATGCCTTCTTTACTCTCCACCTCACTACCTTGAGACAGGGTCTCTCACTGAGCCGAAAGCTTTCCATGTTGGTTAGTCTCACTGGCCATCGGACTCCAAGGATTGGCCTGCTCCTGCCTGCTAATGCTGGGGTTATAGGTACAAGCAGCCACACCTCTTTTGTTTTGTTTTTAACATGGGTTCTGGAATGTTTGCAAAGCAAGTGCTCTTACCCACTGAGCCATCTCCCCGGGGAGACCCTTCAGTTCCGATTTTATAATCAATCTTAGCAATATATCCACATACATGCATCACCAAGTCATTTTCTCAACTCTCTCCTCTACTACTCACATTTATTAAATTTGTATTAAATTATTCTGGACATTTCCTTGAAAGTTATGAGGATAAAAGAACTATAATAATAATGAATAAAAAGATGAGATTTTTTTTTTAATGGGGTCCTCAGATCTGATCCCAGAACATCCTTTGGCTCTCTGTAAACACAGGAATCATGAAAGGTAACACCGGTCTGTTACAAGGACATACTGTTCTTTGGGGCAGAGAATTATGGTTGAAAAGACAGAATACCTGGTATATAACTAATTTTCATCATAAAAAAGCTTAGTGTTGTAGACTGTTCCACTGGAGAGATGTAGATTGAACCAGACTCGAACAGCTACTGCAGACATACAACATACAAGATCCCACAGCCACGTGCCTTTCTGTGCAGATAAAGAAAAAAGAGACATGGCAAACACGGACCATCTAGCTTTCGTTTAATGACTTTAAAACCTAGAGAAGGCACAGGTTATTTCAAATTTATTTTAATTGCCTATTATGTTTGGCTGAGTATATTCTTACAGCAACACATTGGAAATATACGTACTGTATAATGACTGGGTTTGTTGGCAGCAGGTAGCACTCTTATAAATCCAATTTATTAGAAGCAATACCCAATCATAGCTCACTGCCAAACAACTCCAGACAGGAGACAAAAGATCTGACACCTCATGTAGGATAGAAGGAATAGAGAAAAGGGAGATGGACAAAGGTTCACGGGTAACCTTCACATACTGGGAATGAGGAGGGAGCCAGTCTGGCTCCTGAAGTCAGGCATAGTGTGAACAACAGAAGCCATAGTACAGAGTGCATGCAAAATAGAATGGGCGGACAAAGTTAAGTTACAGCCTTTACCTAAATGCTCAACAGAAAAGAACTCCTTATTTCTAACACGGGTTAAGACTTCCTGATACTCTTCTTCAGTTCTAGATGCTGTACACATGTGCTCTCTAAGGATAACCTGTCATACGGGTAATAGGAGATACTCCAAATGACTTAGAGCACACTGTGTGACTTCTGATATAAACTTTAATAAACCTGTGACAATGTATTTTTTACTTATTATCCTTGACATTTTGTCTTACGGACTTCAGAAATAATTTATTCTCCTTTACACAGAAAACAAAGGAGTGAGATTAAACCATGAAGAAAGCTGAAAATTGGTCTTAGTACACCCACATAGTGTGTGCTGAGAAGTCTTTTATGAATAATTTGTTTGCATGTTCATATTTACTTATTTATAGACAGTGTCTCCAGACCATCTCAAGCTCACTAAGTAGCCGAGAATAACCTTGAATTTTTTTTTTTTTTTTTTGCAAATAGGGTCTCATTACGGAACCCTGACCTTCCTGGAACTCCTGATAGAGGCCAGGGCAGCCATGAAATCACAGAGATCTACCTTCCTCTGCCTCTGGAGTGTTAGGACAAAAGGTTTATGCCACAATGCCCTGCCACCTTGAACTTCTGATTTTCCTATTTTCACCTTTGAGTGCTAAAATGACATCTGGTTTATGGGATTCTGGTAGTAACCCAGGGCTTCATACAGGCTAAGTAAGCACTCTACACGCAAGGCTATATGCTCAGCTCCCTTCAAGAACTTCTTAAGGGAAGATTCACAGATTGCAGGGGGAATTCTGGAATATATAACACTGCCTTCGAGTCTGCACATTACAGCCTAACCCTCAGAGTCTGGAGAGTTTCTGTACTATTCACATTCTGCCCTGTTAACAGGGCTCAGAGGAGGAGACACGCCCAATGTCCTCTGCCTTCTTACCCTTGAAGTGACAGCACACTCCACTGGGTCTTAGGTAGATAAAAAGGTACGGCCCTCGGGTCGAAGGATTCTCCGTCATTCATGATGTATTATGCTTAGTTTAAATGAGCGAGTCCCACTTGCACGATTGCCTATTAATTTACTCATCATTGATTTACACCACTTTTGCTGGAGATCCTCCAGCAAACGCTGCTACACAGCAGTCCTGCAAGCTCGCCTCCCGAGCTCTCCTCCCCTTCAGCCTCCCTAGCTCATCCTTCTCCCATTCATCTTCATTTAGCCATTTTTCATCTCCCTCCTCCCTTGTTCCTCCCTCTCTTGCCTTCCTACAGTCTCTTCCCTGGCTTCTCTATTTCCTTCTCCTCTGCCCTTCCTCCCTTCTTACCTTAGGACTCCCAATAAATCTGCAATTAGAGGTTAGCAACACCCAGAGGAAAGATGTCAGTCTGCCCCAAAATAAGTCAGGAAAGAGAAAAAAAATGCACAGACAAGGAGAATGCATGTGAGAACCTGAGTGCTCTCTGTGTGTAGGCGCACTGCAGAGGTCAGAGGGCAACCTCAAGCACTGTCCTCAGCCGCTTCATACCTCACTTTTTGAGGCAGGGTTTCTCACTGGGACCTATGCCCTACTGAGTGTAGGATAGGCTGTTTGGTTTAGTGAGTCCTGGGTATCCTTCTGTCTCTACCTCCAAGCAGCAGCACTGAGTTACACGTAGAGACCACTAGACCTGGGTTTTTTAAAATATAGGTTCTGGGACTCAAAATCAGGGCCTCATGCTTGCAATAGCAAACACGTTAGCAGCTAAGAGGTATCCTTCCAACATTATTAAACTTAGTATTATTGTGGTGTGTGTGTGTGTGTGTGTGTGTGTGTGTGTGTGTGCTTATGTGCATGTGCAGGTGTCATGTGCTGTGGCTAGTATGTGTAGGTTAGGACAAGTTAGGAATGAGTTCTCTCCTTCCACTATGAATTCAGAAGATTGAATTCAGGTTATCAAGCCTGAACAGCAAGTGCTTTTACGACTGAGCCATCTCCCTGGGTTAAGTATTATATTCTTAACAACAACAACAACAAAAATCTTTGATGAAAAAGTGGGTGTGGGGGATGGGGCTGTGTCCTTCTACTTCCTCAAAGCCACTTTTAGCTCAGTACTTCCTTCCTGGTTTTCTCTTTGGAGGGTTATTTTAGTATTTAGGTAAGAAGTAGGAAAGTCTGTGCTTCAACTGTATGGAGATAAAATGAAACATTTGGGAACATATGCAATGGTCTGTCCTGTACCTTTAAGAGACAAGCCACACCCACCCCCTCCCACTCTCCCACCCTCCTTTCCTCCAACCCCCTGGCTGAGGCAGGCACATCTTCCTTCCTGCTTGGCCCAAGTCCCTTCTTTTCCAGCTCCCTCTCAAAGAGGCAGCTTCTGTCTCCATTTCTCCCCTTCCCCTCTTCCCCCTTTCTGTCTCTCTGTCTCTGTCTCTCTCTCTCTATCTGTTCTTCTCCCCTTCTCCCCTCTATAACCCACTAAAGAAATATCCAGCCTCACTCTGCATGGTGTGCCTATCCATGTCTCTGTCTCTCACCCACGGCATGGCTCCCTACCCAGGACCAGCTACCTTAGGAGACCTGTAGTGTGGTCTTGTGGCGTGCCCATCTGTCTGTCTCTCCTCATGGGACTGGCTGTCTCACGGAAATCTCACACCCACCACATGACTCCCTATCTGGGACCCTGCTGACTTCGTGGCCTGCCAAGGTTTTGGCACCTGTTGCCCACTGCCTGCCACTGCTCGGGGAACCTGCAGAATTTTACTTAAACCATAACAATATACAGAGCAAAACACTACTGGGAGCAGCGAAGGCTAAGATCTAGGTGCTGCCACTGAACTTACACACTCAGTCTTTTAAATCACAACATATCATTCTGTCAGAAAAGAACAAAACACAACAGACATTTTTTTTTCTTTTTAAAGATGGTATTGGAAAGGCATCTCTTGTTGATCCCCTACCCTTCTTTGTCATCAAGACCCATTGGATATACTTGTCCCAGCAAAGATAGGGGAGATTATAAACAAAATACATAATACATACATACATACAAAATGCATAACTGGAGAAAGCATAAATGATAACACTATCTTTTCTGAGTGAGAATGTTGATTTCAATTTGGGACTTTCAAATTTCACCATATGGATAGATAAAAGAATATAGCCATCTATAAACTGAACAGCTAAAAGGAGCTCCATCCTAATTTAATGTTGCCAGTCCCAATCATTTGCTAATGAATTGAATAAAAGCTGAATTACTGACTTATATTCCATTTCTCTCCTTCCTTCCTTCCTTCCTTCCTTCCTTCCTTCCTTCCTTCCTTCCTTCCTTCCAGACAGGGTCTCATGTAGCTCAGGCTGGGATGATCTTATACAAATGATCCTCTTGCCTCTACCTCCCAAGAGCTGAGACTTAAGGAATGCACCAATACATTGGGTATGGATCCTAGAGCTTTGAACAGACCAGGGAAACTCCTGACCAACAGAACCACATCCACAGCCCCTGCTGGAGATCATTGAAAAATTCAGAAGGCACTGCTGATGCCCATACAAAGCTTTAGAAGATTTCACTGATAAAAGAGGAAGCAACATGAACGAGTGACAAGCTTAGGGCTGACAAATTCACTATCCTGCATGAATTAACTTGTTCAAATGTAAAACCATCTATTTTATGTTGGACTCTACTGCTGAAAACCATTCTTTGCACTATAAAACACACCCTGCCCAACAGGCAAGGCAGGGCTTGAAGAAAGGCATATCCCAAGTAATTAATAGCTGGTGTGTTGGGTGATTAGTTAAGTCTCAAGGTGTCTATATATCCAGAAACGAGCTCCAGCTGAACTACAGGAAAAGTTCAGCAAGTTAGATAAAACCCAGCATTCTTCAGGAACTTATAACACTGGGTCCCATTTGCCAGAAGGAGGCATTTCCCATACCTCTGACAGAAGGGACATATGGCTACCTATGGTTGTCTATCGCAGCCCGGGGCCCACATAGGATGACACTGTGCAGAGCAGGCTGGGCCATCTCACAGCAGTCAATAGTGAAGAATATGCCCTACGGACATACCCACAGGCAAACTGGGTGGAGAAAATTCCTTAACTAAGGTTCCCTCTTCCCAGATGACTTTAGATTGTCTCAAGGAGAAAAAAGACAAGCAGCACAGAAAAGAAGGAGAAGGAAAGAGGGAAGAGGCGAGAGGAGGCAAGGAAAGAAGAGGAGGAAGAAGACAGAAAAGCCAAGGGAGGTTCTTATGTTTACATCTCTTTAGTGATGGATAGGAGACCAAATGAACAAAGGTTGTGCTGGATTCCATCTCCCCATTACAGAGATATTATTTATTTTTAAAGATTTGTTTTTATTTATGTAAATGCCTACATGTATGTATGTGCACCACATGTGTGCCTGGTGTCCATGAAAAAGGTGATCTGATACTCTGCAGCAGGAGTTCTGGAAGGTTTGGAGCTGCCTGAATTGGGAATTGAACCTGTGTTCTCTGCAAGATCAGTGAATGTTCTTAACTGCTGAGTCATTTTCTTACCTTTAGAGTTTAGATTTTAATCAGCTTCACTTTATTTAAATACTTAAATACTTTCTATGCAACTTAAACACTTAAAAACTTTGAGTGAGTTTCTTCAAAGTCTTTCAGGTACCTGTGTATATTGTTAAAGTCTGTTGAGAACTGCCTCTTTTGACCTTCTGTGCTTTTTACTGTCAAGCAAACACCAGAGATGTACAGAGGTTCTCAAGGTCAACTATGATTTGTAAGATGTTAATTAAAGCTACATGGGATGAAAATCAAACTCAGTTGGTGTGTGGAAAGATGTCTGAAATCCTCGTAACAGTGAAACGGTGTGAGAACGGTCCCTTCCAACCATAAGCAATGACTATTTAACCTCTGACAAAGCAATCTAGTTCCTAAGAATTGGTTCTAAAATAACCATCAGAAGGACTAGAAGAAAGTGATGGTAGTCTGCTATTTAAGGGGAAAACTGCCAACAATCCAAACATCCATCACCACATAAATATGCATGATTTATTAACCACTTAGCACATGACATCAGGATTATTATATGTACTCTTAGTTTTGTGTTGTTTTGTATTGAGAACCTAATAAATTCCAAAATGACAAAAATAAATGTGGTAGCATGAATGTAATCAGACTCCATAAGCTCATGGGGAGTGGCACTATAAGGAGGTGTGGCTTTGTTGGAGTAGGTGTGGCATTGATGGAGGAAGCACATCACAGTGCAGGTGGGAATGAGGCCTCCTACATGCTCAAGGCACACCCAGTGTCTCAGATCACTTCTTGTTGCCTGTGTCCGGAGGCGGAGTCAGGCGGATCTCTATGAGTTGGAGGCAAGTCTGATCTACAGAGACAGTTTCAGCACAGTCAGGGATGAACAGAGAAACCCTGTCTCAAAAAACAAAACAAAACAAAGGAGTTTCCATGGTCATGGTGTCTCTTCATAGCAACAAAACCCCTCACTAAGACAATAAAATATGGATAAAGGAATTTACAGAGGAGTGATAACCATCACAAGAGAGAATTAGAAACCACTTACAATGGTCCATGCTTGTAATCACAGTCCTAAAGAGACAGGGCAGGATACACTTGTAGATCTGACCTACTAAGAATGTCCAGCTTCTTTCTTAGAAAATAAAGATGGAGATTTGGTAGCACATGCTTCAAATGTATTTTGTTTTTAACTCTAAGTATAAATGTGTCTGTGTGCATGTGTGCAAGTGCTGGTGATGGCGGATATCAGGTCTGGAACTAGTGCTTTGCGAGCTGTCTCATGTGGGCGCTGGGAACTGAACTGGAGATCCATATGTTTTCCTATTCACAGCGCTATCTACTCTTAACTGTGAGTTGTTTCCCAGCACCACCTCTTCAGAATGGACACTTCCGCCTTATTCCCTTTTTAGGTCCACCAACATTCCTGCATCTAACCCCTTTCCTGTTTTGAAGGCTAGGGATGCCGAGGGACTAATCTAACAAAGTCTCAAAATTCCTACCATGCTAAATGATCTGTATCAAACCAGGAGCAATTGTAAAGATGAGTAGAAAGTCTAAGGTTGAAAATGACAAGCAAGGGGCAAAGCAATAGCTCAGTAGGTAAAGGTGCTTGCTGCCAACCCTACCAACCTGACTTGGTCCCTGGTGCCCATGTGGAGGAAGGAAAGAACCGACTCCTGAGAGTTGTCCTTTGACCTCCACACATGCGACTTGGCATGTGCACACTGCCCATCCTTCACACAAAATAAACACATGAGATTAAAACACATAAAATCTGAGATAAAATGAGTAAAAACAATTTCAAATATTAAAAAAAATATATATAACCACATAGAAAAACATTGGGAATGTGGGCATATATGTAATATATACACATATCACATGAAAATTACAGACAGGATGTTTCTGACGGCAAGACACTTTTACACATTTTAACATTCCTGAAACTGGAAGGCAGCTTAAAATTGGATCAACAGCATGTAAGTTTTATTATATTGTGTATGTTCATGATATGTGTATGAAATACAGGCATGCATGCGCTACAATGCATGCATGAAGGCCAGATGACAAGTCCTGAGAGTCAGTTCTCTCCTTCTACCCTAAAATCTTGGGAGGAAACTCAGGTCGTCTGGCTTATGCAGTGTCTGCTTTTATCCACTGAGACTTCTTGTCGGCCCGAATGCACATTTGTTGCTGCATTTTCTTGGTGGCAGATAACATAAAATTACATGTTTCAAGTGACAGCATCTTCAATGAAATGAAACAGAGTTTGACAGTTCATTCTTCTGATGCTGAGGGGAGGGCAGGTAAATAACTTAGTGAGTCTGAACCATCCTTCCATTCATGGAAGAAAACATAAACAAAAGAAAAACTATTACTATCCTCTCTGGGTAGAACAATTTCTGCCATCCAACCCTTATCTAAGACAGTCTCCACAACAATAGCAAGATATCATCTAGGTATTTCCTGCCACTGCAGCAGCTAACATTCTGAGTGGTACTGGCATTCCAATTTTTGGGACTCCAAATCCATCTTCTACTCTTAATATAGTAGATAAGTGATATGCACCCTCTTTGATAGAATAAAAAATTTTATTGCACCCATATGTTGGGATGATTTCAATAAGTTGGTCTGAATTTTTAATAGCAAAAGTGTTTAAAGTGATGAAGTCACAACTTCTCTAAAATGAAATATGAATTGATATAGATAGCTAACACATCTCACGACAGGGAATTTGGGTGTGTGATACATGTACACTGGTGTGCACGCAGGTGTAAATGTGCTTGGGCACACACACACACAGGTCACTGGAGGATGCTGGGTGTCCTGCTCTATCATTCTCCACTGCACTGAGATGAGGTCTCTTGCTGAACTTAGAGCTAGACTGGCAGCCACCAAGTCCCAGCAATCTCAGTCTCTGACTCCCATAGCAATGAGGTTACAGGCTATGCCTGGCTTTTTACTTCAAGGCTAGGATCTGAACCAAGGGACTCACACTTTCCTACCACGTGCTCTTCTTATTCATGGAGTCATCTTTCCAGCCTCAGGATAGGGATGTTGTTGAGGAAAGGAACAATTCAGTAATTCACTCACTCCTCTTTGACCCAAATCCATCTTATAAATGGTTCATTCTGCATTACTTTTTTCAGCATAAGGAGGCCTGCGTGTCTGCCATGTTTCTCAACAGATGCTTTGATTTTAGTATTTGTGTCCATGCAGCAGTACTCCAGATCTTAGCATAATGAGTGCCATGACAGAGGCATCATGCTGTCCTAAAAACCAGCATGTAGGCCCCAATCACCCACCAAAACCAGGAACACAGACCTAATCCATTAAAGAGCTAGTACAAAGTTCCAGAAAAGTCCCTAAATGTACTCACCTTGCTTTTTGGCTTCTGTAGTGCTGTTTCCTGCTAACTGAACTGGGTTAACCAGGATGTGTTTTTTGTGCATAAAAGACAAGGGGCTGTAAGGCTTGGGGCTGCATGATTTGGACAATTTCCCCATGTAGTCCCTGGCCAGTAATAAAGACTTCCTTTGGCTTTAATAGTGTCCCTGTGGTGGTCTACAGTGGGCTTACCTTAAAACAACCATCTTCCCTGAGGACATATGTTAGATTCCCAACACTCAAGGCAATGGCATCAGGAGGAAGAGCCTTTGAGGTAGATAATTACATCATGAGGGTAGAGTCACTGTGAATGGTTTTAGTGTACTGTGGTGGTATGAACGGGTATGGCCCCAACAGACTCATGTGTTTGAATTCTTGGCCCATGGGGAGTAGCACCATTAGGAGTTATGGCCTTGTTGGGCTACGTGTGGCTTTGTAAGTGTGTAACTAGAGGCAAGCTTTGAGGTCTCATTAGCTCAAGCTATGCCCCAAGTATGTGACACAGTCTACTTGTGATGACTTTGGATCAATATGTAGAAGCTGGGAAGCTACTTCTCCAGGACCATGTCTGCCTGCAGGCCACTATCCTTCCTGCCAAGATGATAATGGACTAAACCTCTGAAACTGTAAGCCAGCGCCAATTAAGTGCTTTCCTTTATAAGAGATGCCATGGTCATGATGTCTCTTCACAGAAACAGAAAGCCTAATTATGAAATAGGCCCTGGTGAGTTCACAGCTATCAACTTGAAAGGATAAAGCCAGTAGATACTACCTCAGAAAGTATACTCATCCTGCCTCTAGAGCCAAGAGTTTATACACTGCAGAGTTTATTGTGCTTTGTTATAGAACTCTAATGACTAAGGCAAAGTTTATATGGGGATGAGGGGAGTTTCCTGCAGCAAGTAATTGAGGGGGGATGAGCTGGTAGAGGCTGGAGAGTTTTGACATGCAGATAAGAAATTCCCACCTGGAAAATTATTCTGATTCTATAATCTTTGACAAATACTGGCACCCATACTGTGAAAGAAGGCAGGTACCATCAATGGTGACATGTTTGGGGAAGTTATATGTGTCTTCAGTAATTTCCCTTCTCCCAGCCCTGTCAAACACACATGCACACATTCATAGAAACACACAGAGGTATGATGAGAACTGAAAAATATAGTGCTATAACCCGATACATTAGCACCCAAAGGCTGAAGAGAAGAAATTTCCTAATGGATCTAGCATATTTATATTTGACTCGGATTCATGTTAAACTATTTATGTAGCTCTTGACTAACTCGGTGAGTGACAAAGAGGAAAGATTAATAAATTTTTCTCATTAGATAAGTAAAACCTGAATCCAAAACATCTCATAGTCAAAAATATGTCATTCTTTCACATCGATTTGTTGATGGGAGGGGCAAGGAGAGAAAGTTAGTTTTTTTTTTAATTTCTTGCTGTATGTTTCTTTGAGATAGGGTCTCAGTATGTAGTCCAGACCATTTTGAAACTATGCAGCTAAGTGGCCCTAGAACTCATGTTAATTTTTTTTGCCTTGACCTGTATTGTGACTTCAAAATATAATAATCTTAGATGGCTAAGAATGATTTTCTAAGTTGTACTTTAAGAGAGAAATATCGAATCCAATATGGTGGTGCACACCTTTAATAGAAGCTCTCAGGAGGCAGAGGTAGGCAGATCTCGCTGTGTTCGGGGACAACCTGGTCTATGAAGTGAGTTCCTGGACAAGACTGCTACACACAGACACTCTTCCAAAAGAGCCAAGGTGGGGGGAGTGGGTGGAGAAAGCACTACAGCTAGAAGCAGTGCTTACAAAATAATCCCAACACTAACAAGGAAAATATTAGATAAAGCCCTAAAACTTGCTAGCCAACTAGCCAGGCCTACTCAGTGACTGCCAGGGAAATAAGAAACCATTTCTCAAAAACAAAGTAGATAGCACCTACATGAAGAATGACAGTTTGGGGCTGTCCTCTGGCTCCCATGTATGTGCATACAGACATGCACACGAGCCTACCATCTCTACCCAGACCCACAAACATATACTAAGTGAGCCCAAACCTGGATAATTATTAGAAACAAACAATCTTTGAAATGAGTTCACTTCCCACCACCAAGATGGCTGATATCGTTCTGGGCAACAACACTTTGAGCTTGATTAACTTGCTGCGACAAACTTCAGAGGAGACAGTGGTTGAACAGAAAATCCATCCGATCTTTAATTCCATGACTCCTTTCTTTCCTGCATGGCACACAATTCTCTCGGTCCCACTGCAGCAGCCTCGCTCAGGGCCTGTATCAATACATTCAGAGCTGAATTCATTTCTGTGGGGAGTCCGGTACGTCTGAAGTTTCCAAAACCTTTTGGTCCCCATTACCAGTAAGCACTGCTCTAACACAGGATGTAACTTCAGTTAACGGGCTTCGTAATCACAGCGGAGTCGAACAAAAGGGTCCAGGGGAGAGAAGCAGCACTCATTTTTATTCCCATCAAATACGCTGTAAGGGGCAGAAACTTTGTGCGATTTCAGATCAAGTGCTCTCTGTCTGATCCTCCGGGCTTATCAGAGATGCAGACAAAGAAGAGGAAGAGGCTTACTAAAAAGAGTGCAGAGCCCCAGGACTCAGATTAGACATATTATTGTAAATATAATTTGAGAAGACAGAAAGGTAAGTAAATTCCACCGAAATGCTTTTGAGCTTTAACAGACTTCCTCTCACTGGAGAAGGGAGGACATCAGAGACGTTCTTCTAAGGATGAGCCTAATTCCAGGCAGACCTTCATGATCCCAGCACTTGGTAGGCAGTGGGAAAAGATCCAGAGTTCAAGGTCATGTTCCGCTACAGCAAGAGCTGGAGGTCAACCTAGGCTTGCAGACAAGTTAGCTTAACTTGTAAAGGTACTTCTTAGTAAGCATCATCACCTAAGTTCCTTCCCTGAGACTCACGCTGTGCGGTGATGCTTAGTGCTATAACAAATAAAGCTTGCCTGAGGATCCAAAGGCAGGCAGATCTCTTTGAGTTCAAGGCTACCCTGGGCTACACTAGACTGATCCAGTCTCAAAGAGAAACAGAACCAGGCTGGACTGGCTCACATCTTTAATCCCAGTACTTGGGAGGTGGAGACAGGAAGGGATATGGCTGGGTTGAGAGAGGAATATAAGGCAGGAGAAGAGAGGAGCTCAGAGTGTTCAGTCTGAGGACTTGTAGAGACAGGATACCTCTTTCGTAGAGGTAAGAACTAGTGGCTTGTTGCTCTCTTCTCTGATCTTCCAGCTTTTCACCCCCTAATAACAGACTCTGGGTTTTTATTGTTAAGACCAATTAGATTCGTGTTACAGAGTTGATTCTGGCAAGTTGTCCTCTGACCTTTACACATGTACCATGGCATGCTGTGGGATACTGGAACACTGTGTGAAGGTGTATTGCTGTAATTGGTGAAAGGAAAAGATGAATGGTCAATACCTAGGCAGGAGATATAGGTAGGATTTCCGGGGAGAAATGGAAGAGGAGGAAGAATCTAGGCATTTGGGAGAAGCCAGGACACACAGAGAGGAAAAAGGAGGGGCAAGATGAAAGAGAGGTAATGTCATGTGATAAAACATAAGTTAATATAAGTGGGTTAATTTAAGTTATAAGAGTTAAATAGGAACAAGTTTAAGTTATAGGCCAAGCTTTCATAATTAAGAAATCTCTGTCTCATTATTTGTGGACTGGTGGTCCAAAGATACTCTGACAAGAAGGCCTGCTACTATGAAAAGTGTGTTTCACACCCTATACAAAATACATACACACAATGCATTCATAAATAAATGTAATTTTTAAAATAAAATGTCTGGAGAAGTGGCTCTGTATGTAAGACTGTGTACGATACTTCCAGAAGACCCAAGTCAGTTCCCAGCACCTGTAATGGATAGTTCATAAACGCCTGTAACTCTACTGCCAGGGGATCAGATGTCCTCTTCTGGACCCTGTGATCACCTATAGACACAAACATGTATACATACACAAACAAGCATGAACAGACATTCATAATTTAAATTAAAAACAAATAAATATCTTAATAAAAATAAAAAGATAAATTGGATGAATTTGTTACAAAATGTATTTTTGGAGGAACACTAAAAATAAATTGAGATAATAGTGACTTTTACATTAATACAAAGATGAGATGATTTTAAATTTTGCATTATACTTAATATTCTCTAGGCATTTTATTGAATATGTCATATTTATATTCTTAGAAGTACTTCATGAAAATGCCTCTTTGGCTATGAGCTATTTCTATCTGCAATGAGTTTCATATGGAAAATATTCAAATGTCAGGAGGGAAGATGAAATGAGAAAGGGAAAAGATATAAGATTCAAAAACATCAGTCTAAAGTGGATGTTGGAGAATACTCAAAAGTAAGCTGTACACTGGAAAGGACTGAGACATTCTCTGAAGGCTGGAAGTGTTTTCATGTAAAAAGGATGCGTGTATAGTGTGTGCGTGTGTGTGTGTGTGTGTGTGTACACATCTCTGTGGAATGTGTACATGCATTTTTATATACATATACATATATATGGATATGTGTTATTCTGTTTATGTGTAGGTACATGTGAGTGTAGGCACACATATGTAGATGGGTGATATATGCATATGTGCATATCTGTGTAAGCCTTTATATTATATATGTGCCTGTGCAGATGAGTGTGTATGTGTGAATGTGTGTTTGGGTGTGGTAAAACATACACAGCTGCATTTTATCACACCAGCCACATTTAAGTTTCCAATCAACACCTTTAAGTGCTTTCATGTTATTATTCAACCATCACGGATGCATCTTTCTTCAGAACCGATCACTTGTGGCATTATCAGTCAGACAGCTCATGTTCTGTCCATACTCATCAGGCCTTTCCAAGACAAGCAGGAGCAATACAAAGCAGACCTCTACTCAGAGGAAGAAAGAGAGGCAGAGGGTTTTCCTCACCTGGTCCTTTCACTGCTTTGATCTCTTGTCTTTAAAAGCATACACTTTGAATATTCCCCAGCATCCACTTTAGATGAAAGAAAAGTTCCCATTGTACCTGAAGTTCAATATTCCCTAAGAATTGAAGAACAGCCACCTTTTGCTGGCAGGGCCACAAGCACTGTATGGAAGCAGAGACCTTCTCCATAGACATAAAAGTCACCCACATTGCAAAAATGATTAAGAAATTAAAGACAAGCTAGGGAGACGCCTCAGTAGGCAAAGTGTTTGTCTTGCAAGCATGAGAATCTCAATTCAATTCCTAGAATCCATGTAGAGGGAAAAAAAGGCAGGGTGTGGTGGCATGTGCTGGTAATTCCAGCACTGGAGAGGAGGAGGAACTCACGGACTGTAACCCAGACTTCTGTAGGAATCGTGACTGGAGCGATGCTGTCTCAAAAAACAAGGTAGACAACATTGGAGTTTCTCCTCTGGCCTCCAAGTACGTACATGTGCATGTCCACAGGCTCACACAAGTGCACCCATCTGCACGCACAACCACACATGTGTACTGGTGAGTACACACACACCACACAATCACAAAGAACCCAGTCGTGCAACATCTGCTTTAGTGATTTCTTCTACCCTGTGAGAAACCAGTTATAGATTTGTGGTGCAGAGGAGGGATGCACTCTGCAAACATGCTACTAAAAGCAGAGATGGGACGTGAGAGGCTCTGTAGGACACAGCCCATCAGCAGTGACACCTTTCCCCTCACATTTTCATCTACGTCTTTATTGGACAAGCTCCTGCTTTCATCCACATTATTTTCGTTAATGTGTGAATGGATGTGAGAATATGGAAAAGAAATCGAAGGCGACTCTGCCTTCAAATAAATAAAAAGGAGACCTCTGGCTCTTTATTGACTAAAATAGCTCCTGTATTATTATTATTATTATTACTATTATTATTATTATTATTGCAACATACTTCCTCTGACTTGGGTTTTGAAGTAATGATATAAAATTCATTTTATTTCTTTTTCAAGCCTGGCTCTTTCACACACATCAGACTTGTCATATCTGAGGAATTATTAAAATAAGATGGAGCCTGCTATTTCTGGGCAGAAAAGCCTCTTTGAGCCAGCGTCCTCAGGAGAGTCTCAGCCTCCATCTCATTAGTCGGTGCTGAGACACGTCCTAGTCTCCGAGTTCAAGGTGATGAAAGATTAGGGCGTTGGGCCTCATCTCATTCTGTATGCAGTGTGAGTCCTTCCCTGGCCGTGAACACGAAATTACATTGAACCTGGGGAGTCTAACTCCATTAATTTTAAATGGAAGATTAATTTAACAATATGCGGCAGGTATTTGTTACAGACCTATCATGTAAAAGTGACAGTTGGCAATAAATTGTACCGACTCACACTGGCCAGTGGCCCTGGCTCGAATAAATCAGGAGGTATTTCCACATAATTGCTGTTTTTTAAGACGGGGAAATGGGTGATGTGTTTCTCTGATGAAAGACCAGGCAAGCCCATTCAAAGAAATAGTGGCTGATATGAAAACCACACTGCAGTTATGGAGGGAAATGCTTTTCATGAGCGTTTCTACAATAGCCAAGGACGAATAACAAATGTCGGAATGATACGGAGCAATATTTTTTTGTTAAAAAAAAAACTATAGTAATTCTGTTGTGTGAAATTGTCGTGGTGTTTTTTTTTTCATCAATTTCCTCAAGGTAATTACAGTAATAATACCTCAGGAACGACCAATTGCAAGTGATAAAGAGGATGAAAAGGGAAGAGGAGGAAGAGGAGTACCACCGCCCATGAGGACAAGTGATTCTACCTTTTCTACAAGTAACTGTCATGATAAATATACATAAAGAACTTGTAAGACATGGGGGCAGGGAGGACAAAAAGGGAAGACTGCAATTGAAATAAACCATTTTTAGAAGACAAAAGCATGAGGTTCTCTTTTTTCCTGCAACGTTGTAACAATTTCGTGAAGCTCTCAAAGCAAATACTCATCTTCAAGTAAATGAGAGGAAAAAGGAAAGACTCACAATGCCTCGGTGCTTAACTGCTTGGAGGTAAGCCAGGCAAGAGAGAAAAGAAGGCATGGCAGGAAGGGGGTGCGCTTTGGGGGACTTAAGGCACTTATCCGGAGAGGCCACATGTGGGAATGGCATCCAGCACGAGGGACCCCTCTGCCTCTCCCTGCCCAGGGAGAGTGTCATTCTCTTCTCTCATCTGCAAGCTGCTGGCTGGCCAGCACTAAGGGAAAGGATGCTCAAGGACTTTTGTCTGCAGTAGAACCCAACATAATTCTTTAAAAAGATGAGCAGGGGAAAGGCTGCACACCTTCCCTCACGCACCCTCTCGATGTGCTCACTGGGAAGTCGGCTCAAAGACCTGCCTCTCAGAAGCACAGCTCATCTCGATGTCTGCTAGTTAGTCACTGGAGGAGCAGAAGGGGTTAGGCGGCTCTTCAAATGTTATTTGACACGTCCCCTGACTCAATTCTCCAACTCCTTTCTAAGACATCCTTCCTCAGAGCCATCAAACTGAAGGGCCAATCACACCAGAGCACTTCCCGCCTGTAGCTCCTTCAGAGGTCCCTGGCCGCCCATGCAGAATTATGTCTAGCTCCCTAGTGTCTCTGGTAAGGGGTCTTCTCATCAGGCCCCTGCCAATCTCAGTCTGTCCTCCTGAAACGTGGACTCTTGAGGTGAAACCTCCTGGTCCTTGGGACTGGGGAATGAGTCCATCCCCACTTTCCACCTCCTGTCATCGCAGTCTAGAAAGTTCTTCTCAGTCCTCCTTACCTGATAAACTCTGACCCATTCTTTAAGAGCAGAAACCGATTCTTATCTCCTGTGAAGAGTCAACACGTGCTTTAAGTGGTTCCTGAAAGAAATCTACCACGCTTGCTTTCCCCGAGGATCAGATCAATAAACATACCAAACATTGGGTAAATTCTTAAATCCTAGTCTAACCCAGAGAAAGTGTGTCATAAGACCCGACAACATGGTTAGGAGAGAACAAGTAAACGTACTTCCTTGGCTTTCTTGTTTTGTTTTGTTTTTTTTGTTTGTTTTGTTTTTTGAGATAGGGTTTTCACGTAGCCCTGGCTTTCCTTGAACTCACAGAGATCCAACTGCCTCTGCCTTCTGAGTACTAGGATTAAAGGTAGGTGCCACAACTGCCCGGCTTATTGTCTTCTATTAATATACTGTATTATCAACAGTTTGAAGTTTATGTATTATTATATAGACTAAAAAGTAAACTATAGTAACTATTTGAGGAGAAATGGTAATAACAGTGCTCTCAGGTGGGGGTGATAACTCACGCGGTAAGGTGCTTGCTTTACAATAAATTCAGTTCCCCAGAACCCACATTTTTAAAAGTTTGGCATCTCATTGTATGCCTATAAATGCAAGCTCTGGGGAGGTGGAGACAGGAACATCTTGGGTACTGAATAGATAGTCACTTCAAACAGCAAGCTTCAGATTTAGTGGGATACCCCATCTACCCACCTTCTCAAAGATAAAAACCAGCTGACACTGACCTCTGACCTCTCCATGCACACACACACACACACACACACACACACACACACACACACCCTGGGTGGGGTATCCATCTTTTGAAAGGTTTTGCCAAGTTTTCTTATAGAAAAAATGTTTAGCTAGGTTTATATACGAAAATCAACCAAGAAACTTCAGAGTTCTATAAAACAGTGATGGGCTAGAAGATTAGCTTGGTGGTATATGATTATAAGGTCCTGAATTTATTCACCAACACCAAAGAGGGGCAAAAAGAATAAAAAGGAAGGCCAGATGGTGGAAGCTTGCCATCTCAGCTACTCAGTAGGCCAAGAAAGGAAAACTGAAAGTTCAAAGTCTGCCTGGCCACCAGAGTGAGTTCAAGACCAGCCTAGGCAATACAGTGAAAAACTGTATCAATATAAAAAGTCAAAGAAAAAAAAGCTAGGATGAAGCTCAGCTGTACAGTATGTGTTTGGAACAGGCTAGTGAGGAGCTGAAGAGAGAGCTTACTAGTATGTCTGACTATAATCCCCTGGTGTGAGGCTGAGGCTCGTCACACAATGTTTAGCCTGTAAGAGGTCCCAGGCTCAATCCTCTCTAATAACTAAACGAAGAGTAAAGAGCTGATGGTGGTGGTGCAAGCCTTTAATCCCAGCACTTGGGAGGCAGAGGCAGGCGGATCTCTGTGAGTTCAAGCCCAGCCTGTTCTACAAAGAGAGCTTCAGGACAACTGGGTCGGCTACATAGAGAAATCCTGTCTCAAAAAACAAAAACCAAACAAACAAAAAAGCAAAGAGCCATGAGTTAGAACCAAAGAAAAGAGTGTCGGGAATGAATAGCATGTTAGCACAAACTGCGCATGACCAACAGGCTTTTAGTTCTCAGGCAATTTATTGCTAAGGCATTTGGTTTATTATGAAGAATCTCTCAAATGTCATAAAGGTATTGGAGGTGCTACTGACTAGATTGAATCATATAGGAAAGAAAGAAAGGGAAAAAACAACCTGCTGATGTGCTTTATAGTCACCTGTGAGGAGGAGCTAGAGGCTGGGGGCAGGAGAGCTGGTGCAGAGGCAGAGAGTCTTCATCATCCTGGAGACGGGGGATGCTGGCAATGGATGCCTCTAACCAGTTCTCTTCCGTGCTTTAATGTTAAATTTCTTATGGGAGTGCATCACCTAATTAGAGGAATTGATAACTGCACTGTTCCATAATGAGGCCAATACATTTCAAAGTCATTAAAGATAACCAAGGCAATAAGTCTGAGTTTAAGCGGCGTTTCCTCAGATTTCACAGTCTGTGTGTTGCAAGTGTGTGTGGGGGGAGAAGCAATCCCTGCCTAGTCAACTGTAAATGCCGGGTTATTGGAATCTTTAAAACAGGCAGCAAGGAGAAAATTACATGGCCAAATCTCCTTTTTCCAGTTAATGAAGAATTAAGACTCCCATTTACCATATTAGAAGGTTCACCGGGGGTCCAGGTTCTCCATAGCTGGTGTCTGACAGCAGTGATGGTTTATCTGAGTCCCCGCGCTGGAGTACATGACAGAGGATCATTCATAACGGTCGCATCTGCTTACTGCTCGCATTGTCACATGGCGAAGGGAATTCAGGCCGTGGAGCTGTCTGCCTCTGTGTCCCCTCTCGGCCCTGCTCCAGGAGAGAGGCATTCCAAGGCCCATTCGCGTCCTATTATCCTGTCAGCAGGCTTCCTGCAGTCTCAGCATCCTGGGAAGAGACATGGCTTCCCTGGGATGAACACTCCTGCAAGGGCCTGTGGTGTCAGCACGCAGAGAAAGTGCTTTTGAGGAATGGCCCGACAGAGAAAGGGTGTGTGAGTGCTTGTGTGTGTGGGGGTAGGTCTGAGGTCAACATCAAGTGTCCTCCTCAATAGCTCTCCACTTTCTTTTTTGAGACAGTCTCTCAATGAACCTGCAGCTTGCCAACGAGGCCAGTCGGGTTGACTATAAGCTCACTAAGCTCTAGGGTCTTCTGTCGCTGTCTTTTGAGTGCAGAAATTATAGGCATTAGTTTTTTAAAAAGTAGGCTCAAGGGATCAAACTCAGGTTCTCAAGACTGAGCCATTTCTCTAACACAAGAATATATATATATATATATATATATATATATATATATATATATATATACACACACACACACACACACACACACACACACACACTGATGGCATTACAGCACTCAACACCAACACCAAAAAGAAACTTTTAAGAATTTTTTTTTTGGGGAATGAAAAATAATTTCTCGGGGGCTAGAGGGCTTCAAAATGTAGTTTTGCAAGGAAGTTGATATAAAGCTTTCAATAAAAGAACCCATCAGTAGATTTTGAAGTCGACATATGACAAAAAGAAAGCAAAATATAATTTACAAACATCACTGCCTAAATAACGTATCTGCATAAAAGCAGCTGAGTTATTGCGGTATCACCAGCAATAAATGCCAGAGTTTCTGTGAAAACACCTCAACACACCTCTCAGACAACAGGTAACTTGCGAATGGAAATGTGGGCTGTGGCTTAGAGCTGACCCCACAGGGCAGGGTATGGGCCTCTGTATTCAAGGCTCCCATTAAACCAAAGGAAACTTAATAACTACCAAACGCTATTTCTAGAAGTTCAAGGCCAGCCTGGTTCAAGGCCAGCCTGGAATGCACAGCAAAATCCAGGATATGTTGTTTCAAAATATCAAAAATCAAAACAAAAAGCAAAGAAGCAGGGATTGCCATCATAGGCTGCAAAGAGTAAAAAGAGGGAGAGGACAGAGGGAGAGAGAGAGGGGGATGTGAAGAAAAGAAAGTAGGAGAGGGAGTGGAAGAGGGGAAAATGTGTGTGTGTGTGTGTGTGTGTGTGTGTGTGTGTGTTTGATGGTTCCTCATTCAGCTTATCATCAGAACCCATCTACAAAGTTCAGGCGAAGAAGGCACAGAGCCAAGAACACTCTCTTCCCTTTAGTGATTACTTCCCTGGTCAAATCTCAACTTTTTACTATATAGCTCATTTTTAATAGGTAAAAAGCCAGGCGGAAAATCTACTACTTTATTATATTAGAAGAAGTGAAAATACGGAGTGAATTAAAAAGAAAATTGGCCAGAAATTAGCTGCTCTCATGGACACGGTGGGTTTGCAGGGGCAGCCTCCCTGGTGTCCCGCCAGAGGCAGGATATCAACTACTATGCATCCCTGCTTCGGGTTCTCCCCACTGCCATACCAAATAATTAGCAATCAAGCCAAATGCTAATTACAAATTCACTCTCAAACCTCGAATTTTGAGAAGCGAAGACTGGAAGGCCCCGCTGTTCTCCAGTAGTCTCAGTTACAATTACCACTGCTGTGATGAAAGACAAGAACCAAAGCAGCTTGCGGAGGAAAAGGTTTATTCAGCTCGCACTTCCACCCTGTAGTCCATCACTGAAGGAAGTCAGGACAGGAACTCAAGCAGGGCAGGAACCTGAAGGCAGGACTGTTTTGCAGAAGCCATGGAGGGTGCTGGCTTGCTCCCCTTGGCTCACAGAACCCAGGATGACCAACCACCAGGGTCAGCACCCTCACTAATTAAGGAACTGCCAAACAGGCTTGCCTATAGCCAGAGCTTGTGGAGATAGCTTCTCATTTGAGTTTCCCTCCCTCAAATGACTCTAACTTGTGTCAAGTTCATATGGAAACCAGCGTACACACCAGCTACAGCAACAATTGCTGCCAAAACCAAACATGAATAAAGAGTATTAGTCCTAAGGAATTAGGTAAGTTTCAAGAATATGACTGAACAGAAGGAAAAATGTCACTGTAGATACAGTCTGGTTGAATCCAGAAAGAATATCCCACCAGAGTAGGCGTCAACCTAACCTTTGATTTACTCCCACTTCTCAGAGGTATAGAACTTAACTCTCCAGGAACTGAAGGAGCAGAACATCCCTGCTCTTCCTCTGTGTTCACAACTGCAGCCCTGTCTCTATGATCACAGGCAGGCTCCTAAACTTCCCAAGCCAGCCATCCTACCTCTCTTTATTGCTGCTGAGGAAGGAACTGAGGACCTTGAATACGCTGAGCAGCCACTCTACCATTAGTTCATGCTTCCAGCCTCTCAATGAGGGATTCTAGCAGTCACTGGACTGCTGAGCTAGCCCCTCGGCCCATCACTAGGCAAGTGGGCAACCATGAAGACACATAGCCATCTCCTGGTGGGGCACAGGAAGACTAGGCAGGTGTGCCAACACTGAGCCTCAACCTAAATCCCTCACTAGGGGACTCTAGATGGGTGCTTTACCACTGTCCATCCTCCTATGTCATTAGAGAATTCTAGCCAAGGGCTTCACCACTGAATCACACCTGTAGCCCCTCACTGCAGTATTATTCTAGGAAAACAAGGACAAAGACCAACGTGGGGCAGCAGGCTTGCTGAGGAATTTCAACTTTCACAAGCAGGCTACGAGCTTCAATACAAAGACAAAACAACATCTATAAGGAATGCGCTGTCAAGAAACACCTCTTCCTCACATAAAAAAACAGAGGAAGAGAAGGGTGGAGAAAGCAGTAAAACAACTAGGGCATTTTCCTTGGGGAAACACTGCCAGACCATATGTCTTTAGACACAGTAAATAATAAATAAATAAGTTTCATGACCCCCCCCCCCCCGGGGTTACTTCTACTAGAACTTAGGGGAACAAATTGTCTGTCTCAAGCTAGGTGGAATATACATGGGGATTCAGGCTCTTGAGAGAAATTATTAAGGAGTCGTATTAGCTTTCTCTGAAGCACACTCGTTTTCGGTATTGCCACTGTATAGACCAATTATGATACCTTTCCATGCTGAGAAATGATTGTTCTGCTTACGCAGCTGCGGGAAGAATGGAAAGCACTACATTTTTAACCTTGGGGAATTTTTGTTATGGCTGCTCCCTTGCCAGTTCCCTCAGATGGAAAACATCTCCCATTAATTTAAATGCAAAATTTGTTTCAGGCTTCTCCAAAGTTACTTGAAGAATGTTACGCACAAAGCAATAAAGTTTTTATGCTCTTAAGACCACTAATGCTTTGAGCTTCATATTCATTTTGCAGAAATGAACATTTTATGGTTCACAGAGGAATAGCTACATGAATAATGTCGGAGATTATAATGCATCTAGCAGAAAGAGATTAAGTTTATGTAAACTATTTAATCAGACGTGAAATTTTCTCAAGGGGATAAAAATTCTGACCTATTTCAGTTTACTTTAGAAAATACCAATAGTGGGTTTCTACCAGTCTCTCCATTTATATCATGTAACTATTCATTAAAAATAGATTTTTTTGTTTAAAAATATTTGAGAATTTTATACATGGACAGTATATTTACAATATCCCACCCCCTCTCCCCACTCTACTTTGTCCCATGTCCCACCCTTACAATTCCTCGCAAATTCATGGCCTCTTCTTCAATTACTGCAAAACAGACAGACAGACAAGAGACAGACTGACCTACTAACTCTTGCACAGTCCATTTGCACAGAGGTTTCTGGTATGTGTATGTGTTTAGAGCTGAGAACTTGAGATTGGATGCCTTTACATGAAACAGATTAAATGGAAGCTCAAATTCACAAGTGAAGTTTCAACCAATGAGTCGCTATTTAAACAATCAGTGCCAGTAAAGCCTATGGGAACAATGCAGTTTAGTGTATCATGTAAAAATCCTTCTGCTTCTATCAAACATATCTGCACAGATAACACTTAAACAAACACATAGGACCTTTACTGGACCACTGCATGCTTACGCATGTGCGTAACACACATATTCCAAACTAATTTCTTTGAGATTATTTTCTTTTACTATACATTAGTCTGTTTGAAAATTTCATGCATGTGGGCTCACAGAGAAGGTATTGATTTACTGCACTTAGCACAATGTTTCTGAAATCCACCCGTGTTATTGTCAATCAATGGTCTCATTTCAGGACTTAGCAATAAACATCATCAACACATACCAAAACAATTCCAAAAGAAAGGAGATACTGCAATCTTGCCCCTGGTTGCGGATATGATGAAAAAGCTACCATGAACATTACTGCCTAAGTGTGGGTTATGATTTTTTGCTTCTCGTGAGTGAACGCTGAGGAGTAGAAGTCTCTATTCCTTATTATCCTGGCGTAGGAAATATACAACAACAATAACAAGCCACTTCATCAAAACTACAACACAACTCTATAAAGATGATGCCGAGTCAGAACTCACCTCTTGGTTCATTGTTTGAATGATGAACTGCTCAGAAACCGGTTCATCTTTTTTTGAAAAGTTAAACCAGATATCTTCCTCTCTTATAATCATGACTCCCAGACACACCCACACTTGATTATCATTTGTTCTGACTTCACTCAAACTACTGAGCATCTATTTTTCCTCAATAACATGAGGCCAAGTTATAAATGGTTGAAAGCTTGGAAGCTTCGTGAGGTTTGAGTCACAAAAGAGCTCTGAGGAGCCCCATGTGACCTGGAGTCATGTCAACACTTTCCTCTGCAGAGAAGAGCCCGAAAGCTCTCTCCTCAGCTCATTCCCGGTCATGTACTCAGAAAGGAGGAGGCATCTGCTGGGTGGCTGGCACTGGGTCCAACTCATCATTCTGTCAAAGACGCTGGCATAAACACGACGGCCCTGGCATGGACATGGGCTGTCACGCAATCTGGCAAAGCCATCGCTAGGAAAGGGTTGAAGATGGTGAGGACAGAATGTACAATATCAATAGGCTCAGCAGCCTGTTGACATGAAGAGCTGGGCCAATGCCATTCGCTGCTTGTCACTTCAATCACAGAGCTCTCTACTGATGAGGTAGATATATCTGCGACCATATCTAACAATTGAGGGGCGCCCGTACATGAGTCCTTTTGTGTGTGTGTATGCACTCACTGATGTCTAATTTGTGGATTTGTATATAAAATAAAAGAGGTTGAAAGCAGAGGTTAGCTACTTCAGGAAGAGAGGTATCTATCTGGTCACAGACAAAAGCCTCTTTGGAAAGGCAAAGGCCATTACTGTGTTCATAAGTGCTCTGCTTTCTCCCATCACTAACGGGATATAAATACAGATTTCCTACCCTTCAGAGGTGCTCTTACAGTCTAACGTCCATCCCTAAAAACGTACATATTTTCCATATCACTTCATGGAAGATTCCAGAATGAAACAAATGCCACAGTTAGTTTCTATAAGGTGAATCATAATACAAAAGACCATGGAATCATTTTGGGCTTACATGGAGGTGGCAGGGTTGAATTCTCCTTCTGGGGTGTCTGAACAAGCCATGAGTCCACCTTGACAGATTTATCCACCTTAATCAGTCATCACTATTGCTACGATTTGGATGACTACACCTTTGAGTGTCATGTTAAAAAAAAAAAATGGAACGCTGAATTGGGGGTAAAATGCTTATTGTGCAAGCATGAGGATCTGAACTTAGTTTCCCAGCACCTACATAAGAACTCTGGACATGCTGGCACACATCCACAATCCCAGTGATGTGGAGGATGAGATAAGACAGGAAGATCCAAGTTTGGGGTCGGGTGCTCACTGAGAAGGCAGTCTAGCAAAAACAGAGAGTTCCAGGTTTAGTGGAAACCTCGTCTCAAAAATGAAAAGTGATGATTGCCAAACTTGACAGATTCCTGAGACCCATGAAGTAGAAAGAGAGAACTGATTCAAATGAGTTTTCCTTTGACCTCCACATGCGCAGAACATGACATGCGTTCCCACTTCCCACACATGCACAGAATAAAAAATAGAGACCAACAAAGGAAGGCATTGAGCACTGTCCTGTCCACCACACAAGGCATTCATGCATGGGCAAATGCACACATACACCAGAATACACACAGGTACATGTGCTGGGAGGGGTGAGTGTCAGTTTTAATCCTCAATGTATTACTATTAAGCGGGACCCTGCAGAGATAATCCAGCGGTGGGGCTTGGCCTTCGTGAATGGACTAAGATGTCATCTCATGAGTATTTCTGATTTGGAAAGAAGGAAGTTCAGTTCTGCTTTCCTTTTCACTCTCTCTCTCTATCTCTATGTTCTACCATGGCTGATCATCACCAGAGGCAAGTACCATCTTCTTGGCCTTCTTAGTCTGCATAGCCAAATGAATTTCTTTTGTTTATAAATGATGGAGTTTGTGGCACTCTGTTATTAACCAGGGAGTACACTACTCAAAAGACTGAAACCATCATCGAAATGGTTAGGGTAAGAGCTGAGAAGAAGGATAAACTATCTGCAAGTGTTAAGGACCTCAATTCAGATCTCCAAAACTCATATAAAACTGAACATAAACCAGGTAGAGACCTTTAATCCCAGCAACTGGGAGGCAGAAGCAGGTGGATCTCTGAGTTCAAAGCCAGCCTGGTCTACAGAGTGAGTTCCAGGATAGCTAGGAACAGAGAAAGTCCCATCTTGAAAAACTCCAAACAAACAAAACTGAATATAGTAACAAGCATCTATAATCAAAATGTTGTCACATCCAAATGGGAGATTGGACTTGAGAATCCCTTGAAGCTTACAGGCAAGATAAGCCAGGACATGAAGTAGCAAGCATGACATCACACACATAAGGGATGTTGAAGACTGACTTCTGACTTCCATACATATGCCATGATACACACACACCTGCATTCACACACATAAATGCATGAATACATATATCATACACATACATCTTTTAAAAAAAGATGATTAGGATCATTCTTTCCTATAGACTATAGAGAAGTTTCTAGTCACTTTTAAAACTTACATTGTAAGAATGCTATTTCTCGTCACATGCCTGGCTAGAATTTGGGGAATTAACAGTGGAGAAAAGAGATGTTGAGGTAGGGTCTCAATGCACTCCAGGATGGCTTCATGTTCTTCAGAAAGGTGAGGATGACACTGAACTTCTGATCCTCCTGCCTCTAATTTTGTAGTGCTAGGATCTCCCTGCCTTCATTTCTAGAGTGCTGGGATCACAAGCATGTACCACCACAGCAGGGTCTGCTGGCTGGAATCCAATGCTGTTTCCAGCCACCACCACATACCAAAAGATGGATGGTAGTGTGGTCAAGCACAGTAGCCAGACACTCACTGGATAAGCACTCTCAAAACAAAACCTTATGAAAATGGCCGCAAAAGGTCATGCTACAACAGGATTTGGTACACTGTCTAGATATCTCAAGAACTTTTTGGAATGTTACAGGGGATGATGGGGGTGTTGGGGGTTAGGCAGGGGATATGTGGGCGGGGGAGTCGCACAGGGGCTGGGAAGGCAGGGGGTTAGACAGGATCATGCTCAAAAGAATTTATTCTAAGTCAGAAATGTGTTTCTATCAGCAGCCGAATCAACGCTACTGACAGAAAACAACACAGATCACAAAAATGGTGTGAAAAGATGCTCTTTCATGTCATTTGCAACTGTACTGCTTAGCATTCCCTCCCCACACGTCCCCTGGGAGCATGGCTTCCCTCCGATGCCCTTTCCTGACCTCTGCAGTTGTTGCTCTTCAGCACAACTCCAGTCTCCACACTGTCAGACCATTTCACAGTGATGCCGTTGTCTCAGGCAATGTCAGACCACTGCCAACAAGGAGCGAGTAACCTGTGCTGACAACACATTACGGCCCTGCCATAAGCAATCATCGTCTCGACAGAGCAAGATGGCAGTCGAATTAGAGCTGGGTATGTAACAACATGCATAGAAAATTGGCATAGCAGCTTGGTAAACAGAAACAGGGCAGCAGTCATACGAGACAGGCAAAGGAACAACTGGGCTGAACGCCTCGGCTCGTGTCAGCCAGGAGTAGAATTGTAAAGAACACCCACAGAGAAAAAAAAGGAGACCCTCTGTCCTTCTTGCAACCTCAGGCCCTCCATGGTACCCAAGCATTGAATTCACGAAGGAGGAAGAGAATCAGCATATTCCAAATTGAAAAGCATGGATGGGTAACAAGAAGGTCCAGCCACCCAGTGAGAGTGGGGAGGAAGGCCTTGCTAGTTATGAAAGGACTGTGCTCAACAAACAACTAGGAGACCAGGGGAACGGTTCACTTGGTACAGTAACTGCCAGGCAAGCATGAGAACCAGAGATCGATTCCCGGAACCCAAGTGAAGAAGCTAAAGTTTGCTGATGTGCATTAGAATCCCAGGACTAGGGAGGCTGGGACAGGTGGACCCTGGGGGTAGCCAGACTGGCCTGAAGAGCAAACTTTAGTTCCTAGGGAGAGACCCCATCTCAGAACACAAATGGGAGCTGGTGAGATGGCACAGTGGGCAAGGGAACTTGCTATGAGAGCTTGACAAGTGAAGGATGCTCCTCAGAACTGAGTGGAAAAGGAGAAGTTGTCCTATGACCTCCACATGTGTACTGTGACATACATGTGCCTCACACACTGATGATGATGATGATGATGATGGTCTGGTGCCTGAGGAACAAACAAGAGCTAAGGTTGTCTTCTGACCTCCACGTGCCTGTCCACTTACAAGCACTCACTGACACAAAGAAACACACATATGCACACACATACACACATGGGGGGGAGCACATAAGGCCAGGTAGAGGTTGGTCATGACGTTTTTAAGAGGTGAAAACTGGTTTCCCACATACAAAGAATTCTCAGAGATGGAGATGTCTGCTGACTATGACAGAGTCTCCTTGCCTGAGTGTTCTACCACACCAAGGAGCAGGAGGGGTACTTTGAACCCTTGCCTATGATACATCTGAGAAGGAAGACAGGACGGGCAGGGAGAAACAAAATAAGCAGGAAATATGGACAACTAGGTAGTAAGAAGACAAAGGGAAGTGGACTCTAGGGATCCCAGCTGGGAAGTACCAGGAAAAGGTGAGCTTTTGTCTCCACTGCAGACGATTATAGAATTCAGGACTCTCATGTGACCAGGGCAGACAACCTCTCCTGCATTCCATTCTGCTGCTGCCTCCTTCTACCAAGCTGGTACAACATAGCAGGTCTCTGGCAACTTAAAAAGTCATATTCATGGCTGTGGGTTAGGGAGAGAAATAGACGTTTACCACTGTAAGACCTTCCATGACTAGGGCATGATGGCAGGAATGTCAGCACCACCATTTGTATGACTTCCCCCTTTCCCTTCAGTCCATTCTGTTATATTCACAGGTCCCTCCAGAACAGAATGGAGTCCTAATTTATCAAGCTGACAATCTAATTGAAAGTCAAACAAACAATATACTTTTCAAAATCCAAATGTTCTTGACAGCAACATGAAGGAGGAGAGGTGTTGGAGCAGGATGGACCTGTGGAGGGAATCAAAATTCCTCTTATGTACTGATGATGCACAGCTCATTATCAGTGGTCTGCTTGTAGGAGAACACCTAGGACAGTATTATTAATGTCCCCACATAGTCACTATGCCAGAGTACCATCACAGAACAGCCCTGGCTTTAAGGGAAAGTTCAGTCCCAAAGCCCACAATACTTCGGTCTATTCAACTTTTAAGGAAAATGCTGTGAACAAGGGGAAACACATGGACTGATTCCTCCCACAATAAAAAAAAAAACAAAAAAACAACAACAAAAAAAAAACCTCAGTGAGTTAGAATCAGAGTTTATTCAGAAAACCAAAGCAAATGAACAAATCTATAATGCTAGTATTCCTGCAGGGATATAGAAGTCACAGACAGGAGAGTCTGGAAGCTCTCAAGCCAACTAGGTCCCATTGTAAGTATAAGCACTTGAGTTCATTTCCCAAGACTAGCATAATGACATACACTTGGGGAGGTGGAGACAGATGGCTGGGGTTTGTTGATCAGGTAAACCTGGGGAATCCCAGGTCAGGAAGAGACTCTGTCCCCAAAAACAAGTTGGCTAGGCAATGAGGAAATGGCTCTTTCGGTAAGAGTGTTTGCTGTATACGCAGGAGGACCTTAGTCTGAATCCCCAGCACCGATTTAAAAAGCTAGCCATGGCTGTGGGTTCCTGTAGTCCCAGGACTGAGAGGTGGAGGTCAATGGATTACAGCTGTCTGGCTAGCCAGCCTAGCCTTAAACAGTAAGTTTCCAGGCCAGTGAGAGGTCCTGTTTCAAGGCAGTAAGGTGAAAAGGGATAGAAGAAGATCCTACGATCTTTCTCTGGTCTCTATAGGTGTGCACACCTACACACACTGTGAAGCATACAACACACACACACAATGAAAAAGAATGGATGGAGAAAGAAAGAAAGAAAGAAAGAAAGAAAGAAAGAAAAGAGAGACAGCCAGATGGAGGGAGGATGGACAGACAGACAGACAGACAGAGAGTGAAAAGAAAGCAAGCCAACAACAAAAACCCACACATGAAAGAAGGCAAAACCACAAGATAGACTGTGTCTGAGGAATGATGATCAAGGCTGTCCTTTGCCCTCTGCATGTGTACACACACACACACACACACACACACACCCCTCGAAGGGAAAAGTCAGAATGTACTACATGAGTTTTTGAAGAATATTATCATGATACTGTCTCTGCAAAGAAAAGATTCCATGTTGGCAAAATTATAAAATACAGCTGGGAAAAGTGCTGTGCATGTCAGAGGCATACAGACAAAAATCTCCTTAATGTGGGGCTTGGGTTTGGAATGTGAATGTGCACTTGGAAAAAGGAAAGATAATTTGTTTTCATCATTAAATCTTTCTTGTTGTTCTTAGCGTATAAAGCAACACATTTCATTATGACATTTTCAAGCACATACATCATTATACTTTGTTCTTATTTACCCTCTGTTCTAGTTTGATTTATATTGCTATGATAAAACACTATGACCAAAAGAAATTTAGGGGATGAATGGTTTATTTAGACTATAATTCTAGATCACAGCCCATCATTTGTCAGGGGAAGAACGCAAGAAGGAACTGAAAGCAGAAACGGTGAAAGAATGTTGTGTGCTGGCTTGCACACAGACCCATTCTTACCTTTTTATGTAGCCCAGGACTGCATGCCTAGGGAATGGTGGCACTCACTATGGACTGGGCTCTCCTCTATCAGTTATCAACACAAATCAACCCTCACAGACATGCTCACAGGCCAGCCTTATTCGGGCAATCCCTCAGTTTAGGATCCTTTCTCAGGTGACTCTAGACTATGTCAAGTCTACAGTTAAAGTAACCTAGGACACCCCTACTGTCTTTTCCTATTCTACCTCTCCCACTCTTGCTGATCCATCTCCAACCTCAATATATATGATTTCTGCTTTTGTCACATGGATTCCATTACCTACCCTTCATCTTCTTTTTTTTCCATTTTGCAGGTGAGCTTTCATTTCACCTGCTTGTTTTCCAAAGGCCGGCAAGGTGATGCGGTGGGCCTGTTGCATTCCACAGTGTATTTATGATGCTGAGCCAGGCCAAGCCCACCCAGGCACTCATCCAACTACAGTAAAACAAGGACTTCAATTGCAGTTCTGGTAACTGTTTTTCAGCTTTAACACATGGATGATAATTTCTGCTTCCTCTTTAATAAAGATAACACTATTACTTTTTAAACTACAGATATGTGGGCTGGAGAAATGGCTCCATGGATATAAGTGCCTCCCATCCAAGTTTGATGACCTGAATTTGGATTCACTGAGCCCATAGAGAAGGCAGACACAGCAGAACACATATAATGCCCATCTTCCTACAGGGAGATGCAAAACAGAGGCAAAAGAATCCCTAGAAGCAACAGCTAACAAACAAAAGATCCTATCTCGAACAATATGGAAGGCAAAGACTGATACCTTAGGTTGTACTCTGATCTCCACACACACAGTGGCACATACATGTTCACGTTCTTACATATAAATACCTGCAGGCATACATACACATTGTGTGTTATCAGTAAACACTCATATGCCAAGATAGTCCAGAAAGAAAAATTACACCTCTGCTTTAAGTGTTTTTAATGTATCATTTTCTAGAAGAATTTGTGCAAGTCTCATGCACTCTGGAATTTGAGGATGTTCTACCAGGTAAGATTCCACACAACCAATATTCTAGTAGGGCCTCCTCTTGTGGAGCTCATGACCAAGGAAAAAATACAACATGGTCCAAAAGAAAAGCTTTAAAAAATGCCCAAGGGAAGCAATAGCTGTTGAAATGTTTGGATCCTACACAGACAGATGGGGTTTAGGGAACAGAGAGTTGGGAGGGCAGGGGAGAGGGGCAGGGAAGTGCTGAACACAGAAGGAGAACATCAAGAGATTGGATTTAGTTACATCAGCAGTTCTCCAACATGATCAGGTTACAGAGCACCCAAAATTCATGATGCTGTCTGCAAAACAAGAAGCTATTTCTGGAGCCTTCCGGAATAATGAAATATTGATCTCACTTAAGACAGGAGAATAATCTGTTTGCGAGTCTATGAGAAAAGGATGGAATGGAATGAGTAGTTTCAATTACACTAGTGTTCTATATATACACATATATATGTAATATGTATATATATATGTATAAAATTTTAGTGAATAAAAGGCACAATTCAAGGTTTTTATAGAATATTTTCATCCAGGTTATAGGACCAGGGTTTGTCGGGGACATAGCTGTTTTCAGCCTTAGTTCATGGATGTTTAGGTGACAAGACAGTATTCCACTGACACATTTGAAAAGAGAACAAAGTGGATCTTAAAATAGACATTTCATTTCCACATAGGAACTGGATAAAAAGGAAGTAAAACTCAAAATAACAATAATAACAAAGCAAAGCGTGGAGAACAGAACTTTTCACTTTTGCTCTTACAAATAGTTTCAAGACTTGAAGAGCATCCTAAACCCAGGCATCAAGAACACACAGAACTGAGAAACCTAAGAGACATTTCAATGGAGAGGGGCATAAATGACCTATGTACCCTCTGCCAGGTGCAGGAAAACATTCCCACTCCAGAAACCTGCACGGGGGATTTCCACTATAAATTATTATCCCTGAAAATGACAAACGACATCCTGATGTTTCATAATGACAAACTGAACCATAAACAAGCTTAAATCTTGATGTTAGATGGAGAAGATTGAAAACCCTTAGCCTGGCATTATAAAAAAGGCAGTTTCTACTTTCATATAGGGCATGAAAGAGCTGTATGTGGAGGTCTGTCATCCTAGCACCAGAGATCAGGTTGTCAAGGATATTTCTATTTTAAAACATAAAGAACAAGATGGGTGTAGCTACATATGGCTTTAATCCCAGCACTCAGGAGGCAGACGCAGGCAGATCTCTCTGAATTAGAGGTCAACCTGGTCTACACAATGAGTTCCATGACAGCCAGAGCTACATATTGAGACCCTGTCTCAAAAAATAGAATTAAATAATATAAAATTTAAATAACAACCACCACTCCCAAACAAAAACCAAATAAAACTGAAGGACTGATAAACACCATCTTTATCCTAGGTGTCAAAGACTAATTAAACAGAAATCTAAGATAACTGAGCAATTTGTGATTAAAAGATATTACTAAACAAGTAAGAAAACAGAAGGATGAAAGATAAAGGCAACGGACAGAGATGTCTGCACAAGATTCAGACACAATAAGTTGAGGTAATGTTTCACGGAAATGGAATCTTAAAAAGAATCAACAGCTTCAAATAGGAATAAAACAATTTCCTTTTTCACTCCAGGGCTAACACACAGTGGATACAAAATAGCATCTTGGGTTAGAAAAAAAGTACTCAAAATAATGAGAGGAACACACCCCAAGGACATAGGAGCCTGCTTACATATTAACACTGACCAAATCTGTGATAATACGAACAGTAACATTATTAAGCACAGTAATAAATTCAAGACTGTTGAAAAAAAGATATGGATTCATAAATTCATCCTGACAACATGAAGAATTTTTTTTAAAGGAGACATCACACTATTTGAGTTCTAAACTCCTACAAAGGGATAGGAATTGAAACAAAGCAAGGTAGTACTGGCATGCACTCCCAGCAACTGGGATTTGAAGGTAGAGGGATCAGGAGTTCGGGCATCTACTGCTACGTTGTGAGTTCAGGCTGGACCAGACTACAGGAGACCCTGCAGCACCAGCAGAAAGAAGACTGAAATCGGTGAAAGTGAAGAACCAGAGAGAAGATATCGGAAGGGAAAGAAAGACAAAGATTTGGAGTTCTCATATTGAGAACTTAGAATTTAAACATGTAGAACACACACACACACACACACACACACACTATAATAAGTGTGTATATATGAAACCAAAGAAGAAGGAGGACTATTCAGAAAGAAGGGGACACGTGGGGGTGGGTATGTATGAAAATGTTGTCACGAGGAAATCAAATATTTTGTATACTTACTAATAAGAGAATAAATAAGCAAATGTTTAAAGAAGGGAAAATACAATATCATAAGGAAAAATTAAGAGAGTATAAAGCAGATATAACCACCAAGAATGAAAGCCTAGAAATAAGCCCACTCACTTTTTAGCCAATTGGTGATGAGCAAAGGTACCAGGAACAAATGAAACTTTAAAAACACTAGGAAAAAAAATACTCCTAACAATAATACAGGCAATGATGTCTGGGGTATGATCCCCCAAATCACCAGAAATAGCAATTAAAAGCCTGACTCTAGTTCATGTGGCATTCTACCCAAGAATTCAAGATATTGATATGCATGAAGAAACAGCAAACAAGACACAAAAGTGTGGAAATCTATTTAAGAGAAAGTTCTGGGGTTGGTGGGATGGCTCAGCAGGGAACTGTGCTGAAAAGACTGCTGGGGAGGGAGAACTGAATCATAAAGGCTGTGCTCTGGCTTTGCACACATCCATCTCCACACTTCTAGACTCATGCGCATGCATATGCACCTGAACTTGCCTGAGCTCGCGCTCTCTCTCTCTCTCTCTCTCTCTCTCTCTCTCTCTCTCTGCATATGCACCTGAACCGGCCTGAGCTTATGTGTGCGCTCTCTCTCTCTCTCTCTCTCTCTCTCTCCCTCCCTCCCTCCTCTCTCTCTCTCTCTCTCTCTCTCTCTCTCTCTCTCTCACACACACACACACACTCACACATTCTTTCTCTCACAAGCACCTACACACGCATGCACACAGAGTAAATAAATAAGACGTCATGGAGTGTACAAACTTTTAAATAATGGATAAAAGTTAAAATGCAATACTATTCCTAAATCAGATAAAAAAAAAGACCAGAAAACTGAATTCAGCACTATGTGAAAGAGAGAATGTATCATCAATTTGTGTGTAACCAAGGATTACAGATTGATTTAACATTAGAAAATCGATGTTTGCAGTTTGTCTCAGTAATAGACTACAGCAAAGTCAAAATAGTACCTCAACAAGAATTCATGATAAAACTAAATCTTAGTAAAACAGAAACAGAAATGACCATCCTTATTCAGATAAAAAATGCCTACACACAAAACAGTAAGTTTGGTGAAACTGCCCTTAAGAGAAGACACTCGTGATTGCTTCATAACTCTGCTCTCATCAATTTAATCATTTCTATCAAATACCGTGGGCATATAAAGATGAAGACCTACAAAAATAAATATGGGAAAAGAAGAAATAGAATTCTTACTATACACACAGATACCCATATAAAACATAACTATGGACACAAATAAATACATGAAGCTTAGAATAACTTGCTAGAATTAGTTTGGCACAGATGCTAGATTCACATGCAATGTTAAAAAAACTTATCTGGGAGTGGAGACTAAAGAGAGGGGCTCAGCAGTTAAAGGCTCTTGTTATTCTTTTGTTTGGTTGGTTTGAATTTGGTTTGGATTTTTTGTTTTGTTTTTTGAGACAGGGATTCTCTGTGTAACAGTCTTAACTGTCCTGGAGTTAGCTCTTGTAGACAAGGCTGGCCTCAAACTCACAGTACCATCTGAGTGCTGGGTTAAAGGTGTGGGCCACCACTGCCTGGATGCTTTTGCTATTTTTGAAGAGAACCTCGGTTTGGTTTATAGCACCCACATAGGGTGGTTTACAACGGCCTGTAACTCTGGCTCCAGAGGATCTGACAGCTTCTATTCCCTGCGATCACCCACCCCCACCACACATTGATATATACATGAATAATAAATCTTCACAAAAATGCTATTTGTTTGTCCCTATCGCACTTTACAATGAATTATAGATCACATCAATTTTGTATCATAGTATGCATTAACGTAACATTCACAATGAGGACTGTTAGTCACATGAAGTACACTTCTAACACCCATCCATCGCTAGAAATGTTCCCATCACCCCACTGCCTCTCTTGTCAGTCCCTGACAAAACCACTGTCTTCAGTCTCTGTGGCGACTGGAGGAGAGCTGCAACACTATGGCACTTACTATAATGTCCTCAAGAACTATCAGTGAACCAGCCCAGGCGCACACCTTGTTCCGTTTCAGGCTGCAGAGACATACCTACCACACTCCATGCATGCTGACAGGTTATCAGGGTCACTTTCGTCTTTTGATCACTGTCAACAGTGCTACATAGATATTCAGTCTGCTTTCAGTTCTTTTGGCGTATGCCTCGAAACAAAAAGTTCTATCAGTATCATCTTTTCAATGCCACTTAAGGGCTTGGGGATAGGGGTCAGTGGGCAAGGCACTTGGTGAGCAAACATGAAGACAAGAGTTCAGATTTCCAGAAGCTGATTAAAGCTGAACTAGGAACTGTGCATAGATAATCCTAAAATGGGATGTAGAAACAGGAAAATACCCGGGAGCCTATAGCCCGGGCAGCCTAATTAACAAAGAGGTGGGCAACAAGAAACATTGCCTTATATCTATGCATATATTCACACACACACACACACACACACACACACACACACGAGGGGTACCACTGCATGCATTCGGGAAAGGTCATGTGAGCCCTGCAGACTGTATAAAGATATTGAGGCTTGGTGGCAAGTGTCTACATGCTGAGCTATCTTGCTGGCCTAAGCCTTAAAGAAGGTGGAAGGTGAGGAATGCTGACCTCCACATATACACTGTGGCACTCACGTGACTCCCCGCAAATGGTCACATACCATAAACACACATAGAAACCATACGCACCAACATAAAAGAAACAAAAATGCTATTCACACTAACACTCAAAAAACAATCACCTAAAAACGTAACAAATATACAAATATGTATTAGAGATACAGAAGAAATCATAAAATGTCACAGAGTACAAAAGAGACATAAAGTACTTGAAAGAAAAATGTCAAAGTATTAGAGATCACTAGTATAGAGATACCAGTTCCTTCTAAATTGTTCAGTAGGTCGTACAAATCTAATGAATCCCCTAACTCTGTTTTGAGCTTGGGACTAGGGGGCTCTACAAGCTCCCAGCTCACATCATGGGTGTTCAATCAAGACATGCAGAGTGCTAGGTAATCAGTAGCTGAGTAGTATGTGCTTCAAAAGAGTGAGGCTGTGTCTCGCTGGATAGAGTTACTGTGTCAAGAGTTTTTCAAAGCTGTAATCCATCTAGATGCCTCGTGCTTACTTTTAACAGCTGAGTTTAGTGTTTCTCAACAGCCCAAAGACGGAGAGCAGGATCAAAGCATTATTCCCTTTCAGTGAAAATTTATCACTTTTTATATGATCCGAGTGGTCCTGATTACATGTACCGAGGACGCAGAAACAGACGAAATGAAAGAGCCAAGAAGCACATCAACCGTATCGAGTGCTGCCAGTACTTAAGCAATATCAGGCCTCCCTACCCCTCAGTCACTTGTGAATTCTTTCAGAAGGTTGGGAAACATGAGATGTTGATTATCTGAGCATTTATGAACAGGCTCCTGTGAGATGCAATAAGATAAAAACACATTCCCTTTACTATAGGGAATGAAACTGGCTGCTGCTGGATTTCGTTTTAAGACTAATTTTATTTTTAAAGGCAATTTATATATGCTGGTCAGCAGTGCCCAATTTCATAAAGGCTGACCAAAGGTTCTTTTGACTTTTTTCATTTTATGTGTGTGTGGTATTCATGTGCATGTTTGCATGTATATGGGCATGCATGTAAGGGGTGTGATTGCACATGGGTGTAAATGCATATGGAGGCCCAAAGCTGATGCTGGAAATCACTCTCCCACCTTACTCATTGAGTTAGAATAAGTCAGGAACTCTCAATCAACCCAGAGCTCACCCCCCATATGGATGGATAATCTTGCTGGCCAGCTCTGGGGATTACAGGTGGCTGCCAGTCTTCACACTTGTGAGGCAAGTGTTTTAAGCAGTGAACCATCTCCCCAGAAACAAGGCTAATAAGTTTTAATGCAATTCAATCTTTTTTTTTCTTTTTTTTTTTTTTGGTTTTTCGAGACAGGGTTTCTCTGAGGCTTTGGAGCCTGTCCTGGAACTAGCTCTGTAGACCAGGCTGGTCTCGAACTCACAGAGATCCGCCTGCCTCTGCCTCCCGAGTGCTGGGATTAAAGACGTGCGCCACCATCGCCTGGCCTTGCAATTCAATCTTAACATAGACTTCTTGATACCACAAATGTGTGCTTATGTAAGAAGAAAAGAAAGAGGAATCTAAGATCTAAAGTCACATCTACATTATGACCTACCTATTGCCTGATCTCTACTGAATACGGAAACACATAAAGCTTAGGGGAGGAGGCGGGGAGATAAATAGGGGATTGTCTTGATTAATGATTGATGTGGGAGGGTCTAGCTCACTGGGGGGCAGTGCCACCCCTGAGCAAGTCATAAGAACAAAGCTAGTAAGCAGCACTCCTCCATGGCCTCTGTATCAGTTCCTGCCTTGAATTCCTGCCCGAGTTTCCTGGATGACGGCCTACCAGCTGTAAAATGCAACAATCCTTTTCCTTCTTCAGTTGCTTTTGGTCATGGTGTCTTATTACAGCAACAGAAACCGTGAGACACCATGTAAGCATTAGTGCTTAAGTGTGATCCTCACTAATCATGTGGACTAGAGGAGGGGACTAAGCACTTGCAATAGCCAAACTGTGGAGGGCAGAGAGGAAATCCCCAGGGCTTCCTAGTCAGCCAGATGAGGCACAGTGGTCCCTTCCATGCGAATCACAGTCCTTGTTTCAAACAACGTGAACATCACCTTTTGGCCTCCACTCACAAGTGTATAAACGCACAGGCACAAAACGCACTAATGCACATGTAAGAACTTTAAAAAAATCAGTCAGAAGACAACATGGGGTGTACTAAGGACAGAAAACAAAGGAACAGTATGTAATTTTCTCTATGCTTTTTAGTCTTTTGAGCATTCAGAAATGGACCCAGAGAGTTACTGGATGATGAGAAGTAATTAATATCAAAAGGACTCACATAGTGCTTTAAACATAATAGGCGGTGCAAAGGGTGCTTTCACTGTTCATCTCCAGGTTTCATGCAAGGGGAGGCCCCATCAAAGGGCTCCACAGTTAACTAGAGGTCATCAAGCGACAACAAGCTACAGACTGGGACTTAAACAGATCTGTTAAGAACAGACGTGGGGAGTAGGAAGGATGTATGGAGCTCTTCATTGGATGATGAGGTCTGGATCAGGAGAAGCAGTGTTCTGAAGACAACACAGACTGCCTCACAGTTATCTTAAGAACAGGCTATTCACGGAGTCAAACTGCCTCCGAACAACATACATTTATACCCAGAAAGAAAAGCAGCCTCGGCCTGCATCAGAAGCTTCTGTGTGTGTGTGTGTGTGTGTGTGTGTGTGTGTGTGTGTAATACAGAGACTCACAGCTGGTCAAAGGGCTGAGAGGAAGCGACCTAAGCAGGGTATCTGTGTCACTGGTCCAGTGAGGAGGGTGGTGACGGAAAGAGTGGTAGAATAGAAGCAGGAGAGCTAGGAAATGCTGTCTCTGGCCATGGCATGGCACTCCATGAATTCTCTGTGGCTGCTGTTAACCTGCATAAGAGCAAGCCAGTCACCATTCTAGCTGAAGGGGCCTAGCCTCTCTGAGGGTCTATCTCTCTCACACACCACACATAAGAAAAAGAAAATAATTTTTCATTCCTCCTCCAAAGAGAAAAAAATACCCCTCAAATACTGAGTGTGTCCTTGTAGACTTTTGGGGCTGGGGGCCTGGGAGAGGGGTACAGCTGAAAGAAACAAGCTGCTTCACTGTTAGCTTCTGGTTTTCAACCAGTTGCCTTGAACCCGAAAGGGACCCTGGTATAACGTTCTGTGATGAGGATCCGGAAGAACTGAATTCATGCCAGCCTGTCTCCACAGTATCATTCACTACACCCAGAAAACATGGTCCCAACAAATAACATCACTTCAAGCTATTTTTTCAAGCTGAGTCATCCAATCCTTGCATCTGATCAACCTTCAGAGGTCCCACCCAGAATGGCACCAAAGCTGCCATGTTTTAGCATGCAAGCACATGCAATGACTCATCCCCTCCCCTCCACCTCTCTAAACCTGATTAGGGAGGGCTGGCTTGAGGCTGGAATTTTTTTTTGGAAAATATTAGCATAGTTGTTTTCAACATTTTTTTTTAAAGTTACACTTTTGTACTCAGAGCCCTCTTGCTTTAATTTATGTAAAACTTAAAACGTTGTTAGCCCTGAGTTAGACCATCTGTGTGAGCAATAAAACAATGCCTCAGGGCAAAGCAGGAAAGGAGCGTGCGGCCTAGCACGTACCAGGTAGTAGGCAGCCCGCTGGGTTGCAACTACTGCTGCTGCGACCTTTACTGCTTTAGAGACGGGGTAACTTCAAATCTCTGAGGCAAAAAAATACCAAGTCTCGCGTCTTCCCTTTTCATAAAAAGAGACGCTACACTGATAACACAAGTCCGTTTTGATGGCTGTGCTGTGAGACACACAGTGGGAAGATGTGAGGAGGGACTAAGATGAGGAAACAGGACGCAGGTGTGAGGGCTTGTGCCTATCATCTGAGCGCTAGGGAGGCTGAGTTAGGAAGAGCTCTATGAGATCCATGTTAGCTTAGGCAGATACTAAGATCCAGCTCTACTGGTGGTACAGGGATATTCTGCCTAAAGAAAACAAACCAAAAACAAAAATTAAGAACAAAGAAGGGGGACTGGAGAGATGGTTCAAGAGGTTAAAAGCACTGACTGCTCTTCCAGAGGACCTGGGTTCAATTCCAGGCACCTACATGGCAGCTCAGAGCTGTACGTAACTCGAGTTCTAGGGGATGTGACACCCTCACACAGACGTACTTGATGGTAAACATCAATGCACATCAAATAAAAATTAAAATAAATTATTTTTAAGAAGATTAAAAAATAGGCTTAAGTAACAGGCTAAATGAGATTAACTCAGAAGGGGATTTAGGACTCTCAAATACTAGAATATGGTAACAAGGAATAGTTGAGTAGATACTTGCACGTTTGGCACAGCACAAAGGATAATGACAACTGTTATATTTCATGGCTTAACCATATGTAAAGTGAGGTGTCCATGGTGGCACATCTATACAAGCAAAATACTGGAAAGGCGGAGGCAAAGAGATCAGAAGTTCAAAGACATCCTGGGCTTCACAGTGAGACTCTGCCTAAAATAAATCCATACTTGTTGCCAAACTTGAAGATCTAAGCTTGATCCCCCAGGGTCCACATGGTAGAACCTACCAGTTGTTCTCTGACTTCCAAACTTGATCCATGGCATGTGCCACTAAGTAAGCAAGCAAGCAAGCAAATAAATGAATAAATAAATAAATAAAGTAAGTAAGAAAGAAAGAAAGTGAATTTAAAAAAAAAAAGAGGGGGCAAGGAGAACACATTATATACTGTTAGAAACACAAAATAATCTTGGTGTTGCAGGAAGAATGCAGCCCAGCAAAACAAGTCTTTTTCCAATAAGAGAAAGCCAAGATCCAAAATGGGCTGCTGAATGCATGGGGATAGGAAACTCACTCGGATTTAGATCTTTTTCCAAGTCTTTGGTGAATATGGTTTTGTGGTGCATACAGTTTTAATCCCATGGCTCAAGAGGCAGAAGGAAAGCAGATCTTTGTGAGTTTGAGGCCAGCATGGTCTACATAGTAACATTTAGGACAGCCAAGGTCATATAGTAAGACCTTGTTTCCAAAACAAAAACACATGAAAGAAAGGAAGGGAAGAAATCAGTCACTTAAGCAAAAGTTCTAACATTCAGTTGCATAAAGGTTTTATTAGGCGAGGGAGAAGAAAAGATTATAATCCCTGTCGCAAACAGAAGTTGTACAGAATCTGACAGAAAAAAACTATGTTTTGGTGTTTCTTCCGTCACCCAAAGTAGAAGAACCAGCAGGCAAGACAGGACGGAAGAGGAAAGGCGAGGAAGCCGGAGAAGTAACACTGAAGACAGACCTGTGGCCTCCGATGGCAATCAACAGTGCAGCAGGAACCCCTGGCGTGGATGCTGTTTGGGGCTGGCTGAACATGGCTACATTGCTTCCCACCACAAATTCTCATTCAAAAACACCACTGGGATTTACATGTCAGGGAGTTCATGTAAGTCAGAAATGTCTTGCCTTGTTCCTATAAAGAGCTTATTGCAACTACATTTGCCCCGCTTTCGAGGATTTCCTGCACCGTGCTAATCTTGGGAAAAGAAAATGGCATCTGTATCTCATGGTCCACCAAAATATCTAAAGGATTCTCAGGACTGGTTCAAGCTCGTAGAGCATTTTCCAACCACATTCTAGCAGACTCCATGAAGACTCAAATGAATACCTTAATCATCAAGAAGGGAATCCCTTACATCCTACCCCACCATCCCCCAGACTCAGCATCTGGAGGCCAGCAGCCAGCTTTGAATTGCAGGTGTGTTTAAACAGCACTCCTCCCCATATCAAAGCTTTTTTACAGAGAGCAATATTACTCTGGAAAAAAGGTGGAATTCTTCATAGGAATGGCGAATTAACATTACAAAGGCCTGACCTTCCTCGCATTAAATATCCCCCAAAGGAGTATAAGAATGTTTTGTGAGTTTGTTCATATTGCATTTCTTTCTTTTGATTACTTTTGGGATTTATTAAAGAATTCATGCTTCTTGCCTCCCTCCTTCCCTGGTTCTGTTCAGGGGCCTCAAGGGGGCAAGGGATAAAGGGAAGAAGAAAGAACCAAATCAGAGCAAGTGAGAGTCATATCAAAAAAGGAAACACATTTGTTTACCAAAAAGAAAATTTAAAAAACAAAAACTTCAAAATGTATCATGTACTTGTTAGTGGGTCTACTGTTCAGAACACACACACACACACACACACATACACACATACACACACACACACACACAGCTATGATATATAGGATCTAAAATAAAATCTGTATTTATGGGGTGAAATTAACTTTCCAATGAAGCCAAGTATGGAGTATTAAGACATTGAACGTCATCAAGAAACTCAAAATAATTGGTGGTATTTTTCCCATTATCTACTCTTAATCTACTACTGTAGCCTAATTGTTTTAAAAAAAATGGTTTTTTTTTTAGCAATTTTGGGTAATCAAAGCCAATGTTCAGGCATTCTAGAAAACGGTCTAACCACTGTGCTGCATGCTCAGTCCTTCGTTAGGCGGGTGCTCTACCACTGAGCCATATCCCCAAGCTCTCACTGGAAAATACTTCAGATTTATGGGGATGGGGTAGGTGTGGAGGGAGAGAAAGATTGTGTGCAGGTGTCAGTGGAGCCCAAAAGACAGGATGTGAGTCTCCTGACGAGAGTACCAAGCGAACTCTTCAATCCCATCACCATGGAATTCTAGGCAAGCGCTTTCCCATTGAGCTATCTATGTGGCCAGACATTCCCTGGAGGATTCTAGGCAGGTCTTCTACTGGTAAACTAATGTCTTATGTAGAAATGAAAATAGAGAGAGTAAGTGTATCATAAAATACTCTGGAGAGGAGGAAAATGCATCGTGATGCAGATCTAGATCTCAGGACAGTGTGAGAACTGCCTGGACTGCATGTCAAGATCCTGTCAAAAAAAAAAAAAAAAAAAAAAAAAAAGAACCTGGGAGACAGGGCTGAGCACTAATAAAATGTTTGCCATGCAAGTGCTAGAACCAGAATTAAGACCTGCTGCCCTCCCCCAAACCTAACTAAATGCCTGGCGACTGTGGGGAATGCCAGTAATTCCAGCTTCAGAAGGCAGAGACAGGATGCCCAGACTGAGCTGGCTAGAGAAACTAGGCCTATAGGCAAGTGCTTCAATGAATGAGGTGAGTGAATTCTGACATCCTCCTCATACATGCTGAGACACACGCATGTGCACACAAATGTTAAAATAAAAGCACACACACAAATGCCCACCACACATACACACATGAAAAATGGGAAAAAATAATACCGAAGTTTCTGGAAACATCTAAGGACTACTTCACAGGGGTGGGACAAAGTTCCCTGGGTTTTGTTCTGTATTTGATTCATTACCTTCTCCCTCAAAACTCCAAGGGCATGGCTATGATTTACCTATCTCTTCCATATGGCAAGCAAGCTACAAAAGCCCCACAGAAACCACATGATAAAGGTGTTATTAAACACCACTTTACAACCTGAGAAAATCAGACTCAAAGAGGTAGGAACATTCACCATCAGATGCGTGGGACATCAAAGCCACAGCCACTGGGAGCCCAGCTGCTTTGCATTAAGTCTCCGTCTCTACCAGTTCCAGTCTGTACTCCCTTGTCAACCGTGTTGTTGGGATACCAAGGCAAGGTCACGAGCTAGCTCAGGCAACCTCCAGGAATGTTCATCATGCCCAGTCTCCTCATATCATGCTCACATTTTTAATGACAATATTCAGTAATACTCTTGTTCCGAGAACAGTGGTACCATTACATAAAGCCATGTCGGCATCTGTGTGTTTGCAGAACACTTTCTCCAACATGCATGAATACAGACACGGCGATGTGATTCAAACTTCTCAATACCTCCTAAGTGGGAACAGGAAAAGTTCCTGGAATGGAATTTTCCATTCACCCCTGAAGTGATAGGACAAGCTCTGCAAACATCTATGAGATTGAGAAGAAAACAGAAAAGGCTTCTTATTGACTGGAATGAAGGTCATATTCCCAAAAGATAAAGGATGAGGAGGGCATGGTGATGCACACTTAAACCCTCAGCAATAGGACCTAAACTTGAAGGTCCTACTCATGTACATAGGGAATTTGAGGCCAGCCTGGGTTGCACAGGCCCTGTCTCAAAAAGTAAAACAATGCCAGCAAGATGCTCCAGTGGGTAAAGGCACTGGCCTTGCACAAGGTCTGATGACCTCAGTTCAACCCCTAGAACCTCGATGGTGCAGAGAGAGCTGATTTCCATAAGCTGTCCTCTGACATCCAAAAGAGTATAGTAGCAAGAATGCACACAAAGGAATAAGTTCAGTTTAAAAGAAAAACAGAGAGTGGGCTAGAGTAAGTACTGAATGTGATCTGGGAAGGAGGAGAAATAGTGACAAAGTTCACCTAGATGTGGCCAGCCCCAAGTTACAGAGAAAAGAAGATGCAAGAGAGAAAGGAAGACATTGACTTAGAAGGACAGTTCTGGAAGAGAATATGGGTGTACACTCTGGATGCTAAGAGAAACAAAGAACCCGGGAGGAGGAAAACTGTGCACGTCTAGTGATGAAGGCGTTTCGTAAGTCTGAATAAAGGAAACTCAATAGCAACTGGGCAAGGAAGTATCAGGGTGTGGTCACACTGGTTCCCTCCTCCCTGCTGACAATTATCTCATCATCACAAAGAACTTGACTCTGAACAGAAAGGACCTAGCAGGAACTCCTACTCATTGATGAACAGCAGGTGTGGCCCAGGACTGTCTGCCCAGGAGTAGAAGCATGCATAAACAAGTGTGCGTGCAAGTACAGGCACACCCCTAATGACAAATGCCAGCACTATGTCTCCACTGCTTTGGAAGTCACACACACACACAAAGAAAGAACAGAAGAGGATGAAATGACCCTTTGTATTTTGAATGAAATTAGCACAATTTGACCTTCGTGCAATTGAAAATGTTTTTCAATTATTTTTAAGTATATGGTATGTGTGCGCACAGAAGGGCCAACACCAATGGATGTGGAGTTTCACGTTGCTGTGAGACACCCAGTGGGTGCTCGGAACTGCACCTGGACCCTCTGCAAAAGCAGTTCACTCTCTTAAATGCTGAGCAACCTCTCCAAACCTCCATCTCTTGCAATTGAAACAATAATAAGTACCAAGGAAGGTAGGCTGTCCACACTCAAAATTTGCTAGGTACCACAAGATGAAGAGCTGTTCAAAGAAGTCGGCTGACAGACGAGTTTGGATGAAGAACTTGAGTTTCGGAGAACACCCTAAGGTAGGCAGAGAACTCATGAAGCTAAAAGTCAGAAGGAAGAAGATAGGGGTGGACAAGCCAGGACCAGTGGGCGCTGGCCTTGTTAAAGGAGCAAAGGTCACCCCAGGAAGCTACAGACTCTTGCCAGACCTGTCAAAGGCCTTAGGAAGGAAGCTAGGACAGACAGCAGTGAAATCCCCTCTGCTCAGGAGGCCTGCTGGAGACAGAATGAAACGCGATCCTGTCGGAGCGGCCCCTGGGTAACATTTTCACTCCTGAGTTCCATTTTCAGTTTAGGTTGAGATTTTTTAAGAAGACAGCAAGCAGCACTGGAGTCCCAGGTGACAAGATCTGCTCCGATTTAGTCTTTGAATGTTGCAAATTAAATTCCCTCATCAGGCCTCTAATCACTCTTACCAGATGGGGCTTGTGCTCAATTTTGGATCCACAGGAAATTTAATGGTTATTGTTTCTGTTTAAATAGGAGATTATTGCATTTTAATAAGTTCTCTTTGGGACTTGCAGCAACAATGGAGCACTATGAATTACTGTAGATGGCTGTTACTGCATGCTGGGGAAAAATCAAGTTACTAAGTGTGACAAGTTGCTTTCTCTTCCCTTCCAGCAATCGCTCCGAGTGTATTTACCACCAAATTAAGTATGTGCCGAGGGGATAATATTTTTATCCTGCCGAGGGGGAGAAGGAGCTTGTCTGTGGATTTTCATTAAAATGACACATCTGTTCAGCAATTTCACAAAGTAATTCTGCTGAAAGTTTTATCAGCTAATTTTAATTATTCACTCCAGTGGGTTGAATACAGGATTCATCATGTTGAATTAATACATTTGACGGGAATTTCACAAAGGGGGGGGGGAGAAAAAGCAATCAACAAATTGAATTGTCATGCAATATGGATTAAATTGAGATTCTTTAATTAGGATAAGCCTGAGATTTGGTATTTTGAAGGTATTAGAAAGCTTAGCAATACAGTGGTAAAGATTAAGAAAATGCAATTAAATATTACACTTTGGACACTGGCGGGATCACATGACAGTCAGAGAGTCCTCTTTTAAGCGGGACGGTTAATAGTGTCAGTTTCTGGGACTGCTCACTGTTGGAACCGCCGCTGTCAATGAGAGACAGCTGCTGTTTGTTTGCCAGGGAGGAATAGAAAGGCAGCCATGTTTTAAAAGAATGGGAGTGGACTTCCTTTAAACCACAATGAAATTATTGTGAACCTGAGTATGATCAAATACTTGGGAAATGCAATGCTTGGCTTCAGCTCTACAATCAGTACTCTTACAATTCTGAGAAAGTTTCTGTTGGTCACTCAGGGTGCAGAGACACCTATGAGACTGGAGAACAAGCTATCTCCTGCTCAGCTGAGGGATACGGAGTCTAGGGACACTAGTATTTCACAATGAAAGGAGGTGGCTGAACACAACTTACTTTATGATGGAAGTTGTGGAACCAGGAGACCGACTACTGCGGAGAACACAAACTAGACAAGCAGGTTCCTCATCTCAAATGTAAATGTGGCCTTAGCTGACAAGGACAACTTCTCCAATTCCTTTCTGTTGCTGTGATAAAACACTGACCAAGGGCAACTTAGGAAAGGAAAATGTTTACTTGGTTTTACACTTCCAGGTCACAGTGCACTTTGAGGGAGTTGGGGGAGGAACTCAAGGAAGTGCTTATGCAGAATCCACGGAGGAATGGTGCTTGCTAGCTCACTTGCCAGCTCATGGTCAGCAAACGTTCTTAAACAGCCCAGGACAACCTGCCAAGGGAATGGTCTCCCCTACAGTGGGCTGTATTCATCTTAATGCACTGTCATGTCCAGAGGCTACTCTAAACCTGGGCAACCCATCAACTGAAACTCTCACATGATTCTACATTGCCTACTAAACACAACACCAATGGAATCATTCTATTGGGGAAAAAGGTTTAAGCCAGTTGATTCAGAGAAGTTAAAGACTGCTTTTCAATTCTGTACTTTTTAAAAGAGAAACAAATAAATGATATTGCATGTTTGGTCAGAAAAAAAAATAACACCAGGATAAAATTCCATTTTTAGTTGGTAAGACCAAGGTTTAGTATTAGTTCAGAAGTATGTTCTAAACACTGCTCAAGAGAGGGGAGAAAAGAGTGAACTCAGCACTGACCCCACTTTGATGTGAATATATACTAGCCTGAGTTGATGGCAAAGAACATGCAAACATGTCAAAGACAGGTATGAAGAGGCCTAGTGATAGTTCCAACACTTATGACAAAGGCAGCAGAGTGAGGAGTTCAAGCCCGGCTGGGTTACATGAGAACCTGTTTCAAAAACTGAAAGAAACATATGGGATGTGCTTGAACACACACACCAGAAAATTTTAAATGCTAATAAAAAGAGCCAGCTGGATATAATAAATCATTATAAAGAAAGGGACAGAGAACCTATGGACTCTAAGGTAAGGCCAAAATTTAGACTCCAAAGATGACTGCATGTACATGTTACATACATAGACAAGGAGGAACATACATATTCACACATGTACTGACCAAAATTCCTTAATCAAGAAAAAAAAGTTTTTTCAAATGAAGGGTAACACCAAGAAATTTCCCAATAAATAAAAGCTAAAAAGTGATCTATTTTTATAAATTTTTCTCTTAGGGGCTGAAAAGATGGCTCAGTGGTTAAGAGCACTGACTGCTCTTCCAGAGGATCCAGGTTCAATTCCCAGCACCCATATGGCAGCTCACAACTGTCTATAATTCCAGTTTCAGGAATTCCAACACCCGTGGCAAAACACCAATGCACATAAACACACACGCGCGCGCGCACACACACACACACACACTTTCTTTTCTTAAATATTTAGTTGTAAATGTGTGTGCATGCATGTACATGTGTGCATTTGTGTATCTATGTTTAACATGCATGCTCACAGGGGATAAGTACTGGTGCTCTGTAGAGGTCAGAAGAGATCCTCTGGAAGTGGAGTTACTGGCGGTTATGAATCACATACATGGATGCTGAGAACCAAATTCAGATCCTCTGAAAGAGAGATCTGTGTTCTTAATGGGTAAACCATCTCTTCAGATCTGGCATCGGATATTCCTTATAAAGATTAATAAAGGAAGTTAATTAAGAATGATGACAGTAGGAGGCCTGATCTCTAGGCGCCAGGAGACCCAGCGTTGGGGTGAGTTTCTGACCCCACGGCGCCAGCCCGGGAAGGGGAGTTCAGAGGTTCCTTGGCCCCCTATCCTTCTTGAGCTCTCGGCAGGGCCCCCACTCCCTGCATACCTCCTCTTTCTTCCTAGCCCACCCAGCTTCCATCCAGAACCCTCCCCACTTTGCCCCACCGCCTTCTTTCTGCACATAACATCACCCAGCCCAGCCTGTCTGGGCACTGGGTCCGAATCCTCGGGGCACCCAAGCGGGCGGGAGTTCCTTTGTTTCTTTGGCCTGCCTGCACCAAGCAGGGTAGGCGCTTTGTTTGCCACCTGCCCATCAGCACGGAGGCCTGATCTCTAGGCGCCAGGAGACCCAGCCTTGGGGAGACCCAGCGTTGGGGAAAGACAACGTTGGGGAAATCCAGCATTGGGTAGGCAAGGAGACCTGATCCGGTAAAGAAGATCCATAAGGGAGCATTTGGAAGAATAGATGGGTAGACGCCAAGGCAAGAATTCGCCCAACAAGCTGAAAAGCAACATGAAGCCACCAGAAACCAGCGACCTCACAACGGGAGGACATGAACACCTTAATCAAGAAGAAGTAGAAAAGGTTGACTTCATGAAAGTGATTGACGCTCTTAAACAGCATGTAAAAAATGCCCTTATAGAAATGGATGAGAAATATAACAGAAAATTTGAAGAACTGAATAAATCAGTGAATGATACCCTAGAAAACCAAGGAAAAACAATCAAACAGATAATGGAAACGGTGCAAGACTTGAAAACTGAATTGGAGGCAAAGAAGAAAACACAAACAGAGGGCCGGCTGGACATGGAAAATTTAAGTAAACAAACAGAGTCTACAGAAACAAGCATAACCAACAGAATACAAGAGATAGAAGAAAGAATCTCAGATTCTGAAGATACCATAGAGAAAATAAACACTCTGATCAAAGAAAACAGCAAGTCCAACAAACTCTCATCACAAAATATTCAGGAAACATGGGACACAATAAAAAGACCAAACCTAAGAATAATAGGAGTAGAAGAAGGAGAAGAAGTGCAGCTCAATGGTCCAGAAAATATATTTAATAAAATTATAGAAGAAAACTTTCCCAACCTAAAGAAAGATATACCTATGAAGGTTCAAGAAGCATACAGAACACCGAATAGGCTGGATCAAAAAAGAACATCCCCTCGCCATATAATTATCAAAACACAAAGCATACAGAATAAGGAAAGAATATTAAGAGCTGCAAAGGAAAAAGGCCAAATTACTTATAAAGGTAAACCTATCAGACTTACACCTGACTTCTCCATGGAAACCATGAAAGCCAGAAGGTCTTGGATAGATGTACTGCAGAAACTAAGAGACCATGGATGCAAGCCCAGATTACTATACCCAGCCAAGCTTTCGTTCACTATAAATGGAGAAAATAAAATTTTCCAGGATAAAAACAAATTTAAACAATACGCAGCCACAAATCCAGCCTTACAGAAAGTAATAGAAGGAAAATCACTAACCAAGGAGTCCAACAATGACCACAATAACTCAGACATCTAGAGACCCTTCACCAACACAAATCAAAGAAGGGAAACACACAAACTCTACGACTAAAAAAATGACCGGAGTTAACATCCACTGGTCATTAATATCACTTAATGTCAATGGACTCAACTCACCTATTAAAAGGCACAGGCTAAGAGATTGGATACAAAAACGGGATCCAACATTCTGCTGTTTACAAGAAACACACCTCAACCACAAAGACAGGCACCTACTCAGAGTAAAGGGCTGGGAAAAGGCTTATCAAGCAAATGGACCTAAGAAACAAGCAGGTGTGGCCATACTAATCTCTAACAAAGTTGACTTCAAACTTAAATCAATCAGAAGAGATGGAGAGGGGCATTTTATACTCATAACAGGAACAGTTCAGCAGGATGAAGTCTCAATTCTGAACATCTATGCCCCTAATTTAAAAGCACCCACGTACATAAAAGAAACATTGCTAAAACTCAAGGCAGCCATCAAACTGCACACACTAATAGTAGGAGACTTCAACACTCCTCTCTCACCAATGGACAGGTCAATCAGACAGAAACCTAACAGAGAAATAAGAGAATTAATGGAGGTAATGAATCAAATGGACTTAACAGACATCTATAGAACATTCCACCCAATTAGGAAAGAATATACCTTCTTCTCTGCAGCTCATGGAACCTTCTCAAAAATCGACCACATAGTCGGTAACAAAGCAAACACCCACAGTTACAAAAAAATATTAGTAACCACCTGTGTCTTATCAGATCACCATGGATTAAAGTTAGAATTCAACAACAATGCTACCCCCAAAAAGCCTACAAACTCATGGAAACTGAACAGTCAACTACTGAACCATACCTGGATTAAGGAAGAAATTAAGAAAGAAATTAAAGTCTTCCTGGAATTCAATGAAAATAAAAAAACAACATACTTAAACTTATGGGACAATATGAAAGCAGTCCTAAGAGGAAAGTTCATAGCACTAAGTGCCCACTTAAAGAAAACAGAGAAAGCTCACATTGGAGACTTAACAGCCCAACTGAAAGCTCTAGAAAAAAAAGAAGCAGACTCACCTAGGAGGAGTAGAAGACTGGAAATAATCAAACTGAGGGCTGGAATCAACAAAATAGAAACACAGAAAACAATCCAAAGAATCAATGAAACAAAAAGCTGGTTTCTGGAGAAAATCAACAAGATTGACAAACCCCTATCCAAACTAATCAAAGGGCAGAGAGAGAATTTGCAAATTAATAAGATCAGAAATAAAAAGGGGGACATAACCACAGACACAGAGGAAATTCAGAGAATCATTAGATCTTACTACAAAAGCCTATATGCCACAAAACTGGAAAATGTAAAGGAAATGGACACTTTTTTAGATAAATACCATATACCAAAGTTAAACCAGGACCAGGTGAACAATCTAAATAAACCTGTTAGTCGCGAAGAATTAGAAGAGGTTATCAAAAACCTCCCTACCAAAAAAAGCCCAGGACCAGATGGTTTCAATGCGGAATTCTACCAGAACTTCCAAGAAGACCTAATACCTATACTCCTTAATGTATTTCACAATATAGAAACAGAAGAGTCATTGCCAAATTCCTTTTATGAAGCTACAGTTACTCTGATACCAAAACCGCACAAAGACTCAACCAAGAAAGAAAATTATAGACCAATCTCACTCAAGAACATCGATGCAAAAATCCTCAACAAAATACTGGCAAACCGAATCCAAGAACACATTAGGAAAATTATCCATTATGATCAAGTAGGCTTCATCCCAGGGATGCAGGGCTGGTTCAACATACGAAAATCTATCAATGTAATCCAGCATATAAATAAACTGAAAGAAAAAAACCATATGATCATTTCATTAGATGCTGAAAAAGCATTTGACAAAATTCAACACCCCTTTATGATAAAAGTATTGGAGAGATTAGGGATACAAGGGTCATACCTAAATATAATAAAAGCTATATACAGCAAGCCGACAGCTAACATTAAATTAAATGGAGAGAAACTTAAAGCCATCCCACTAAACTCAGGAACACGACAAGGCTGTCCACTCTCGCCATACCTCTTCAATATAGTACTTGAAGTTCTAGCAATAGCAATAAGACAACATAAGGGGATCAAAGGGATTCGAATTGGAAAGGAAGAAGTTAAACTTTCGTTATTTGCAGATGATATGATAGTGTACATAAGCGACCCCAAAAACTCCACCAAAGAACTTTTACAGCTGATAAACACCTTTAGTAATGTGGCAGGATACAAGATAAACTCCAAAAAATCAGTCGCCCTCTTATACACAAAGGATATGGAAGCAGAGAGGGAAATCAGAGAAGCTTCACCTTTCACAATAGCAACAAACACCATAAAATATCTTGGGGTAACTCTAACCAAGGAAGTGAAAGATCTATTTGACAAGAACTTTAAGGCATTGAAGAAAGAAATTGAGGAGTATACCAGAAAATGGAAGGACCTTCCTTGCTCTTGGACTGGGAGGATCAACATAGTAAAAATGGCAATTCTACCAAAGGCAATTTATAGATTCAATGCAATCCCCATCAGGGTCCCATCAAAATTCTTCACAGATCTTGAGAGGACAATAATCAACTTTATATGGAAAAACAAAAAACCCAGGATAGCCAAAACAATCTTATACAATAAAGGATTGTCTGGAGGCATTACCATCCCTGACTTCAAACTCTATTACAGAGCTACAGTGATGAAAACAGTGTGGTACTGGCATAAAAACAGAGAAGTTGACCAATGGAATCGAATAGAAGACCCGAATTTTAACCCACAAACCTATGAACACCTCATTTTTGATAAAGGAGCCAAAAGTATACAATGGAAGAAAGAAAGCATTTTTAACAAATGGTGCTGGCATAACTGGATGTCAACCTGTAGAAGAATGAAAATAGACCCATATCTATCACCATGCACAAAACTCAAGTCCAAATGGATTAAAGACCTCACTATCAGTCAGAACACAGTGAACCTGATAGAAGAGAAAGTGGGAAGTACCCTACAACAGATGGGCACAGGAGATCGCTTCCTATGTATAACCCCAACAGCACAGACTTTAAGGGCAACATTGAATAAATGGGACCTCCTAAAACTGAGAAGCTTCTGTAAAGCAAAGGACACTGTCACCAAGACAAATAGGCAACCTACTGACTGGGAGAAGATCTTCACCAACCCCGCAACAGACAAAGGTCTGATCTCCAAAATATATAGAGAACTCAGGAAACTAGACTTTAAAATGCTAATTAACCCTATTAAAAAATGGGGCACTGAACTGCACAGAGAATTCTCAGCAGAGGAAGTTCAAATGGCCAAAAGACACTTAAGGTCATGCTCAACCTCCTTAGCGATCAGGGAAATGCAAATCAAAACAACTTTGAGATATCATCTTACACCTGTCAGAATGGCTAAAATAAAAAACTCCAATGATAGCCTTTGCTGGAGAGGCTGTGGAGGAAGGGGAACACTCATCCATTGCTGGTGGGAATGCAATCTTGTGCAACCACTTTGGAAATCGGTGTTTCGGTTTCTCAGGAAATTCGGGATCAACTTACCCCTGGACCCAGCAATACCACTCCTGGGAATATACCCAAGAGATGCCCTATCACATGACAAGAGCATTTGTTCAACTATGTTCATAGCAGTATTATTTGTAATAGCCAGAACCTGGAAACAACCTAGATGCCCTTCAATGGAAGAATGGATGAAGAAAGTGTGGAATATCTACACATTAGAGTACTATGCTGCGTTAAAAAACAATGACTTCTCAAATTTTGCATGCAAATGGATGGAAATAGAAAACACTATCCTGAGTGAGGTATCCCAGACCCAAAAAGATGAACATGGGATGTACTCACTCATAATTGGTTTCTAGCCATAAACAAGGGTCACGGAGTCTACACTTGGTGATCCCAAAGAAGCTAAGTAAGAAGGTGAGCCAAAGGAAAAGCATATAGTTTTCCTCTTGGCTATGGGAAGTAGACAAAATTGCCGGGGAGAAAATTGAGATCTTGGGGGTGGGGTGGGATGGGGGTAAGGGGAGATGGGGAGAGAGGGGGGAGAGGGGGAAAATGGGGGGAGCTTGGGGAAGGGGGAGGATTGAGATGAAGGAAGGTTGGATGGGGGAGCACGGAAGCACGGTTCTTAGTTAAGGGAGCCACTTTAGGGTGGGCAAGAGACTTGACCCTAGAGGGGCTCCCTAGTGCCCAAGATGAGGTTCCCAGTTAGTTCCTTGGGCAGCTGAGGATTGGGAACCTGAAATGACCCTATCCTAGAGCAATACTGACGAATATCTTGCATATCATCATAGAATCTTCATCTGGTGATGGATAGAGATAGAGACAGAGACCCACACAGGAGCACTGGACTGAGCTCCCAAGGTCCCAAGGAGGAGCAGAAGGAGGGAGAACATGAGCAAAGAATTCGGGACCACGAGGCGTGCATCCACCCACTGAGACAGTGGAGCTGATCTACGGGGAGCTCACCAAGGCCAGCTGGACTGTGACCGAAAAAGCATGGGATAAAACCGGACTCTCTGAACATGGCGAACAATGAGGGCTGATGAGACACCAAGGACAATGGCAGGGGGTTTTGATCCTACTTAATGTGCTGGCTTTGTGGGAGCCTAGCCAGTTTGGATATTCACCTTCCTAGATATGGACAGAGGGGGGAGGACCTAGGACTTAACACAGGGCAGGGAACCCGGACTGCTCTGTGGACTGGAGAGGGAGGGGGAGAGGAGTGGGGGGAGGGGGAGAAGTGTGGGAGGAGGGGGAGAAGGGTGGGAGGAGGGGGAGAAGGGTGGGAGGAGGGGAAGGGAAATGGGAGGCTGGGAGGAGGTGGAAACTTGTTTTTTGTTTATGTTTTTTTTCTTCTTTTCACAATAAAAAAAAAGGAAAAAAAAAGAATGATGACAGTAGATACTCAAATCCATATGAAAAAATAAACAATACCAAAGGCAATTAAGTAGGTAATTATGGACTTTCTTTTGTCTTCTCTTTAAAAAATTATATTTTAAAGACAACTGCTTAAACACTAATCATAGACTTGTGGCATAGAAGGAAACATAAATATACATAAGAATAGTATGAAAGAAGAGTCTATGGATAAAAGAAATAATGCAAGAGTTGAAGAATAGCAAGAATAGGAAGCATGTGTTATCTTATCTTTACAAAATCATTAGGACACTTCATATTCTCTACAACAGTGTGTTTATATTTTTCATCTATTCTTTAAAGGGGTGCTTGTGTCACGGAATGCATAAGGAGATCAGGCTGACTGAATTGCTTCTCTCCTTCTACCATGTCAGCCCACTGGATTAAATTCAGGTTGACAAACTTGGCAACAAGTACTTTTATTCGATGAGACATTTCATCAACCTTAAATCCTTGTGTCTAAACAAATGATGTAGAGATGTAAGGTATAAAATACTGATAACATGAAAGAGGGGGACATGAAGCTGTAAATAAAACAAAGTTTGTGTCTATGCTAAGAACTTAAGTTAGCATTGCCTAAGGCTGGGCCATCCTGAATGCATCCTGTCTCATCTTAGTACTAAAGTAAAGAAAACTACAGTAATGTCTAAGGCATTCTGCAAACCCTCTCAGAACCCTAAAACCTAATAACACAGTGAAACATATTGATGAAGTTAAAATAATACACTAAAATATTATTTTATACAAAAAATAAGCCAAAGATTAGCAACAAAACAAAAAAATCTCCAAATTGAAAAATTAAAAAAAAAAAAAAGGAAAAAAATAGTCGGGTGGTAGTGGCACACGCCTTCAATCCCAGCACTCCAGAGGCAGGCAGATCTCTGATATTGGGATCAGTCTAGTCTACAAGAGCCAATTCCAGGACAGCTAGGGCTGTTACAAAAAGAAACCCTGGTCTAGTAAGGTGAGCATCCAAACTGCCTAGGCTCCCCCAAAGCCAGTACCTGCAGTAGGGTCAGAAACCCATTGCCATTGTTCTTGAGTTCTCAGTAGTCCTCATTGTCCGCTATGTTCAGTGAGTCCGGTTTTATCCCAGGCTTTTTCAGACCCAGGCCAGCTGGCCTTGGTGAGTTCCTGATAGAACATCCCCATTGTCTCAGTGGGGATTGAGGTGGGGGTTCCTTGGACTTCCCACAGGGCAGGGAACCCTGATTGCTCTTTGGGCTGACGAGGGAGGGGGACTTGATTGGGGGAGGGGGAGGGAAATGGGAGGCGGTGGCGGGGAAGAGACAGAAATCTTTAATAAATAAATAAATTTATATATAAAAAAAAAACAAAGAGAAACCCTGACTCGAAACCAACCTCCCCACCAAAAAAAATCAAAACATACAGGTAATAATATTTAGTACGTTACCAACTCCAAAAGGAAAAGAATATTGGGTTGTAATAAGATTTAACAAACAACAACAAAAAAAAACTGTAAGAGATATGCTTTCCTGAAAATCCAAATGGAAAAGTAAAATAAAATAATAAAAAAGGATACAAATGGGGCATGTGAGCTGGTTCACTGGGTAAAGTGTTTGCCTCACAAGAGTCAGGACCAATTAAATGTTCAGTGGGTGTGGTAGTGCAGCTGTGACCTCAGTTCAAGGAAGGTGGAGACAGGGGACATCTGAAGTGAGCTACTTAAATACACGACCTAAGTCAGTGAACTCAGGATTCAAGGGAGGAACACTAACGAGAGATCGAGGAAGACATCCAGTCAACCCCTGGCCTCCACAGACACATGTGTGCACACCAAATACACATAACATACAAAAATATAAGACGTAAATAAGAAAAGGAAAGAAGCTGGGTGAGTATGTTAGGCGCCAACAAACCTAAAACTAATATCCTACTAAAGACAAAGAGGGACACTTTATGATATAATAAGTAAGAGTCAAGCAATCAGGGAGATCTAACAATTATGCACATATAGGAGCCTAAATTCACAGTCCCTAAATACACTGAGAAAAACGAAACAGCACACGAGGAAGAAATTAACATCTCAGCAATATGTAACTTCACAATGCCACTGACTACAGAACAGATAAAAGGTTCAGATCATGGAGTATCCCTGAGCAATTCAGTCAACAGAACTGACTGGAACATTTTGGTAGAAATGAACACAGACACTTCTTTTGCATCTTGAGGCACAGATCAAGGGTTACTGTACCATGAAGTATCAACAAACCAAAAAGAACAGATATCATAGAGATTTTCCCCCATAGATCTCATTAGATTATAAGCTACTAATAATAGAAAATTTGAAAAATTCACAAATACTTTGAAATGAAGAGTTCCTAATTATTGAATGAGTCAAAGAACAGATCACAAGACAATTTTTTTCAAAGTATTTTAAAGTATTATGAAAGCCCCAGATAAAAGCAGAGAATGGTGAAAGGGAAGAAATGCTAATGGAACCCTCCTTCAGTAGTCCTGATGTTCCATCAGGGACTAAAGTAAGGGTTACACAATTGTAAAGCTACAAGGAAACCAAACAAAACAAAAACTCAGGTAAGAGCACCAGAACTGCTAGTATTATTTCTATTGACCAAGTGTAGGAGTTCTCTCTATTTCTATTTCTTTTCATTAAAATTATACAGAGTCATTATTTCTACTTCTTTAAACATGCCATAAACCGCCTTGAATGTTTTAAAAGGGTCTTCAGTCAGGCATCTAGTATGACTTCCGGTCTCAAGATAATTCATCAAAACAAGATTTTATGCAGATTTTTTGATATCTTAATGGCGGTAAATTCTTCAAGGAAACCACACTCATCCTAATACCATTTCCCCTGGTGCTGGGAACTGACCCGACGGATTCATGGATGCTGAGCTCTATTCTCAGTCCCACCATAATACCTATATGCCCCAGGAATTTCTTTCCAATGTCCACCACCTCCTGAAAAACCTCAAATTCCTTTCAGCACAACTTCTACTCTGAGATCTGTGCAGGGTCCTTGCTCTCACACCTGAAGCACTATGCAAAACCCAGAACCCCACATCCTCATCACACCACAGACAACTGATGGTACTGTTTCAAGAATTAAACAAAATAATGAGTATCACACATTTAACACCCAACTCTAGAGCGGGCTTTTTAGTAAGCATTCTATTGTGAAGAAACGAAAGTGAGGTCACTTCAAGGCAAAACTATGAAAGCAGAGCCAAAGGACCGAATCATCCGACAGCTGAACCAAGGTAACCGCTCTGCATTCCTTTGTGAGAGAAGGTAGTTTATTTAAAAGAAGCTTGAATTCAGCAGAAAGACTGTTAAGAAAATGATTCTGTAGCATGCAGCTCTCCAAAGAGTTGGGGAAGCCTCTACTCTACAACATCCACTTCCCTTTTAAACAACAGTCGATGGTCATACAGGCAGATTAGCTTTTAATAAAGGACGCAAAGAGTCTTGTCACAGGTGAACGCACAGTTACGTCACATGGGATAAGTAGGTTGCTTTGAATAGTCCTATTGGAGTTCATTAGAATATTTATTTATTCTGGTATTTATAGCTTTCTATGCAATCTGCAGAGGTCTGAAATGGATTTTTTTAATACTGTTTGCCCACTGTAAGACTTTGACAGACACTTTTATCACTTTATCACAGCAACTGTAAAACTAAGCACTATGACCAATACAAAGGCTGAAAAAAGATTGAGGAAAAAAAAATTACATGAACATGGCCATGTTACAATGCTAAGAACTTGAGAAGAAAAGAGAGCAGAAAAAGACAATAGAATCACTTTTATCAGTGAAATAACTTAAAGTATCATAATCTTGCCCAAGTGAATTGTCTGTTTGCTGGCTAGTTTTATGTCAACTTGACACAAACTAGAGTTATCTGAAAGAAGGAAACCTCAATTAAGAAAATGTCTCCGAAAGATTGAGGTGTAGGGCATTTTCTTAAGTAGTGACTGATGGGGAAAAAACCTGAGCCCCTGTGGATGATGCCAACCCTGGAAGGTGTTCTTAAGTTATAAGAAAGCAGGGTGAGCAAGCCATGAGGAGTAAGACAGTAAGCAGCAACTCTCTATGGCCACTGCATCATCCCAGCTTCAGCAAGAGACCTTAACATTTTGGAGAAGTCAATACCACAGGATGATCAACAAGGACGGCAACTTGTGTGGAGCGGAGCAGATCTGAGCCCAGGAAACAGACTGTGTGTGCTGCAGACAACAGAGTCAGAAAAATGGCCCAAGTCTATTGGAGGAGCCTCGAAGACTGTTAGTGAATCTCAGAAACTGGGAAACGAGTATTTTTATACAGCTGGAGTTTGGTTTCTCTTTGATTTGATTGTGACTGTGCCCTGGTTCTTCGATCTTGAAGAAAGAATGTATTTAACTTATTTTTGATTTTTACGGGACCACACAGTTGAGTGACTTTGAACATTTAATGAGGTTTTGGAACTTTACAAAGGCTTTAGATTTTAAAAGAGACTGAATTTTTAATGTTTGAATATTTAAAGACTCGGGAACTTATAAAACTTGGAATGTTTATATTGTAATGTTGATATTCATGTGTGATTTTGAGAATGAACAAGAAAGGGAAAGTTATGGCTTAACAGTGATATGTTTGGGCAAAAGGTCAATTGTCCTGACTAGTTTTAAGTCAACTTGACATAAGCTAGAGTCAACTGAAAAAAGGGAGCCTCAATTGCAAAAATACCTCCATAAGATTCAACTGTAAGACATTTTATTAATTAGTGATTGATGGGGGAGAGCCCAGCCTATTGTGGGTGAAGCCATCCCTGGGCTGGTGGTCTTGAATTCTATAAGAAAGCTGCTTGAGGAAGAAGTGGGAAGCAAGCCAATAAGCAGCACTCCTCCATGGCCTCTGCATGAGCTCCTGTCTCCAGCGTTCTGTCTTGCTTGAGTTCCTGTCCTGATACCCTTCAGTGATGGAGAAGGATGTGGAAGTTTAAGCCAAAGAAACCCTTTCCTCCCCAAGTCGCTTTTGCATCATAGCAAGAGAAACACAAATGAAGAAAACTTGTGTGGTGATCAATGTATCTAAAGCTTCAGTGCTTGATGGCTACAAGCAACACGGTCAATTAGTAAGCAATCAATGGTATGTGGATGATAGACTCTGTAAGAATGCTTGTATAAGGGCATACTTCTCTCTCTGCAAGTCTCTATTTCTCTGTCTTTTTTTGTTAGTATTTACATCAGGTTCACCTCAAACTCAACTTTGGTCCACCTATCTCCACCTTCTGAGTGCTGGGATTGCAGGTGAGCACTACCGCACTCACTTTTATGTAATGCTGAAGATGGGATCCAGGACAGTGGGTATGACAGGCAAACACTCTATCAGTGGAGATACAACATCCTCAACCCCAACACCAACATCTCTCTGACCACCTGCACAACAGACATTTCACAGGGTCTGTGCCATCCAAAGTACCAGGATAGAGTATGGTTTTTCCTGTGAACAAGCTCAGCGTACACAGGATGAGTTCAGTTCTTCGTTAGGCAACATAACTGCTCAGGGAAGATGCTGCAACATCCAACATGTTGAGATTAACTTTTCAGAAAACATCCAACCCTGAAATGTTAATAATCTAATATTTTCAAGGTGATTTCCTAAGTTGATTGTTAAAACTAGCATCACTGAAAAAGAAAAGGAGGTGTTGAAAACTCAAAGTATTTTTAATTTTAGTCATTTATAGCTAAACTTAATTAAACCCAAAACTCATTTAGCCTGATGGGAATGAATGGGGTAGTATGTCTGCAGCATGTGTGTGCATGTGTTAGGGGTGGTGCAGGCAGGTACATGTATGGAGACTAGAGGACAATCTCAGTATTGTTCTTCAGAAAACACCACCCTCTTTTATATTTGATGCCTCTTCATGGGACTAGAGTTCAGTGTAGGCAAGGATGGCTGGCTAGTGAGAACGAGGGAGATATCTTGTCTCTACCTCCCCAACACCAAGATTATTAAAAACAAGCTGCACATCTGGCATTGTACAAATGTCCTCAGCATCCAAACTTAGTGCTCATGAGTAGAAGGTCAGCACTTTATCAACTATCGTCACTGTATTCCAACTACATAAACTAAAGAGGAAAAAAAGAACACAAAAAAGACCCTGTGAATTAACCTATTGCAAGAAGTGTTTCTCAGATGTCATTAGAAGTTGCCTAAGTTTTCCTACATGTCACAAATGAATATGAAGTTTATCCTTAAATAAGGATGATATATTAATAATGTGAAACAATAAAGAAAATTTCCAGGCAGAGATACAGCAGCAGGCAGCAGGGCAAAGAACACTCAATAATGTCAATGAGCTGGCTTTGAAATAGATAACAGTAATACTCTAAACGATTACCTCTGTTCCCATGTCCTTTCTAACTCGGCTGCAAACTGCCTGGAGTAAGGATTAGGACTGCACTATCTCTGAATACATCTCAGTGCTTGGGTTCTTGTCTCTCAGCAGCAACAACAACAAAACATGACTAGAGATTCTCCCTGCAGGTCAGAGAACAAGAGGTGGAGCCTGCCTATGCGCAGATCGAGCCCACTGCCTCTGCATAGTCATAAGCTAACAATTGTCTCTATATTTTTATTCTTTTTGTTCAGAATTTCATTCATGCCAAGCTTCCCCCTGAAGTACAGTTAACGGCAACCTTGAGCTCCTGGTTCTCTTGTTTGCACTTCCAGTGTGCTAGGATTGTAGGAGTGCCACCACACCTGTTTTACTTGGTGCAGAGACTGACCAAGAACTCTAGCAACTAAGTTCCATCCCTAATTCATGATTTTTATATTTCTAATGAGTCAAAAAAGAATCAAGATACTAAAACTTTGTGATTAGGGGAATTCCTATAAATTTTTGTACTAAGGAGTGTCACTGGACCACAACACGTGTGATTGTGCAATGCCTACTGTACTAATATAACAGAAGAGCTGTGGAAACAAAGGCAAGAATACTCAATAATCTGTCATCTATGGAAAATGATTTCTTACCTTGTACTAGAGAAGTAACTGTTGTTGCTATATGATGAGTCAAGCAAGGGAAACTCAGTTACATCAAAGGAAGTGGGAAGTTATTTTCATGTTGAATTTGGTCTCGTGTCTACCATCAGTTTCTATTTAAATGTCAAAACAGATGATATAATAAATGCCAGTCTGTGTGGGAGGAGGGATCAATTAGTTTACTCTGTGAAATGCCAGTGGTTGAAGGCAACAGAGGGTCATAGGGCCAGCTATGTTTAGACAACATGGTACTGGTATGGATATTCTTCCATGGACCAAGATAGGGCTAGCGCTGGGTATTCAGAGGCATATGAATCAGCACAAAATGGCTGACACTTGACATTCAGGAAACTAAAGGAAGCAATGACACATTGTGTATACAACTATTTCTGGAAGAAAGCCACTTTTATGTGGGTTCTGTATCTATATGGTCTTGAGGTCAGAGCAGAGTGCCTTTGCCTGCCAGCTTGTACAGAACGGTGTGTGACCGCCTGAGGCCTGTGTGTGGACAGCATGTGTCAGCATGTGTCTAAGTGCTTGGCTGTATCTGTGTGCCGGTGAATAAAGTATGTCTTATCTGTCTACAGCTACCTTAATTCCTTTCACCCTCCTGGCTTCTGTGACCCTGCTCTGTCCCTGGCATCAGAGCCTGGACCTCAGAGCTGTAAACCCCCTCCCTCCCCCACTGTTGTCCCTAGGCTTGGCTAGCACGAAAAAAAATATTTCAACACTATATATTTCATTTTTACTGGAGAAAGCATGAACGACAGTTTTGTGCATTATATAACATGCTGTTCTGGCTAATTAGTTGACTAGCAATTAAAAATAAAAATCATGGCAGAGGGCCACTTGTCAATTTCACCCTGTCATCAACGTGCATGATGCTCATTGTATCTTTAAAAAAAAAAAATGCATCACCAGCAAGGAGAGAGATGCCTTCCATTCGAGCTTATTCCCTCATTTGGTATAATTAATCCTGACAATTTGCCCATCACATGATGTCTGTCTCCAGAAGGGGAAAAACACTACTTTGTGTTCCTGGGATCACAAGTCTAATTGAGCGGAAAACAAATCTGTTTTAAAAATAAGAAAAAGAGACAAGTTACCATTTCACTCTGTTAAAAATAATAGAAAATGAAGACCAAAATGACAAGAAAATATGGTGGGAAATAGGACTGCGAAATTTAATTTCTTTCCCATAAATATATCTTTCACAAGAAGTTGAGACTATGCTTTCCTGTGGCAGGAACCACAGGTAAACACTGGAGAGCAGGAATTCCTGGAAAGAAGCTGTGACCACAAAAGCTGGCCAAGGGACTGGAGCTTCAGAGGGGTGCAGGGGCTAGCATGCTGTAAGCCCACTCGCCACATCTTGGGCCACCTGAGACCTGAGTCTTCCTTGCTTGGCCAAGGAACCTGACATACCCACCAAAAAGTGTTTGACAAGGATGATTTTTTTTGGAGGGGGTATTTTTAATATTTTTAAATTATGTATATTGATATTGGTCTGTGCAAGCACTTGAGTGCAGGTGACCATGGATGCTTAAAGGCTTTAGATTACCATAATGCTGAAGGTACAGGTAGTTGTGAGCCTCCCCACAAGGGTGCTGGGAACTAACACCAGGATCACTGCAAAAGCAATATGAACTCTTACCTCCCTCCAGCCCTTAAAGTGTGGTATTTTATGGGTTTCTATGTTTAGTTCCAAGAAGTTCATGAAGCTGCTACCTCCTTGGAACATGGTACTTGGGGAAACCAGCCAATGTTTCTGAGCCATAGTCATGTTTGCCTCCAGAATGAGCTCTCTTTTGTCCCTTTTGAGTGAGGGTTTTCTTGCTTACCCACACTGCCATGCCTTCCAGCACTTTTCTTTCTTCAGAGAAGGGAATGGGGCTAGATGACTGTGGGCAACTACCTATCAGATGGGGAGCATGGGCCCTTTTTCAGAGGAGCAACCCTTCTGCTCCTTCCTGTCTCCTCAAAGAGTGAAGAAAGTAAGGCATCATGCTGTAATTTCAGCTGACAAAAAACATCAGCATTATCACACACTTTGTGAATTAAGTAATGATTTAATTAGTACCAGTCTGAATGGTCATATAATGTTGTAATTAGAAGGTTGAGGCAAAAATAACTGGCGGAGGTGGGGCTGGGACTTGGTGGGAAATTATCATAATGAATGGAAAACAGGAAGTGGTAATGCATGCCTTGGTGGCTTATTAGAGGCTCTGAGGGCAGGGACCCTAGCTTACTCTACAGTACCTTCAGCTGCATCCTTGGGCCCTGGGAAATGAGATTTTCTGCTTTTTAAAAACTGCATTATAAAGAGATTTCATTATGGGTTTCTATATCCTTTGAGTTCTAAAGCCAAAGGTTAGGGAACGCACCCCGCTTCTCTACAGTGAGAAGTAATGTTCTGTATTGGGAAGAAGAGGAAAACGCCCCTTGCTTAGATCAGAGGTCACACCCCTGGGAGCCATGCACAGACTGGCTGGCTGTCTTGGTTTAGGAATTGCTTTACTTTGCTGTGTGCATGTGTATGTATGTTTATGCATACAGGTACTTGTTTGTGCAGAGAGTAGGGGTCAATTTCAATGTCATTCCTCAAGACCTGGAACCTTTTTTTTTTTTTTTTTTGCATTTTACTTTTCTCTGTAGCTTTTGGGGGCTGTCCTGATACTTGCTCTGTAGACCAGACTGGCCTTAAACTAACAGAGATCTGCCTGCCTCTGACTCCCAAGTGCTGGGATTAAAGATGTGCACCACTACTTCTTGGCATACTTTTTTAATTTTAATAACCTTAATATGTGTGTGCCTATACGTTTTTATGTACATTTATGTGCAGGTGCTAAGAGAAGCCAGAGAAAGTACTGGATCCCCTGGAGCTGGAGTTATATCCACAGCAATTGTGAATTCTTGATGTCGAAACATGGAATTTAGGATAATCTAAATCTGAGTTCCCAAACTGTGGTCATTCATATTTGGCTCGAAATTAAAGCATTTCTCTTCCCCTTTGAGGTCAGACTTAAGATTTTGTGTCAACGCATATTTTATGTGTGACAGACACTTGGTAACTTGCTATGTTATAGAACACACATACATATTTACAGTCACTTTTACTTCATATCCTTAGGTTTCAATCATATGAAGTCAGCCATGATTTAACACTATTCAATAGAAGAGTCTAGTAATTACCAGTTCGTATGTTTAAACTGTGTGCTGTGATAATAGCCTGTATTTCCAATTCTATTCACTGCCATCCCTGAATGAGTATCACCCATGCATCTAGCACATTATTGCCGAGTAAGTTACATGTCTTCTAGTTACATGGTTACCAGATCCAACATCACAGTTTATGTTCCTATAAACTCATATTTTATTTCATAATTGATTCAAAACACAGCAGTAGTGATGATGGTGGCCATCGTGTGTTTAAAAGAATCTGTTATAGCTCTGTGTTGTGGTTTGGATGAGACACATCCCCCATAAGCTTATGTAAACACTCAGTTCCAGCTGGCGGCGCTTTTTGCAGAGGCTATGGAACCAAGAGGAGGTAGAAACTAAGTAGAGGAAGTGCCTCCCGAGAAAGGCTTTAAAGCCTCATAGCTTCACCCCATGTCCTGTTCTGTCTGTTTCCTGTGTATAGATGAGATGTGATCTCTGTGCTTTCGGCTCCTGCTCCCATGTCTTTTCCATCATTATCGATTCTATCCCTTTGAAACCAGCAGCAGCAAAAGCAAAAACAGAAACCGATGAATGGCGAAAAAACAAACAAAACCCCAACCCCTGTCCTTCCCTAACTTGCCTTTTATCATAGCAACAGGAAAATGACTAATATAATATGGAAGGACTAATATAACAGGAAAGAGAAAGAACACAGAGATGGGTGTTCACCATGGTTGGGCTACAGCATCCATTAGGGTTCACTATGATTCTAAACAGGAGATAAACCCAGGCCTATTGACATCCAGAAAGTCGGTAATTGAAAAAATGAAAAACTCCATTCCCTGAATAACAAAAAAAATTATAGTTATCATAAATTTGGTTTATCGGGGGAAAACAGTTAATGTTAAAGGTGTATGACATCTACCTCATTTCTACCATCCTAATTTTATAACCTACTATGATAGCAATTCCAGCAGCTGGGAGGTTGACACAAAAGGATCATGGATTATAGGCTAGTCAGGGCCACTCAATGTGTTCCAGTATATCCGGGGTAACAATGGTAAGGCTCTCTGTGGATGATAACAAAACAAATCAGCACAAAATGAGGAAACAAAATCTCTAACAAGTACATTAACCTCACACACAGAATTTTAGCTGCAAGAGAGTCTAGTAAGTACACATATCTAATCTTAAATCCTTGCAATTAAAAAAAGATAGCTTGGAGTGAGCTAGCAATGCATACTGTGGTGCATTCAACCATGAGCACCAGACTGTAACTCTCAAAAAAAAAAAAAATCTCAGTTAATTTTTCCTCTCCTTTTCAGATGCCACTAGGTTAACGACAAAAAATACCATTTTTTTTTTTGCTTTAGATTCATTGTTTATCTGCTAGTCACCAAACTGAGAGTACTGCAGAGAGCAGAAAAACTGGATTATGTGAGCACTGACTAATATAAACATACATGTAGGAATGTCGAGAAGACAAACAGTACACAACTATCTTCTACCATTTTTTTTTTGGCTTTATTTTAAGTGTAGAGGACATTTTCCCTTATTAGTAGAAGGTACCATGGCAAATAAAAATTCATATTAACATATCTAAATGGCGGTGGTAACAATAAAACAAGTCACTATAAACAAATTTAAATGTGGGAATATAAAAACAAAACCAGTCTATCAAAGATACTTATTGAAAAAAATTGAAATCTTTATTCTTAAAAATAAGTTCAATACAAGATGTATTTTTGTGGTGTTGAGAAAGAGAGACAATGGATTATAAATTAAAGGTAAGAATGGTGCATGGGGTGAAATCTGAAATACAAGGGGGTACAGAGGAACTGAGAGAAGGCATGTTTTTTATTTAGGAAGCTGACATTAGTTGAGTTTTGTGATATAGAAACCATCCCAATGAAAGACAAGTGTTAAGGCTAACTAAAACACTTCAATACCTTGGTATCTGTGACTATTTAGATAATTCATGGTCTCAGATAAAAGTCTAATATAGACTCCAACAAGGCTTTTTGTTAAAGGGCAGATGCGAGACAGAGGTTATGCATGATAAAGTATAAAAGAGATGTGCAGTAGAGTATGACCATCTTACTAAAGATAAAGAAGTGAGAAATCATAGCATTCACTAGTGGAGGGCTGTCCAAACAACAGTCGATTCCTGGTTATGAGTACCACTCCTTGGGAAAAGCAGCATTCAATGACAAGAGAAACCCTGTAGATAAGTGAATACTGGGGCAGTCCAGAGTGGAAAGGGCCAGTGTACACTGAAATAAAAAGGCAGAGAATGAGAGTGGGTACCAAGAGCATCTGCTACATCTCATTTTCTTAAAATGAAACAATCATTAGACAAGTGATAAGGCTGTGACTTCAGTCCGATCTTAGAGCACTAAGGATGCACACACTTGCTCCAATGCTGTCCAGATTAAACATAAGATAAAGAGTTATGACATAGCAGAACAAAAAACTCCACAACACTCTTTTATTTAGCATATAACACAATACTGGCATTAACAGGCAGAGAGGTGCACAGGCAAGATGCCTCAGTGGATAAAGGCATTTGTTGTCACAATTGGTGACCCAAATCTCTGGGACTCACTTGTTGGAAGGAGAACACTGACTTCTGCAAGTTGTCCTCATAACTCTACACATATACATCTTCCATGATGTACATACACGTGTGTGTGCACTCAGACACACACAAATAAAGAAAATTCTAAAACAAAGGCAAGAGGTGATATTATATAAGACTAGACAAGATTCTGAAATTATTTTGTAATTTGTCAAACTCTCAGTGGACAACCCTGTCAGTTGTTATTTTGAGTCAATAGCCGGTGACAATCAAAACAGAGATTAAAGAATAATCTGTGACATCAAAAAATTGAATTTTTTTTCACATGAAATAGAAGACTTCCCATACAGAAGTTTTCCAATGCCACATGTTTTATGAGCTATGACCTCTGTCCTTAACTCTTGAGATTGCAATCACAAAATAGGTACAACAAGTATTTCATCACCTTCAAATTGAAGAATTACTACCATTTACACAATTGCTCAAGCTAGAAACCCGCATGACCCATTACTCTTGATGCTTCCCTTTTACTTTGGTTCAACTGATAAAAAGTCCTGTCCATCTATCTCACCCCCAAAGAGTTATCAAATTAGTCCACCTCCCATCTTACCTGTGTTGACCAGGTCATCACTATTTCTCCTGTAGAATGTGTCTGTCTATCCAGCCAGCATTTTTGACATGGTCATTCTTTTCAATTACAATGAATCTGCTGAGTCAGTCCCTACCTATGATCTTTCATTCTTCAGTACCCACAGAATGTACCCTAACATCCATATCCTGCCAGCCTTGTGGGTCACCACCCTTTGCCTTCTTCAGATCTCCCAACAAGTAATGCTTATAAACACAGAACTCCATTCATAATGTTTAGTGGAGAAACAGTTATCCTTTGAGTTGTGGTGTGTAGTATAGTTTAATGCCTACTTGACACAGCTAAAGTCATCTGTGAGGAGGGAGCCTCAATTAAGAAAATGCCTTTAGAATATCAGGTTTAAGGCAAGCCTGTTGGATATTTTCCTAATCAGTGATTGATGGGGCAGGGCCCAGCCCACTGTGGGTGTTGCCATCCCTCAGCTGATGGTCCTGGGTTCTATACGAAAGCAGGATGAGCAAGTCATGTTGACCAAGCCAGTAAGGAGCATCCCTCCATGGATTCTGAGCTAGCTTCTGAATCTAGGTTTCTGCTTTGTTTAAGCTCCTGTCCTGACTTTCTTTGATGATAAACAGTAATGTGGAAGTGTAAGTCAAATAAACCCTTTCCTCTGGAACTTCCTTTTTGGTAATGGTGTTTCATCACAGCAATAAAAATCCTAAGACAGTTGGTGAAAACAGTATTGCTGGTGTAGGCATGGATGACCACATGCCCAGACAGGTTTGACACCTTAAGTCTTTTCACATAACTCTATTCTTGTGTAATTAATATCTGTAAAAATGCATGCCTTCATGTTTTAAAATATTACAAGGGTTCTAGTCTCACTCTGCTGCTGTGATAAAATTCTCAAACAAAAACAAGTCGTGGATGAAAAATATTTATTTGGTATATATTTCCAAATCACAATATATCACTACCAGAATTCAGGGCAAGAACACAAGTAGGAACTTGAAGCAGAAACCATGGAAGAATGCTGCTTGCTAGATTGCTATTGACTCATACTCACTTTCTTATACAGCCCAGGACCACAAGCCTAGGGAATGGGGCTGCCCACAATGGACTACTCCTCCCTTCATCAATTAACAATCAAGACAATCCCACACAGGCTAACCTGATCTGTGCAGTCCCTCATTTCAGATTCCATCAGATGATTCTAGGCTATTTGAGTGGACAGCTGAAGCTAACTGATCAAAGGATGAGACCACATTTTGATCATAGCTACCATTGACACCGACCTACACACTACCTAACATAAGAGTTTATACCAAACGACATTTGCTGATTCACTCGCAGGAAGTTAGAAGGACATAGCCAAGTGTAGATACCTTTAACTAATGATAGTGGTAGGAAAAGATTTCTAGTTACAAGAGCTTGATATTCCTGTAGGTGTCACAGTAGCAACTTGGCTAACTCAGTGGGGTCAAGGGAGACCTGGGAACAAACAGAAGAAATAAATTCTAAGCACTTTAGCAACTGTACCCACGTGTCAGGTATGCTGTCCAGAAAATAGCACCTGCATGGCTTACACATTGAAAGACTTGGAAACTCTAAGACTTCAACTCTAATTTAGGGTATCGTATATTTGGAATTTGGGCTACTGTAAGGAAAAAAAAGTCAGAGGAAATAATTTAAGTATCACAGTGGAGTTTAGAGATGGTTATAAACATACAGAGCAAGAATCCTAGAAAACTTTCACTGCTTATACAAAATGAGTGAAAGGCCTTCATTAACTATTTGAATTGCTACAAGTTTGAGGACAGCCTGGGTTACAGGGAGAGATCCAGGCCAACCTGTGCTAGCAAGAGACCATGTCTAAGAAATGTGTGTGATGGGGAGAGGAACTAGGACACATCGAAGTTGGAAGGACACTTAGTTATCCAACATTAGCACTGAATAAACTGTTGGTGTGTGTCCCCAAACACTATGGTGGTGGAATCAGGAAGATTAGAAGAAGTTCCAGATCATGCTCATCCACATAAGGATTTGGAGGATAGCCTGGGCTACTTAAAACCTTATCTGAATAAAATTTTATTTTGCATTCTAGAAAGCCTTCATATCTTACACATATTAAGTCAAAGGTACAGAACCAAGATACCAGATTGACCGTCCTTATTGGAGCACGGTAGTTTACACCTGTAATCTCAGCCCCAGGGAGGCTGCACAAACTGGGATGGAGCTAAGCTGGAAGTGTCTGATGCTTACTACACATGAAGTCCTGGGTTCCACCCCCAGGACTGCATAAACCAGGCACAGTGGCACACGCATGGAATCCTAGGGAGCTGGAAGGTGGAGGATCAAGAGTGCAAGGTCAGTCTCAGGAAAGTCAAGATCAGCCCAGGGTCCATGAGGTCATACCTCAAAACAACAGTACCAACAAAGAAAAACATGAGTAGCCATCCTAAAAGTCATCTCCAGACTCTGCCTGGGAAAGCCATGAATTTTCAAACAGGTACAAGTGACATGCCACCCATAATTTTTACACATTAGCCAACTGCTGACGGTCGGGGAGTATGCATTATTCAAACAGGGTGCACGTTTGGTAATGGAAAGGGTGAGGGGAGATGCTGCCTTTAATTTTAATGTGCCTGGCATGCTGGAAAAAAAAATTATTGGCATCTGTATGTGTATGTCTGGGTGTTTGCTGAGACATGTGTTGTATGCAACTCTGTTTATTATCAGTAAATGAAGCCAAAAGCTAAGTTGAAAATGAATGCTAAATTAAAAATTATATAAAACGGAGCGAAGTGATTTAATTAACAGATGATAAGTGAGATGTTGCAGAGCAAGAATGAGTTTGAGAGAAGAAATGGGGGGGGGATGAGCTGGGTGGGAAATCTGCCTCTTTCATTTATTTGCTTAGAAACACTAATACAGGCACAATGTGTTTGCCAGTTTTTAACCACAACCTCAGAGACAGTCAATAAACTTGCTTAATTAAGCCACCAGTTTGGAGCGCAGAGTTCAAAACAAATTGCCTTCTGTTTCATAGCAAATAGGCGGCTACACCAAATACAATATACTGTCTGAAAAGAAATAATAAACCGACTGCTTGAGTATTCCAAAGACCTTCAAATACAAATTAGGTGCCTTTCTCCTGTGTGGGTATGACATAAGCTGTCCTGGAGACACGGCAGCCAACTCCTGCAATGAAATAGCATCAGTATTTCTTGGGCCAGTTCATGCCGGATGGTGTGCTAAGCACATTCATAACTGCTACCTGGATTTCTCTTAGGAAAACACTGTATATGTCACTATGCTATGTAAGTTAGGCTCTCCCCCCCCCCCACTTCTCTCTTTCTCCATGTGGTCATGGATATGTTATGGCTCGTTCAGGGAGGTGCAAGTGAATGTCATTGTGAATTGTTCCTCAGGTGCAATCTATCTTCTTTTTTGAGACAGTGTTTCCTACTGTCCCAAACCATATCAGACTGGCAAGGCTGTCAGTCAGCCCCAGGAATCTGACTGCCTCCACACCTCCCTAGTGATGGGATTAAAAGCAAGGCTGGCTACAACTGGATATTAGATGTGCATGCTCATTTTTAATTATGTGTGTGCATGCATGTCTATGTGTGGGCATATGTACCTGAGTGCAGGTCCTCTGGAGGCTAGAAGAAGGATGGGATCCCCAGGATCAGGAGCTACAAGCAATCTGTGAGCCACCCAGTGAGGATGCTAGGAACTGAATTCTAGTCCTCAACTGCTGGGACATCTCTCCAGCTCCGCATTTGCTGCTTTTTGTTTGCTTGTTTTCTTGTTGTTTGTTTTGCATTTGTATTTTTCAGCTTGGGTTCTGTGGGCTGAATTTGGTTTCTCAGAAGCATTTTACTTACTGAGCCATCTTCCCCGCTCTGGAAGCCAGGGTATTTTCTAAGGGCATTCTAGAAGGGAAAATAAAAGCAGAGTGGAAGTCGGGACTGTTTAATCCAATACCTCTGGTATTTCCTTCTGATCATCCGTTCTCTTCTTGTGACTACCCACAATCAACTGCCCATCATCTGAGCCGCTTCCAGTAGTTACTGGATTCACACCTATGATAACTATGCTAAGGACCATAACAAGCTAAAACACCTCCACATGTGAGCTACAGCACAACAGCACCCCCTAATAAAAACAGGTAAGAAACTGTCAACACTTTCAATCACTTTACATGAACCCAATGAGTCTTCTTGTGAGTCTATTTTCGGTATAACACATGGGTGGTGCTGAAAAAACTCTCCAGATATTTGGATACAGAGTCAAAATTGAGAAGAACTAGAAAGGAAGCAGACACTCTGTCACCATATCACAAGAATAAAAATGGAGGCTGGAGAGATGGCCCAGCACTGAAGAGTGTGTATTGCTTTCGCAGAAAAGTTCAGTCCCCTGCACACAGGTCATGGAGTTCACAACTGGTGGTGTAGCACCTGCTCCAGGAGATCCAATGCCTTCTGGTCTCTGCTGACACCACAGTCATGTGCACATGCATGCACACACACACAATTTAAAAAGTAAAATGATTATACACACACACACACACACACATACAGTGTGAACACACTTACAAGTGAGTGTGCTACATAAGCATTTTGTATATAAAATTTGGCAAGTTCCCAAATACAATATTTGCCCAAAAAGAGGATACAAGAAGCACGGAATCAGATCCACATTCTTTTAAGAAATACAGAGATTTTATTCTAACACTGTTGCTTCTCTCTACCCAAAAAGGATCTAAGAACTTTTGTCACACAAAACAAACATCAGAGTTTTCCAATTTTTTTTTCCTGGAATTAAATTTGACAGAATGGAAATAGATCCAAGTGTTCTGTATCCCCATATGTTGTCTGAGCTAGGTAACATAGGAAAATGTAAATCTGCTCAGGAGCTCATCCCAAGTTCCCCACCTCCACCCCGCAACAGAGTAAGAGAGTAAGTCCCATGAGCTGGAAAGACTGTAAGTCGATGCCATGGCTTCAGCAGCCAACTTGTCTCCCCAAACTTTGGGAAATGTGCAAAACAGTAACTGCAGAAACAACAGCGGGGTTTAGAATAGTGAGAGACGGCGATATTTTTGGTCTCCACGTTTAGCATTGAGTTGATCCATCTTGGGAACACTTGACAGAGTACACATCCTGCTACTACAGAGCTGGCCTTCAACAAAACCTACCATCAAGAAGCCTTCTCTCACGTGCCTGAGCTGTTTGGTTTGATTTTAGGGATTTCTCAATAAAGAATGCTTCATCTTTCTTGAAAATAAAAAAAGAAAAGAAAACCTGCAACAGACAGTCATGCCTACAAACCCTGAAGTTGGGTGATAGAGAAAAGGAAATTAAAATTTCCAGGCCAGCCTGGGCTTACATGATACCTGTAGTAGTTTGAATGTAACTGGCTCCTATAAGCTCATAGAGAGCTTCACTGTTGGGAGGTATGGCCTTGTTGAAGTAGGTGTGTCTTTGTTGAAGAAAATGTGTCACTGTGAGGGGCGGGCTTTGGGTCTCTTTTGCTTAAGCTTTACTCAGTGACACTTCCTGTTGCCTTCTGATCAAGACATAGCCAGCACCATATCTGCCTGCACGGCACCATAGTTCTTGCCATGATGATAATGAACTAAACCTCTGAAATTGTAAGATACCCCAATTAAAGATTTTTCTAATAAGCATTGCTGTGTTCATGGGGTCTGTTCACAGCAACAGAAACCCTAAGACAATACCCCTCTCAAAAATAACAAATATTAATCAATTAAAAATTAAATACTAGCGGCCATGTTTGTGTGTGCATGCGCATGCTCTTGTGTGTAGATGTTAACGGTATATACACACATATGTATGTTAGCATTTAGCTAACATTTCTACTGCTGTGATAAAACATCATGACCAGGGCAATTTATAAAAGAAACTGTTTAACTGAGCTTAAGGTTTCTGGGGTTAGAGTCCATGATGGCGGAGTGAAGTTGTGGCAGCAGAGGAGCTGAGAGCTCACACCTTAAAACCCTCAGCAGGGAACACAGTATAGTGGGGTTGGTGGGAGACTTTCTTAGTGCCTACATCCTAGCCCTGTGACATCCTCCTAATCCTCCGACCAACGGAGGACCAAGCATTCAAACATACGAGCCTATGGGGGCCACTGTCATTGAAACCACTGCCCAAAAGCAGAGGCCACAGGAGGATGCTGGGTGCCCTGTACTATTCCTATCAGCCTCATTCCCCTGAAACAGGGTCTGGAACTAGCCTGATGGCCAGTAAGCCCCAGTGATCCTGCAATCTGCACTCCCTGTTATGCTGAGGTTGCAGGCACATTATATCGCCCAGGTATAGCATTTTACACTGATGTTAGAGATTTGAATAGAGATCCCCAGGCTTGAATAGCAAGTGCTCCTAACCACTGGGCCACCTTCCTCACTCCAACGTTAGAGTTTGTAGAATCACAGTTTAAAAAATACCATGACTCAAAAAAAGCAGGTCTGATTTAGAGAGGAGGGGGGAGGAGGAGGATAGGAAGGAGGAAGGAGAGGGGGTTATGATGAGGAGCATTGTATAAAAAAGGAAAAATGACAAGAGGCAAGGAAGAGCGCTGAACAGGAGAGCTAAAAGAGTCCATTCTTCATGTTGGGGGCGAGGGAAATACATGGCACTTCTCCTTTAGTAATGCTAACATGGTCTGGCATGCCTGGGAGTAAATCGATACTAAGTACAGTCCAGGAGAGACTGCCATCTTACATAAAGCTCGGACTGCAAAATAGACACAAAAGACACACGATACTCTCCAAGGTCCCGAGCAGCCATAATCTCCATCCCTGGCAGCTCATCTGACACTGGCTTGTGCTGTCTCCTGGTCTCTTTACCAATTCTGGCCTCTTTCCCTTCCTCCTTCTCCTCGGCTCCTCTTTGTCCTCCTCTTCTTACCCCCTGCCTCTTCTCTTTTGTCCTTTTCCTCCTCCTCTTCCTTCTTCTCCTACACTTTCTTCTCCTGCTCCCCCCTCCTCCTCCTCACCTTCCTTCTCCTGTTCCCCTTGTCCCCCTCCTCCTCCTCATCTTCCTCCTCTTCCCCTTACTTTCAGAAGCACATCAAGGGGATGGAAGAGATAAACCTCCCTCAAGTACTTAGCATGGAGACGAATCCCAGGCTCGCCCCCGGACAATGCACACAAAGAGAATGTATGAGGTAGAGTGTATAAGGTTCTCAAGGGGCCAAGCCAGAAGACTTCAAATGCTGCTGCACGTGGGAGGTGGACACTGGTTCCCTGATTAGATTCTATCACTGCTCTTTCAAACGCTTTCTTTCTTCTCCTACTTGCCACCTCTGCCTCTGTCAGGACGCACACATAAAGAAAATGACAAGAGACCCTCTCTACCCTGCCCTGGTCCCTGCCAGAAGTGTTCTTTAGAGCCATGAAGCCACAAAGGCTTTTGAATTTAGATAACTTTTATGGTCAAGACTAAAAATCCTTTGCTGGTAATAGGAAATGTCATCTGGAACCCACTGGGCAGTCATAATTTCCATTTATAAATAGAAAATATAAAGAGGACGTCTTATCTGGGTGATTTAATACATGTCTCTGCTTATTACTGTCTTCAAAGTGCCTTTTGCACAAATCTGATTTCAACTGTGCAATAAAGATTCATTATCCTTTTACATAGCAGTCTTTCTATTTCTGTGCAGGATCTAATTAGGAGAATACCAACTATTCTATAAACAGATGCTAATCGTGGAGTGGAAACACTTTCATTTTAGAAAGGAGACAGTGCTGAAATTTTCCTAAAACATGCTGCACGTGCGTGCAGAATAAGGGAGTAGGAAACGGCAGGGCGAGAGGGTAGCTGGCTGCTCTTCAGTCTTGACAATGAGCTAGTATAGCTTCAGATGCCAGAAAATTACTATAAAGGTGCAGGGAGAGAGAAGACACACTAATTCAATCCCTACACCCTAATACAATGTTATGGTCCTGTGAATTGGGTTTTTACTTCAAAATACCATGTCCCTCATTGTCTCATGCATTTCCGTTGACCTAACATAAGCCCCACTACTTCTATGACACAGAAGAAGAGTACCGGCATGAAAAGAAAGCCCCTTCACTCCTCTGAGAGACAGAGAAGTCGTGAAAAAATGACAGTAACAAGACCACAACGACCCGCTGCACGAGGTGCCCAGGTGTGAGAGGCTACTATTCGGTCTCATTATGGGCATACTCGAAAAGGAATTTCCAGAAGTGCATACATTTAGTGGACAATCCTTACACTGATGGCCAGAATACACAGACTCATTTATGAATCCCATTTGTCTTGCGTCGCTTACCCCTCCTTTGCCACCTTGTTTCCTAAGGACTGTGATAGTTTTGCTACCCCCTGTAAGTAAGACTACATTCTTGGAATTCTTTTTTTTCCAGTTTTTTTTTTCTGGCACAATCTAAAACAGTCCACAGCTTTACCTTCCAACAAGAGATACTCAACCCGTACATGTTCTAACTAAACAGATAGTGTTTTTTCTTTGTTAACAATTGACATATCTTTCATAAAGATACCAAAATAAAACCAATAACTCCCTACTTTCTGCCGTACAAATTTAACCTTCATACACATAGTCTGATTGAATTTCCATATAGGCCTCATACATTCCTAAATAGCACATCCCAAACCCCATAGAAAGAACTAAGAATGTTAAACCTTAAACCTCAGCAAAGTCAGTTACACATGTCAGAAGTGAAGCTAGACCTTGAACCCATTGTGGCCTGATTCTAACATCCACATTCTATTCTTTTTTTCTTTTTTTAAGATTCATTTATTTTTATGTGTATGGGTGTTTTGCATACATGTATGTAAGCAGGTGACGGAGGTCAGAAGAGGGTGCTGGAGCCCCTGGAACTGTAACAGAATATTCTGAGTCAAAATATAGATGCCAGGAATCAAATCCAGGTCCTTTGGAAGAAGAGCCAGTATTCTTCATGATTAAAGAATCTCCCCAACCCCACCTAACACCGATATTCTTACTCTTGTAAAAATATTGTATCTTGTGGCAATAGTGGGACATAAACTCGTTTTACAACGTTGTTCATTATTATTGTTGTTTTAACTGACCACAGTCCCACCAAGAAAAGCAAAGGGAACTGTTTGTTGTAGGAGTTTATTCTCACAGCTCTGGATTTGATAGGTGCCCATATCCTGAAGGAATCCTAAGGAAACAGTGTGAGAGAGGAAAATCAGTCCTGTCAGTCATGACTCACAGAACAGAAGGAAGATGTCACTGAGACACGGAGCATCATCTATGAAGGTATCTGCTCTGTGGACATCCCTTTCAGACAATCCAAAACAAAAACACAAAAAACCCTTGCTCCTACGCACCTAAACACCTGGCCCCTGTGAAAGGCTGATGATACAACACGAAGAAATCAACCGTATTTTGAAGATCTTGAAAGAACAAAGCCTTCGCTAATGACATTTTAATGAGGTAATACATAGGCTAATTACTGTAATCTGGCTGGTCTATTAAAAGCCTGCACTGCAGAGATGAGCATATCTGCTGACTCAGATCTTACTGAAAGGTTTGCATTTTAGTTGAGATCACTAGAGGGAAGACAAAATGAGGAAGTCCCACTTCGAGGTGCAGATCTAGATTGAGGTCTGAGGTGGGGAAGAGGATTCGAAGGTCAGTCAGAGTACAGTGAAGGCTTTTCTAGTCAGTATTAGTGAGTCCCAGACTAGTAGTACATGAACCTGAGGGAACCTCTGGGCTAAGGAGTCAAAACCTATCTGGTGCACAGTGAAGCAAGGGACAGCTTAGGGTCCAGGAAGTTGCCAGCCTGTCAATGACCTGCATTTGTACCTCCTATAGCATTTGTATGGCCCAATATGAGGCTGTTTCAATGTACCTTCATGAACTCTTCATGGGTCTTCATGGATGGCAGGAGGGATATTAGCTAATTGACATTACTTAACCTAAAAACAACCCAGGTTATTTTCTTTTGATGCTATTGCATCGAAATACTTTATATTACATTTTACTTACTTTTGGTATGTGTGTATCTGTAGAGTTCTAAGGACAACTTTCAGGAATCAATTCTTCCTTTTTGCCACGCTAGTTCCAGAGACCAGACTCAGGTCATTGTTGATGAATAGTATTGTTGTAGAATATTATTTTGAGATGTGTTACATTTGTTTAGGCTGTGAAGCATTTGCTTAATGATGCAAAGATGTACTGCATTCTTTTGGTTTGTTTGTTTGTTTGTTTGTTTTTGAGACAGAGTTTCTCTGTAGTTTTGGTGCCTGTCCTGGAACTAGCTCTTGTAGACCAGACTGGCCTCAATCTCATAGAGATCTGCCTGCCTCTGCCTCCTGAGTGCTGGGATTAAAGGCGTGCGCCACCACCGCCCGGCTGTGTTGCATTCTTTTATGTTTCATTTGTTTAATTCTGTAAAGCTGTGTTATATTGCCTGTCTAAAACAACTGACGGTCTAATAAAGAGCTGAATAGCCAACAGTGAAAAAGGAGCAAGAATAGGCAGGGCTGGCAGAGAGAAAGAATAAATACAAGGAGAAATATAGGAAAAGAAGAAGCAAAATAGAACAAGGAGAGGAGGATATCAGGGGCCAGGCACCCAGCTACACAGAAAGCTATGGAGAAAGAAGTAAAGAAAGATATACAAAAACGGAGAAAGACAAAGCCCAGAGGCAAAACATAAATGAGGTAAGAAAGGCTGGCTAGAAACAAGTCAAGCTAAGGCCAGACATTTATAAGTAATAATAAGCCTCCATGTGTGTGATTTATTTGAGAGAGGGGTGGCGGGCCACCCCAAAGAGTAAATAGAGTAAAAAACAACCAACAACTTTGTGGCGTTCCAAACGTGGGAAAAGAGTAAAAAAAAAAAAAAATCCAACAATAGTCATTAGGCTTCTGTCTCCTCTCCCTCTTGGTCTCTGTGTGTTTGTGTGTATGTGTGCATGCGCACACATATGAAGACCACAGGACAGCCTCGGCTGACATTCCTCAGGAGCCAAGCCCCTTATTTGTTTAAACAGGATTCCTCACTAGCCTGTCACTTGCCACGTAGGCTAGGCTGACTGGCCAGCAAGGCCCAAAGCTTTCACTGCCTCCTTTTCACTAATGTTGAGATTACAGGTGTGTATCACAATGCTTAGAATTTTTTATTATTTTAATGTAGTTTCTGGGAATTGAACAGAAGTCTTCATACTTGCAAGGCAATACTTTCCCACCTGAGCCACTGCCCCAGTCCCTAAGTCACTTTCTTAAGAGGCTGCTAAATCTAATAGGTGGTAGAATTATACACAATTTTCCCACTGAAGTTTTGTTTATATGCTTATATTTAAAAAAAAGAACAGAACAAATAATGGCATAAAATTCTAGAAAAAATGAGGAACGTAATATTTAACATGTCCTTACATCCCTAACGTCTCATGTCCATGTCTACCCTGAGTCTATCCTAGTTAAACATCAACCCACAAAGACACATGAGAAAGTGTCCATTTTCAACGGAGAATCAGTTTAGGAAACTATGGTAGGGAGCAGTCGTGAAAAACCAGCTGAATGAAAGCTGGTGCACATGACGGCAGGGAAATGACACTGGTCAGGGACCCAGGAGGACAGCTCTAAGGCCAATTAATTAGCCATATGTCCTGCTGCAAGTTGCTTAACCTCCCAGATCCCAGTTTTCTCCTCTGGAAATGGGGGCGTCCAGAGCAGATGGCCTTTAAGGTTTATTATGCTAAAGCTAATACTCCAGTTCTGCCTCCAGCACATACCCAGTTCAATTAGATACTCTTTAAGGCCCAGTGGAGAAGCCACCTGCCCTAAGAAGTCTTCCCTGACACAGTTAGCAAGGACTGGGTTTTCCCCTCATAGGTTACATGGCTACCCGTGCCTCTCACATGGCTAAGGTCAAAGGTGTGTATTTAAAACCTCAGAATCTGCATCTATAGTCTTTAGGACATTACTTAAAATACTATGACCTTCCATTTCCCAAGTCTTCTCATGGAAACCAACATAGCATCAGCTCACTCCTGCTAACCCAGAAGGGAATTAAGACCTTTACCTGTAAGCTGGAAAGATGGCACAGTGGTGAACAGCACTTGCTGCTCTTCAGGAGGATCTGAACTGGATTTCCAGCACCCAACTGGGGAGGCTTACAACCCCATTTAATGCTAGCATCACAGGGATCCAACTCTTTTGGCCTCTACAGGAATTTACACTCAAATGCACACCTCTGATATACATAACGTAAAAATAAACTAAAACCTTAGTATTTACAAAACCATCCTACAACATAGAGTGCTCTACTGAGCAATGGGCTGATATCTCTCTTTGTCATCCCCTCTCATATCTTCTTGTATCCCTACCCCAGACAAAGCAGAGATCATGCAAAATGGATTACTACCTAACAAGCTGGTTGTATTACTCAATCCATGTGTTCACAGAGCTACTAACGGAATCAACCCAGTCTCTCCATCACACAGTTCTCCAAACACCCAGGCAAGCCATCTAGTATTAGCTGAACCCACGTTTCCCCTAAAGAGTTAACTAAGAAACCCCATTTATAATTGTGAAAATGTAACCAAAAAAACTTACATATGATGAAGCTTCAATATGATTCTCATAGAGGATAAGACTGGGGTTCGGGTATCATCATTGTGTATCAACTACTAGAAAATGTTTGAAAAACAAAGTGAGGTAACTGATACTTTAAAATGTATACATATGTAATTTACGTAAGTATGTTTATGAACACATGAAAACGAAAAAAACTAACATTAACACAGGGACTTTACAAGCAGAAATAACAAGTGTATACATGTGTGTTGAGAAGAAAACTTTTGTCAGTCATATATTCTAGTGCCTTCATTTTTCTGAGAAAGCTGAAGTTCAAAGAAAAGCTAACAGCAAGTGTGTAGCAAGTGAAACAATTTCTGACCCCCATGCAAGGAACATGAGAGGGTGTTTGGGTATGCTCACAGATAGTTAGCTAAATGCACGCCACACAGAGAAATATTAACTTGGTTATGTTATTCTGTTCTCCTTCATTCAATATATTAGCCATAATGGCTGCAGCAAATGCTGAGAGGAAAGAAAACATTTCATTTTTTGAGGCAATGTCTAATGTAGCACAGGCTAGCCCCAAGTTCTCTATAAAATTGAGGATGATGCTGAACTTCTATTCCCTTCTGAGTGCTAGGATAACAGATGATAAACACTATCACACCTGATTATGTGGTGTTGAGGATCCAACCTAGGCCTCCTGTGCGTAGGCAAATTGTATACCAACTGACTAGGCTACATACTTAGGAAAGACAACTTCTCAAGAGAATACAACAGGCTAGAGATATGACTCAGCAATTAAGAATTCTAGACCCTCTTGCAAAAGAAAGGAATTTAGTTCTCAACACCCACATCAAGCCAGCTCTAGAGATCTAACACCTTACTGTGGCCTCTCCAGGCACTGTTTTCTCTCTCTCTCCCTCCCTCCCTCCCTCCCTCTCTCTCTCTCTCTCTCTCTCTCTCTCTCCTCTCTTTCTTCTGTCTCTTTCCTCTCTCTCTCTCTCTCTCTCTCTCTCTCTCTCTCTCAAAATACATCTCTACAAGGAAAGAACACAAGGACTACCAGAACCGAATTTGCTATCAAGACACCTTCACTGACCTCAGAAGGTAAATAGGAAGCTATACCTACTAAAGAGTTTATAATCAACCAATGACCACAAAAGTTTGCCTGTGTAAAAGCCTCAGAGAAGAAGCCAGTCTAGTCGAAACTGCATATTTTAACTCATTCCTGTGCAATGGAACACAAGGAATGCAGTTTTACTTAAGGACCAAGTCTGTGCATATCAATACATGCATACAAGTCCCTGTAGATTGTGCTGTAGCTAATCAGATTTGAATTATTTCTATTCGGCTGCTCCAACCAAATACCCAGATGCCTAGTGAGTAACAAGGCATACGATCGTTCCGAGACCATGACGTGCTCTGCATCCTTCCTGTGCTGCAGAAAACTTAATTATATCCATTGTTTTTATTATTCAAAATATACTGGCAGTCCATCTATTCAGTGAGAAATTTGCCGCTATTTCATCCAGGGTAGCTTTTATGCTAAAATGCATACATATGTTGGGGAGTGTATCTCTTCCCCCTAGTCCCCAACAAGGAGATGTGAGGCCATAGAAGCCCTGTCGATTTCCCAAGCCCAATTATTTTATTGTGTAATGCCCTCCTTGACAGTGCATACACTACCTAGGGATGTGGTATGCCTAAACACTGCGTACTTAATGGAGTCCCTAAGCTGCCTCAATTTCATTGCTTGTACCTAACAGGCTGTGATACATTACCACCTTCTCCAGCAAACATATCAGGGCTCGCTCATATCTTCTTCATAGACAAACAAATTGGGGGAAAGCAATTGTGATAAAGAGACCCAGAGCTAATTCCTGATGCCATAGCTTCATTACTTCCGAGGTCTTTCTTTCTTAAGAGCAATACAGCCTCGTTAATCCAGGCCAGACACTTCTTCTATATAGATAATGACAACAATAGGTATCTCCTTGTTTCTGTGGGCAACCACTCAACAGCAGGAATCCATGTGCTTTGCAGTAGTTAACAGGCAGACAGACGCTTTGAAACACTTCTGAAGTTGATTGCCCAGAGAGTATTTTAGGATAGAAAGTACAGTAAAAAGGCAAAAAACAAAAATGAAGTTTCCCCAAGACCCCCAAATTCTATGAAATAGGTTGTAACGGGTTAAAGACAAACTTTTAAAAATTCTCCAATTTTCTTCCATCATCTTGAGTGGGCTTACTTCTAGTCTGACTTGGGATTCGGTGTTGAGTCAGATTTCCAGGAATAGCCATCATGGTATCAGAGCACCCTCCCAAAGACAAACATTATTGGTGTCCCAATGTTGTCTTGATCCTCAGTACTCATGTTAATGACCACATCTAACTGAATTTTCCCCATAATGAAAGCATTTAGGGACAGAACCTTCAGAAAGACTTCTCATATTTTATTTAAAACAAATTTCTTAAGGAAATACAAATGATTTTAAAACGGCTATCCTGTCAACTACCAAAGTCACACTAAAGTGGGGACTTCAAGAAAACATGGACACAGGAATACCCAACCCCAAACAGAGGGGTATAATGCCTCTCTCCACAATGTAGGAATGAATCAGAGGTGCTCATATAAATAATTCTTAAGCGCTGGCTAACACCAAGTGGATCTCTCCTTAAGGTCAAATCACAGAAGAGACACTTTTGACATTCACCTCCAGGTGTTGAAGTCACCTCAACTTACCTGTTGGGTGAATAAATATCTAGGTTCCTGCTGCACTAATTGTAGTTACTGTATTTGAAAAGCAGGTAACAAAGAATCAAACTCTAAGAGAATCACTGTAGTTCCCCAGGAGACACTTTCTTGCACCTCACTGTGACCCTTGACCAGACTTTCAGTGATGGTTAATCTTAACAGTTAACTTGCTAGAACAGATTAACCTAAGAAGAAAGTCTCAGTGAAGGACTCTCTAGATAAGGCTGGCCTTTGGGCATGTCTGTAGGGCGCTAATTGCCTTAATCCATGTGAGGAGACTCAGCCCATTGTGGGTGGCACCATTCTTTGGCACTGGGATATGTAAAAGTAGAGAAAGCTAAGTGAGTGTGAATATATTCATTTCTCCCAGCTCTTCAGGGCAAATATGATCTGATTAACTGCTTCAAACCACTACTTGCCCACAACAATGAACTGTAAGGTGGATTTGTGGGCTGAAATACACCCTTACCTCTCCTTAAGTATCTTTTTTGTCATGGCAGCAGAATCGAAACTATGATATAATCCTTACTGATATCAATATTTCCAAACTAAATATGGTGTACAGCTCATTCCAAAGGTGTCAGATGGAGTGGAGTAAAAGAAAAAAAAAAAGACCACAGAAGTGGCTTGCTGTCCTATCAGGCTTACAATTTACCCAGGCTATGCAGCCCAAAGGCATCCCTGATGTACTAGACTTCCTCCTGTACCCCCTTTCCAGAGGACAGGCACAGAGCTTCTAATCAAGTCACAAGCTTATTGTCCTTGATGAATCAAGGACAAAGCAGAAGAAGGTGCTTTAGATGTCGAGAGCAGAGAGGAGGACACCCAAGAACTGAATTCATTATGGAAAAATTCTTCACGGAGAAAAGAGAAATTGTAAAACTATTTGAGAACATGATAAAAGATGATTAAGGTAAATTCTAGGTTGGGTCTGAGATTTAAATAACCCTGACAGCAGGTTATATGAATCACTCACTGCACTCTCTTCCCCAGAGGCAAGCCTGTCTGCAGCATCAGGGACTGGAGCTTGCCAGCTTCATCATAGTGTCAGACAACGTAGTTGGGCAAGTTTAATCTGAAGAGTGCCCTCTACAGGGCTTAACGCTGCTCCACACTTTCGTTTTCATGTCATATGTTCTTCACTTGGGTTCTGAGACCTGATGGTTTTGTTCTTAAGTTTTAGTCTGTGGCTTATGAGTATTACGTGTTCGAGGGACTGACTTATCTTTTTAAAATTTCAACATCTCCACCTGAAAAATGAAGGTGCTATCTCGATGGTCAGGGTGCAGGACAAAACATTCACGACAGGAAGCACTGAACACTATACTAGGCACAAGGCCACTCTCAATCAATACCAGCCTCTAACACTATTCAAGCTTAAGTACCAATCTCTTGGCAAGGGGCGTTAGTTCAGTCAGTAAAGACTTTGTTCTGCAAACATAATAACTTGAGATTAATATTTAGCACCCATATAAAAGCTGATCACAACAGTGAGCTAGGGAGGCAGTGACAATAGTATTCCTGGAGCTTGCTGGACAGACAGCTGAAGAGGTGAGCTCCAGCTTCAACAAATAAAGTGGATGGACCAGCAACATGACTCAGCATATAGGGGTACCTGCTGCCAAGTTGAAGACCTACATACAATACTCAAAACTCATAGGGTAGAGAACCGATCAGTTGGGCAGTCATCCCTCTAACCTCCACAAGCAAGCATTACCCTCCCCTTATAAATGTAACTGAAATTTAAAAGGTGGAAGGCGATAGAGGAAAACCCCCAAAATCAAATTATGGGCTCCATATGCACGAGTATACCACCCACATAAAGACACACACCCACTCACACACACACACACTCTCTCTCTCTTACACACACACACACACACACACACACACACACACCATACAGTACAAATCTGCTTGTAGATTTTTCTCATTTATTTATGATTTTTTTAATTATTGTTTTCAAAAGACATTTCTTTCTCTCCACGGAAAGGTACAAGGATATAGTTTGGGGTAGTATCAAGCACCCACAAAAGGCTCATGCTATACTGCTTGATTCCATAAAGGCTAATTCTACAGCGATTGATCCTTCAGGTCTGGATGCAGCCAGGTCCTCACCACTTGGTTCTCTTTTCTCTTTGCACATACCAGCTTTAATGACTATTAAGATCTATCTGAGGGCTGTTTTCTTACACTCACGTCTTAGGGCCTGAACTCACAGAAGAAAGATGGTAAGGATTGGAAAGAGGTCGTCCCCTTTGTCACCGCATCTCTCTTCCCTACTCCTTGTCATTCTCTGAAGGAGAACTCCATCTGCCTGTGGTCTTCCTTTTGAAACCCCAGCAGCAGTGGTGGAGCAGGGGTCTAGAGCATGCCTTTGTGCTTTTTCCTTTCCACATGCTGCTGTGGGACACGTTCAAACCAATAAGGAGTTTCCCCACTTTTGCTGACAAGTGAGAAATTAGGGTTTAAACATGCTAAAGGTAATTAGCAGCACAGCCTCCTTAAGGTCTCAGGTTCATCTTGGGGAGCTTGGTGAGGTGGCAGCTTTTATCCTGTTTCTGCTTGCGCACTGCGGTCTCTTTGCAGCTTCTTCTCACTTTCAGCATCTGTGTTAAGTTAGTGCAGCTTTCCAATTAGCAGACTACTATTAAATACAGACTTTGTTTGTTCGAGATATATCAGAAGTGACTGGAAAGGAATGCCATGAAACTTTCATTTTGAGGATTTGGAGCTGCAGACTCCAAAATCAATATTCTGTTTGTGAGAATTAGAAAGCTCATGCTGAATTCATACATTTCTCAATAAATTTTATTAGCAACAGGGATTTTCCCCCATACTATCAATAAGAAGAGACTGTCTTGGATAGGGAAAGAAGAACACCTGGTATTTTAATAATCTGTGATTAGGTACTTTTAGATTTATTTTATTTTTATTCTTGAGTGTGTGTCTGAGTGTATGTGTGTGTGTGTGTCCCATGCACATTTCGGTGCCTAAAGGGGCCAAAAGAGGGAGTCAGATTCTTGGAGGTGGAGTTACAAGTGGTTATGAGTCAGACATCATGGGTACAGGGAAATGACCTTGGCTCCTTTGAAAAGACTTAACAGCTCTGCTATCTCCCCAGGCACTATTTTTGAGTACTTTAATCATAATTTCAATAGATATTTACAAACAAACTTAAAGTATCACTGGTCTCATTTTTCTTTTATGAGTGAGCGATAGTAAGGTTAAACTGAGGTTTTATTGAATCAGGTGATTTAACAACAGGAAAAGTGAGTAGATTTCAAACCCAAGTATCTAATGTGCCTCACACATATATATACGTGTGTGTGCCACATATATACATACATATGTAAATGACAGATTAGATACTTGGGTTTGAAACCTGCCCACTTTAACTGTTGTTGATATATATATATATATATATATATATTTATATATATATAATTTTGTGTGTGTGTATATACACACACACGATTTTTTGCTAGAATAAATAAAATGAATACCAATTTTTGTTATACATATTCAATATAGGGGCATGAACAAATGTAGCAAAATACTTGTTACTATTATGATAATACAATAAGCCCAGGAAAAGTAACAAAGCAAGTTGTTCTAAACCATACTGAAGTTATTTCTGCAATAACAACTAAGAAATAAGATGTGAAAACAGAGATATCCACTTGAATTTCCAGTATTTGCATCATTGGGAGAACAGCAAATCACATTATGTGACCGTCACATGTAACATGCCATTGTGCCTGCAAGGATACAATAATGAAACACAAATCAAACAGAGCTTCCTTAATAAATTGTCATTAAGCCCAGTGTTTGAGGGATACACTGTGTCGAAGACCCATGTATGGAGAAAACCCTGGAAAGAAGAAACCATTTAATTTCAGGTATACAGTACCTACTATGTTTTCTTTTCTCCTAGGGTAAATACTTTTAAGTTTTATAGTTATCCCAAGTTACCCTTTTGTTACTGTAATATAAACCCTGACAACTTCAAGAAAGAAAAGTTTTAGTTTAGCTTATAATTCCAAGTTACAATCCATCCTAGCAGGGAAAGAAAAGGGAGCTTGAGGTATCTGATGACATCACATTCACAGGGGAATAGAAATTAATGTACGCACGCTCACCTGTGTGCTTGTGCTCAGCTTGATGACCACTTAGACTGTTCACGACTCCCTGCCTAGAGAATGGTGCAGCCCACAGTGGGCTGCGTTTCCTACAGTCATTAAAATTACCCATCACGACAGGACTTTAACAGAAAGCATGAAAGACTAAAGTATAAAATGAGTATGTCTTCTATACTGAAACAACTATGGTTGCAGAGTTCACCTTCTTCATTCCAACCATTAGTATAAACAAGGAGATTAGAAAATTCTGTGTGGCACAAATCCTATTGAAAGCTGAAATTCCCGGTAACACTAAAAAAAAAGGGGGGGGGGATTATGAGCTTAAGAATTCAAATATCAGGAAAAAGAAGAATGTTGTAAAATGGGGTCATCCAAGTCAAACAGCTGCCTGCTTGTAAAAACCCATCCCTATCTGGCTTGTTGAATGATCACATTCCCACAGATTGCAGCCAGTCCTCTCAGCCATTTACAAGCAATTCTCTCCTAACGGTGTCTGGTGTTCCTGGCTACAGGAAGAGCAAGAGACTAGAGGCTGGGCAAGGTTAACTAGGGGTTCTATCCATACAGCTATGGCGATCCAACATCCATCCTGGCTAAAATCTTTACTTTGGGGTCACCCGTACCTTTCTCAGTATCTCCTCACCCATGCTCTGTAAGAAAGCCCAATAAACTCATTGGTTCCCCAAGGCGGAATTGGATGGAATCCTGCTCTGCTTTGGCTTTGGGGTCTTATGACGAGTGGGTAGATGCGTAGATGTTATTTATGTCTCCTCTGGGAAAGAACTCAAACAATCAAGAGTAATACAACTGGCAACCCAAGGGCTCACCAGATGTCCCTGTTTAGAGTAAACAACTGCAGAGAGAGATAGGGAAATACCACTGCATAATGACACACCGAAATCCAGGCATTAGGACTCAGCCCAGTCCAGCCCGTGGGGGTGAAGACTCGCTGTCCCAGTGTGTCTCAGCAAAAATGCAGCAGTGAGGAAATTAATACAATAGCTGAGTAAGCAAAGACAATTAAAGAAAACAGCTGCTGGGAGAGGAGACGAGCCAACTGGCAGGGAAAAGACAGCATTATACTAATTATCATATTTGAAAGAAAACAAGAGTACCCCTCTTTATTCTTTAATGTTTCATATTTCTTGTTCTGTTCAAACACCCACCTTGGCAAAAATAGATCCTACAAGGCATTATCTAGCAAAGCTTTTGATTTGATTAAATGCCAGACAATGCCGATGAAGATATCTTTGACTAAAGCCTCACGTAAAGGATGGACGAACAAAAGGGAACAAGAGCAGAAAGGGGAGAAAGAGTGAGGAGAGGGCTTCTTCTTATTGGCAGTTTTATGTGTATTGCTAACACTTTGCTTACTTTCCTCTAATAGTGAAAAAAGATCAGATGTGGGGAGGTGATTACTGCCATGTCTGACAACCTGAGTCCCATCATCAGGCTCAGCAGGGTGAACAGGTGGAAAGAGAGAAATGACTCCCACAATTTCTCCTCTGACCCCCCATACACAAAATGTGGTATTTGTATGTATGTATATAAATGCTTTAAATGTTATTTCGTAAGCATTCTGAGGGACACTAAGCACTCATTCAAAGCTATCCTCAAACCACAAGCAAGACTAAATTCATGCTGAAGCACCCATTCCGGTTAGTACATCCTGCTCCATAAATGGCTTTGGTCCATGGAGTATTACTGTAGAATAACACAGTCAGTGTGGCTATAGGAGAGAAAGAGGGACAACATGATTCAAAGAATGAAGGTGGCATCTCGGGCCATCTATGTATCAGCTATTAGTCTATATTTTAGATTATAAACTGTTTTGCATCACTGTAATAAAAAGCAGAAGGGAGGTTGCTTCATGAAGAAAAGAAGCTTTATTTTCTTTCTAACAGCCCACAGTTAGTCCTTCAGCTCCATAGATGTGGCCACCAGTGAAGTCTTTATCGTAGACAGCATTAAAAGCTTGGATAGGTGCAAAAGATCACACGTCCATAGAAAGCTGGAGAGGAGGAGGGATCAAGCTTGCTCCAGAGAGCTCGGCAAGAGGTCCCAAGAGAACCCCCTTACCTCCTTCTGTAGGAGACCCTCAGTGATCCAAGGACCTCTTACTAGGCTCCAGCTCTTTAATGCCTAGCAGTGACAGTTTATTCATATCAAGAACCAAGCTTCAAATGCTCCTGCTCTTGTGGGTTCACTCAATCTATATACAGACCTCTCCATGGCTTTCACCCAGAACCTCAAGGAAATTAGCAAACATAGCAACAAGGATTTTAGAGACAAGCTGACAAGTGTTCAGTGCCAAACACATCATATGTATGGTGCCATTTAATACTGCATAGATCTGTCTAAACTCATTTACATGTAAACTACGATAAAGACTAGCTGTATGTATTATTAGCCTCCAAAATGTTCGTGACACATGAGATATGTCCTTGGCTGCTTTCCTTTGTAGCAAGTCAAGAGTCATGGAAACAACAATAGAGCCTATTCTGTTCTCAAACAAGAATGCTTTGTTCTAAGGTTGTCCACAAATACTGCCTTGTTGAGATTTAAAGCCACAGTAGGAGGGCTGCCTTGTGCACGGCAAGACCCACAGTCCCTTTGGTCCTCTGTGCTGTTTCTTATCTTTTTTTTCAATCTCTTACTTTATCAAGTGTTGGCCATGGTTAGTCACTCTCCTGTGTTGCTACTATTATATGCTTATGTGTGTTTGTGTGCACACATTATGCACCTGAGTATCCAGGTGCATGCATGCATGCAGAATATAATGTTTGACTCCATTGTGAGGTTTCGATATATGGAAATGAACTGGAAGCTCTCAGTTCTTGTGAGGTTGATTGGCCACCCAGTTCCCGGGATCTGCCTGTCTTTGACAATGACTGGGTGTCAGGGGCGGACAACCAAACGAACTTTATAATTTAACATTTGATTCACTGTCACCTAATCATAATTATCAGGACCACTTCAAGGCCCATTCTTCTGAAGACTAATGGACAAGCCTGTGAAGTCAGCACCCCTCCTGCCACAATACATTATCTTTACAGCACGCTACTAAGTCTTTCATCTGATTATCTCCACTGACGAGCAATTCTGGTGGCTCCAGGATAATTACTGAATTCTCTAGGATACTTTCCTCAAACTTCCTTAACGGTTCCTTTCCTACAGACAAGACAAATGGATACCCAAGCGTATACACAAACAGCTAACAAAGAAACCCAATTACTTGATAATTTCCACTAACTGGCACAAAAAATGAAATCCCTTAACAGTAGGGCACAACACTCATATTTATAAGATGATAAAACTATCTTCGGATACCAAGCTGTCAAAGAAGCTAAGGGGATACAAGCCACCGCCCCATCTTTTCAGCACTCGGCTCAGTCAAACACAATTCTTCCAGATTCTCATCAGACGGGCTGTTGATTTCAGACGGCCTGGGAGCAACTCAAGGAATTTCCATGGCCACTGACTGAGACCATTTCTCCACTGAGTCAGTGGTATACATCATTCTAAATTTTCTTTAGAAGTCAGAGAGACATTCATCCATTAAGTTTCTCATCTCTGTGGGCAAATACTTAGCAAACAACTCATAGGGTGCTGGAGAGATGGCTCAGTAGTTAAGGGAGAGTTTAAAAAGTATAGGAGACAGCTTGGTTCCTAGCAACCATGTCACCTGTTACTCCAAGAGATCTGATGCCCTCTCTTGGGGGCACTCATGTGAACCCTACACCCATACCTGACCCCACATACATGCATATAAACACACTTAAGAATGAAATAAACCTTCCAAATAAACCTTTAAAAGACTGTACAAGGCAAAGTGTCTGAGGAAGGATTTATTTTGGCTCCAGGTCTGAAAAAATGGGATCCTTCGTGATGGTGAAGACCTGGGAGTCTTCAGAGCAGGAGGAACAGGTGTTTTGCGACTTCTCACACCTGGGTGGTCCAGGAAGTAGAGAAATAAAAATGCTATTGTTTGCCAAGCTTTCCCCTTTTTTCGCATTCTACTTATCCTAAATCCCCACGCCTATGCCATCTATGGGACTGTACAACCAATATTCAAGGTGGGGACTTCTCTTTCCAGCTAAGCCTCTGGAAACATCCTCATAGACACACTAAAATATGTCTCCTAGGTGACTTCAAGTCTAATTAAGTTGATAATGAAATTAACTATCATATCTCCAGCTCCAATCTTAAGACACTGCCAACCTTGTTAGCACCTTGGGCCTTCCCATCTGTCTTTCTTTAGAAGAACCTGCCTGTTGAGCCTGGCTCTCGCTCAAGCAGCATTTATATAATAGAATCATAAATCCTACTTTAACGAGAGTGTACATACTCACTGTAAAGGGAGGTACCACGTCCACTGACAAACCTTTCTCTCCATATAGAAGCATTTACCAAGTGCTAGAATAGGCATTCAATAATTGTCATCTGTGTTCATTTTCATATTCATGTTGAATATGCATATTCATAGCAAGTCTCATGCAGGCACTCAATAACTGTCAGAGTGTTATCATTACTAATGAAAGTTATGGGAGAAGAAAGTGAATATAAGTCCTGTCACCTCCTCGATTAATTCTCTGTTTTGATATGAATTGTTTATTAAGAGCCCAGATTTATAAGCATGTGTTTGACACACTCAAGCCTTAAACCCTAGGCTTCAGCAGATAACTGGGGGAACTGTGCTGGCAAGAGCAATGAGAGCAATAGATACATTCACCAACTTTGCAAAGATTCTAGTAACCTAGTTCACACATAAACAATTCTCATTCCTTGTGGTGATTCCACAAGGCCAGTTGACCATGCCTGACTTCCAATTCTTCCTCTTACATTCATTTATTTATTGATTGATTGATTGATTTGGTTTTTTGAGACAGGGTTTCTCTGTAGCTTTGGAACATGTCCTGGAACTAGCTCTTGTAGACCAGGTTGGCCTTGAACTCACAGAGATCCACCTCCCTCTGCCTCCCAAGTGCTGGGATTAAAGGCGTGCACCACCACTGCCCTAATTCTTTCTCTTATGACTGCACTCATGATTCTTGGGTATCTAATATAGACAGAAAAGTCCATTGAAAAAAGCAAATCAGAACAACAAAACAAAAATCAGGTTCTTTAAATGCCAGGGGTAGTAAATTAGCTGTGACAAAGATTCCTGCATACACACACACACACACACACACACACACACACACACACACAAAATCCAGGATGCAATGAACATTCTCATTCTACTGGACTACATTTTTAAAAAGATGTCTTCTTTGCTGAACAGGACAAGACTTACCAAAATTAATATTTATATACAATCTACTCTCTATATGCCTGAAAGACAAGCTAGGGGGAGGGGCTACTCTTTGGCTAAGTATTTTAAAGAAAGGCCTGCATGACTACTCTCAGATTATTTACATGGGATCTATGGTGTGAGTGTGGAAAGAAAGGAAAGAAAGGGAGAGAGAGAGAGGGAGGGGATAGTGGGGAAGGAGGAGAGAGTGGTCTGGGTGAAGGGAGGGAGTGGGGTGGGAGACAGAGATATGCAGCAAACAGATATAAAACATTTGAGTATAGATTCTGCTTTAGAGAGGTTACTTTGCCTCTGCTGCCTCAGTTTCCATACCCAGAGAACTGGGATAACTAAAGTACCCTCTTCCGATGACTGTTCTGAGGGCTAACAATTATTAATGGTGAGGCTCAGTGAAATGGGGCAGCACAGTCACCATCGCTGCCCCATTCTGTTGAGAACAGGTGGACACCTGACCTGTTATATAGGGGTGGGTGTAAGCATCAATAATAAGCCAGACATATGACAACTAACACCCACTCTCACAGAAACTCATAAATAGAAAATAGTTTTCAAATACTTCAAAACAAAATTCCTCTTTTGAAAAAAATTTTGATTCCATGTATACCAAACTTGCCACAAATTCACTATGTGGTTAAGGATGACCTTGAACTTCTAACCCTTCTGCCTCTAACTTCTCAGGAAAGGATTACAGGCGTGCACCATTTCACCCAAATGGAGTTAGAGTTCAAGAAAGGTCAATTGCAGCCAAAGATGAATTACCTTTACTACCATCAATGCCGAACTTTTAACCGTACTTAAGCATTATCTGTGAAGATCTCCTTCAAAATGGACCATAATGTTCTCTGGAATCCTCATTTCTTAAACAGTAGATACAGGATTATTGGCCTGTTTGAGACTAGGTTGGCCTTGAACCTGTAGCAGGGAGGACAGACAGAAAACTGCATAGCTGCATTTTAAGTGTGAAGTTTCAAATGGCTTATCCAGTGCCGTTTCCTTATTTGGTCTAAGTGTAGCTCTGTCAATCTCACCGTGTTTCTGAGTTGGCAGGCAGGGTGTGTGAGTGCCACCCTGCTTAAATCTGACATTATTAAAAGAACAATGCAAGGCTTCACACATCGTACGTATCAATCAACTCTTGCTTGTTTCCAATTCCTCTAATATGTTAAAATGGTGCAGGTTTAACTTGAGGTTATTAAAGCTTCTAAAAAGCTTATGGTCATATATTCTCCGAAAGACGAATGATCAGGAATGGCTTGGTGACTGATTCCCATGCATAGTCTAAAACAAACATGCACTTTGGCTTCCTCCTTAAAAAGCTGTGATTAAAACATAACACAAATGTGATACACATGTGTTGTTTCTGACAGTGAGACACCTGGTCTCACACACACCACAAAAGGCTTGAGAGGCATTCAGCATATAAAAGATAGTACCATGTCATCCAGCCACACACTAAACAAATGGTTTTATCAACTAAAATCACTGGCCCTTGCTAATGGGAACGTAAGCTACCTCCTGGGAACGCCTTGTTCAAACACAGGATCCTGTGGGGGATTAATTACAACCCCACAGCATTATGGGTGCACTAAGTTAATTTCTGCAGTACCCTTGTTGGCATCTATTCATGAAAAGCCTACTAAGAGGTACCTTTATTAGGCAATGGACATATAAAAATAAATGCATAAAGTACTTCACAGAGTTTAAAATGTAACAGAGGGGCAAGATACTCAGAATGAACTACAGTCATAGATGAAGAAATGGCTCACTGCTTGAGTACTGGCTGCTGAAGACCTGAATTCAGTTCCCAGAATGTAGGCTCTGTGTTCCATTGGGATCCAAGCTTTCTTCTGGCCTCTATATATGTGGCACACATGCATGTATGTACACACACACACACACACACACACTTACATTTTTTACTTTAAAAAAAGAACTACAAGACAATGATTAAGCACTGTACTTAAATCTGTGCCAAATCTGTCTCAGGTCGATGTGTAAGTTATACCTAAATTTAGTATCTAAGTGCGAATTGTGCCAAAGGCTGGCTTGAAAGGAAAGCATTGAATGAAATGTGTAGAAACATCCAGCTTAATCACAAAAAAGAAATTTAATATTATTGAGAAAAGGACCTTCCCAGTTGCCTCAAGGGACACACTTCTGACTTCAGAAAGACAAAGCCGCCAGGTCCTTCTCTGTCACCACTAGATCAGCCTGACAGAATTTCTTCTATTTAAGAAAGGCTTCGAATCAAAGGAGAGAGACTTAAAGAGGCCTCAAATCTTCTAGTACAGCAAAAATTCTGTCTAGTTTAATAGAAGAATTTCATGTTCAGATCCCTTGTGTCCCATATGTATTCATTCATTCAGAGATGTGTGTCTATGAAGAAAATGTCAAGTCATATTCTTAAAACAGGGTATACAAGAAAGAGCATGGCCAGGCAGTCACATTCTTCTATCCTAGCTGGGGAGACAGACAATAAAGGAAAACTTCACTGAGTCAGGGTTTGATGGTAGCTGACCTGGCTCAATTATAGCATTTTACGAGACAAGTCTTGTCATGTGAACTTTTTTTTAAAAAAAAAAAAAATAAAAAATAAAAGGGGCTTCACTATAATCACAGAAGATGGTTCCCACAAAAAGCAACTAAGAAAAACAAGTGTACTAATTAAAGACCTTTGCAATAGTATTCCTACAATCTTAAGTTAAATGCAGCGTACTTAAAAGGACACCACAAAGAAACAGTACTTACACATTCATTACTGAATGTTCTCAGTGCCACTGATCTTCCTTGATGAGGACATTAAGATAAGAAGCAGTTAAATTAATGAATAAAATCTAATACCTGGAGTGAGGTATCATGGGTCTTAGGCAGAGACCTATCTGTTTAAACTGATGACGGTCAGAATATGCTACCCTACCTCTAAAACACATCACCCAGACAGAGGAAGAACAGAAGCAGGAAGTGCTCTGTGACCTTCCCTACTCCCTGTCTCTATCAGAAAGTCACAAAACCTAAGGAGGATTTTCTAAATTTCCAACGCAGCAGACATGAGACCCTCTTATAAATGATGCCTTGAGTGCCCCACGTAAAGGAACATCCCCATCTCTAAAGAGAAATGGTCAAAGAGAAGACCCAAGGACCAAGGAGGTCTTTACATGTCACATTAGATTGCACCCGCATTATCCAGTCATATTTTTCCACGACTGTCTGCTTATCATCAAACTCATATGTCTAGGCTGGGCTGTGGTTCAGCTGCTAGAATCCCCAGCACTGAATAACCAGGTGTGTCAGTACAAGTCTATAATCTTAACAGGGAGCTGAAAGCAGGAGGATCAGAAGTTCAATGATGTCCATTGGGACACATAAAGTTTGAAGCCAGCATGTGCTACATGAGACCCCCGTCTCAAAATCATTAGAGTTCAAAACATAATAAGAAGCCTCTTTAGGCTTCCCTCTTCACATCAAGTTTAGTGCATTAATTTGTGTCCTTTTATTTTGTTAATCTGCTTTTTCCTATACAGGCCTCAAAACCATGAACTCAAGATGGGTTTAGAAAAGATTTGAGGTTTTTGTGGTTGTAGTTTGTTTGTTTCTTTGTTTTCATCAATGCAAAACAAAACAAACTTGTCTGTGGGTGGACATGGTCTAACATCTGTAAGATAGCTATTTATTTATCTTTAAGAAATTCCTAATGAGGGGCCCCAGTTCCAGGGGACCCAAAGCCTTCTTCTGATTTAAAAAATAATATCTAGGTTAAGGAGGAGCTCACTTGATACAGAACTTGCTTAGAATGCAGCCTGCAGTGTGATCCGCATGGGCATGGGGGCACACATTTGTTACCTCAGCACTGAAAAATGGATAGGAAGACCAAGCATTTAAGGTCTTCATAAACTACACAAGGAGTTAAGATCAACCTGGGGTACACAAGTCCTGAAATCAATATATATACTTAAGCCTGTTTTCCTGAAATGACCTGTGATCGCTTCCAACAGAAATATATCAAATTTGAATGAACTAAATAGCGTTTCTGATGAGATATAGAATGCTCTTAACTTGCTGGTTTATTCATTGGGCAATATTCATCCTGACAGAACACAATGGTCGCTCACAAGGATGTCCTAAGACCTTAAAATCCTCCCACTCAGCTCTATCCAATCTCCCCAATATCCTTCTTTCTTTTAGGGCTTTATAATAAATAAGAGCTGTCTAGTTTTGTGTCAACTTGACACAAGCTAGAGTTATCTGAAAGTAGGAAAACTCAATTAAGAAAATACATTCCTAAGATCCAGCGGTAACTCATTTTCTTAATTAGTGATTGACGGAGAAGGGCCCAGCACATTGTGGCTGGTGGTCCTGGGATTTTTAAGAAAACAGGCTGAACAAGAAATGAGGAGCAAGCCAGTAAGAAGTATCTCCCCATGGCCTCTGCCATCAGTTCTGGCCCTGTTGACTTCCTTCTATGATTAACAGTAATATGGAACTGAAGCCTGAATGAACACTTTCCTCCCCCAGCTGCTTTGCTTACTGCATTGCGTCATAGTGCCACTGGCTAGGACAGACTGTCTGAAAGTATTCTAATGCAAATTGTTGTCCTTGTAAAAATCAGTCCTTGGCTTTTTAGAATCCACAGTATGCAACCTCACAAGAAAAATTAGCAAATTATTAACAGGGTTATTGGGACTACAGACACGGCAGGTATAAAGAGTTCAGGAAAGAAATGGCTGGATTGGGATTTAACAGTTGCTCTGCTAATGGGTAGTGGTCAAAGGAAAGGGATGGCAAAGGATGGAAAACAAAGAGAAAGGAAAGGAGGGAAAAGGAAAGGAAGGGAGGGAGGGAAGGGAAAGGAACACAAAGAAAAAGAAAAGAAAGGGCATTTCTACCTGTTAAATCTCTTTGCCTAAGACAACCTCTGTTTCCAACCTCCTCCAGGGGGCTATTTAGACTGAAATGGCCCAGTCAGGGGCGCCATTTTCAGTTATTAAAGAAGCCAGCAGAGCTTCTGGCTTTGAGCAGCACTTGACCCAAAGGGTGATGGGCAGAAGGAAGAGGAAAGGGAATTAACCAGATCCCCCGTGGCTAGAGTCTGCACACAGCAGGCCTGATAACCACGTCCTGCTCAGCATGCTGGCTTCCACAGAGCAGCTCTTTGATTGCAGAAGTTACTGCTGTCCAGAGCTGAGCTGCCGGGAATGAGTAAAGGCCAAAGCCAGAAGGGAAGGGGAGCGGCCAGAAGAGTTCTGGATCAGAAACGTAATAATTAACACATTTGTCACCTGGTGCTGGAGAGTCGTAAAGTAGCGATGATGAAATAGTAGCGATGCTGGCATAATTACCCTCTCCCAACCAACTGGCAAAGGTGTGGTGATTAATCAGTAGCATTTCTCAAAACAACCCGGCTTCTGATCCCAGCACAAAAATATACATGGCCACTCCTGGGAGTGAGAACCAGTAACTGACTTGAAGATTTTCTTCCCCCTCATCTGATGAAACATGAATAAATCACACATCATCAGGTTTATCATTTTTCTCCTCAGAGAAATATGAAATATTATAGATCATCTCCAGTACATCAGCTTCTTCACACTCCATTAGCATGAAGGGACTATTTTTTGATATAATTTATCAAACCATTGGCCTCATCTCTCTCCCATTTCCTGCAAAATGGAAATATGGACACAGTGGACTCAGGAGCCCGAATCACAGCCGTTGCACCCGATCCTCCACCATTTGACAGGAGGAGAAGGGCACAGCCTGTGCTGATACTCAGATGACCACAAGGAGCACACCAAGTGATGACACGATATGGAGGTACTTGATGTACGCATTCATTAGTTTCCAACACCATATGTATATCTCCAAAAGCCCAGGCTGGCCTTGAATTTACTTTATGGGCAAGGATGACTTTGAATTCACTATTCTCATATGTGTAACTTACGAGTGTTGGTATAACATGAGTGTACCACCATACCCAGTTTAAGTATTGCTGGGAATTGAACCCAGGGCTTTGTGCATGCTAGGCAAGCACATTAACAACTGAACTATACCCCTAAGTCACCCACTTACTGTCTTTTAAAAGGGAAGAGTCTATTTTAGAAAAGTCAGTTTTTCTTCAACCTATCTCATTTTGATAAGAGTAGGTTCTTGCTCAGGATGGCTGCCTGGTTAGTAAGCTATGCACAATTAACTGAGAACCAGAAAGGGAGAAAAAAATGAATCCATGCTGGTGGTCACAGTAGAGAAAACGGACAAGGCAGTAACAAGGGATGCAGACTGAGAAAGCAGGAGAGAAATGAAAGCAGTCAGCTTGTGAGAACCTGGAAGTGGAAAAACAATGCACTAGTGCAGCTGAAGGCAGAATGTAGGCTGCAACTGGTGCTCACCCTGGGAACCAAAGGGTTGGCAAAACTGCAAAGGAGGAGGTGGGGAGCCAGTAGGAGGACTAGGTGATCCCAGGCTGGAATTGCAGACAATTAAAGGGAAGTCTGTGTGGAAACTTCCATTGGACAACAAGACTCACGAACCCCAGCTACAAAGGACTGTCCATGGATACATCTTACTCTTAAAGAAAGCCAGAGGTTGAACACAAAAATTTCCTTCTACCTCTCTCCTGAAGGACTGAGCTTTGTTACTATATTTGTTTTTCTTCGAATGATAAAGTATTTTCTTCCATTTTAGGGCTGATCTGCGACAGGGCAGCTTGGGAAGTAATTCAAAGCAGAATGGGAACGCGTGCCAACCCCTCATGTTTTTCTTCAACTACAGAAATGCAATTGGATAACTTATTTTTGAGAATCTGAAGTTTATTAGGCTGGTATTTATTTTGGTTTCCCTGGAGGGTACAATTATGTTTTAGAAAGACCTGTGGCTGAAAGACTTTCACAATAAACTATTTCTATGCTAACCACATGGACCAGGAGGAGTGAAGAAAGTCTCCTTTGTACAGGGCATTGCAGAGGCTCCGGCTCCTCTTTCCTGGTAGCAACAGCCTTACGAGGCACTCCACCCTTATGACCGCTACCCACACCAGAAAATTTTTACAAAAGCTACATCTAAAGAAGTCTGAAAGGAGATAAATACCACCGTGAAAGACTCTTCCTGCCCAACCACAGTATTAATCCCAGCATTTGCCATGAGAATTATATGCTAAACTTGGTAACAAGCAGGGTAGGGCTGGTCTTGAGGGACTGCCAGTCCCTCTAGAAAAGAAAATGCAGACTAAACTCAAGAGATCAACTTTCATAAGAAAGAATCCTTTTGTTCTGCTAAATTTTTGTCTCTCATTTCTTCTTCTTAGCAAAGTCTACTTCTCAAGGTGAATCCATGGGCCAAATGGACAGCTCATAGCCTGGGCGGTGGACAGGTAAGCCTGAGATTTGTGGTAAACATTGGCCAAATCTATATCAGTATTAAAGAAAGAAAAAAAAAAAAGGAAGGAAGGAAGATAGACAGTTTGATCCATCGATCCACACAGGTCTGGGGAAATGGGTCAGTCAGTAGAATGTTTGCCTTGTAAGCATGACAAACTGCGGTCAATGCTCAGAATCCATTGGCAAAATAACTAGGTGTGGTGGTAAGTGCATATAATCCCAACACTGAGGAGGAAGAGATAGCGTATCCCTGGGCTCACTAGCCAGCCAACCTTTGCAACTTGGCCAATTTTAGGCCAGGAAAGATTTAGTCTGAAAAGGGAAATGAACAGTAACGAAGAAATGGCACCTGGGCTTAAGCTCTTGCCTCTACATGCATGTGTTAACAAGTGGACCCACCACAGATCATGCACACACATGAACATATGTACACACGCTAATCCACAGGAAGTCTGACACCGGTTTTAGCAGCTCTTTGGACTCAGATTCATGGGTGAGAATGTGAGTTACATGTGTGCCCATGCTTTCTCTGCACTCGGCCATATCTAACAGGGTACAGCCAGCCTTGGTCAAACAAGATTTTTCCTTCAATTTTTTCAGGATGACGACATACTTCGGGAAAATGACCAGAACTACCAAGATGAGTGCAAACACTGTGGTGTCTGGCTGAGCCAAAAGTTGAGCCCAGGTAAACAGAAGCAAAGGTCAGGCAGGAAAGGGAGACAGAGGCCATGTCCATCAAAACTCCGCCATAAACAACCCATGAGTCACAGAAGTCTGTGAGGTGCGGCCCCAAACTGCAGAGGCATTCCATATCCCAAGACTTTGTTGTATGGAGGAGGTACTTCAAGATTTCATAAGAACAACCAAGAGTCCATTCTATACTGTTAAATACAAATTAATAATACAGGGTTAAGCTATATCTATAGCAGCCTATCTTCTATTATAATAAAAAAAACATAGACTTTCCACCAAAATCTCTTTTTACTTCAATAGTCAGAACAAAGATTAAAATGAATGGTAAGGGAACTCAGGGGTTAGGGTGGGAAACCCTTTGTGACTTGGCTACTTTAAAGGCAAATTTTCTCCAAGAAGAGGTATCTCAATAGATGACAGCAGAATGGTACTACCATTCACGTTTCAGTGAAAATGCCCTTGGGATGCTAAGAATTCGATGGTACCACATGGACATTTACCTTTTAGGGCAAATTCATTTTGCAAGTGAGAATTGGAAACAGGACTGATGTTCACTGTAGAACATCTGTCAGTCACAGTATGCTGATGGGAAGGAAGCAAGGTACACCAGCCACATCTGAAGAAACTAAGGTCAAAAAGAGTAGCCACAGAAGAGAGACTGGACTAAAAAGAAAGCACAAATTCTAGCCAGAAGGGGGTGACAGATGAGAAGTTTAATCTCATGGCTCACAAATCATAAACAAGACCAATCTTGGAGCAAATACTTCTCCATAACAGTATTAAAGTTTGGGTTCTCAGGTTCGCCCAAATTTCTGCTCCTTCACTGGACTACAAGCTGTACCTTTCTGAGATGTAATATCTTCATGAATAAAACAAGGACTACAGGGGCTAGGGGTGTACTTCAGCTGCAAGAAGGGTTGTCTATCATGCATATCATGTCTATCAAGCCCTGTGTTCCCATCCCTGTGCTGCACAAGCCAGCCATAATGGTGTGTGCCTGTAATTTTAGCAGAAGGTAGAATCATGAGAATTCAAGGTCACACCCAGCTACAGATCGAGTTTGAGGCTACCCTGGGCTCCATGAAACCATGAGTCAAAATGACACTGATAATAGTAACTTGAAAGACTGGTAGAAAGAATAACTAACTTGTTACCTGGCTTGTGTTTAGGAAAGTGTGTTGCACATAGCTAAACTCAGTAACTGTTAGCCATAACTATAGTCATTATTGTTCATACATTTGAAAACTTATTGATAAATAAAATATCACATTCAATTTTTCCCCCAAAAGCCAGAGGGAAAAACATAGATGTTAATCAAGTCAGGCCTTCCATGTATGCTATGTTTTCTTTAAGAACATAATGTTATTGAGGTATTTTTCATTGTTTATACAGAATGCTATTTTTCGTCCTTTTACAAGTTTTAACTTTAATTTTATGTCTCTGTAGGTAGTTGTGAGTGTGCGAATACAGTGACAGAATCCAGCAAACATTGCATGACCACCCTCTGTCCAAGCTGGAATTAGACAGGGTTGTGAGCCACGCAATGTGGGAGCTGGCAACTGAACTAGGATATACTCCAAGATCAGTGTGTTCTCTTAGCTGGTGAGCCATTTCGCTTGCCCACTTTAATCATTTCTAAGTGTAGCTAGTGACCTTTTAATATCCCGTTAATGGTGAAAGGCATAAAACACCAATAATCTCTATATGAATTTCATTTATTGACAAGCAACTTCCAAGCATCTAAGATGAGAGCAATCTCAGTCCACCTTCCTGAAGGACAGCCTAGGCTTTCCTGCTTCATTCAGAGAAAACTGAACGACAGCATTGCAGCCCTGGGTTTAAAAGAAGTAATATATGAGACCCAATCTTATTTACTAGAACCTAGACTCACAGATAATATATAAATACACTACAGAAAAATGTATATTTCAAAGTATAACCCAGTATTCTTCTACTCAACTTTTGTATGTGTGTGTATGATACATGTGTGCATTTTTGCATGTATATGGGTATGCATCATGTGGGCACATGTGCATAAGGAGGTCTGACGAAATCGTCCTCAGTTGCTCTTCTGCCTTATTCATGAAGGAAGAGTCTCTCAGTCAAAACAAGAGCTCACTGATAATGATAGTCTTGTTAGCCTACTTGATCTGGGAGAGCCTGTGTTCACCTTCCAAGGCTGGGACTACAGATGAGTTACCATGACAACTTATAATTTACATGAGTTTCTGAGAATCCAATCTCAAGCCCTCAAGATAGTGTGGCAAGTGATTTAACTATGAAACCACCTCTCCAGCCCAGAATCATACAAATTTGAATAAACAACATTCCTTCTGCCCAAAAAGGATTCAACAGCATTATTATGCCAAGAGACAGCTATCATGATACTGTAAGCGTAAGCACAGAGAATTAGCTATTCCTGGATGTTCAAAACCTAACATGTCAATTATCTTAGTTACAGTTCTATTGCCAGGATGAAACACCATGACCAAGGTAACTTATAAAAGAAAGCACTTAATTGGGTGCTTACTTACAGTTTCAGAGGGTTGGTTCATAATCATCATGGCCTGGAGTTTGGTGGAAGGCAGGCAGGCGTAGTGCTGGAGCAAAAGCAGAGGGCTATATACTGATCCACAGGCAGAAAGGGAGAGGAGACCTGGAATGGACTTTTGAAACCCTCAAGCTCATACCCAGTCTGACACAACTTCTCCACCAAGGTCACACATCCTGATCCTTCGCAAACAGTTCCATTAACTGGGAATGAAACATTCAAACTTGAGCCTTAGGGGGCCATGTTCATTTAAACTACCAAACCACTGTTTTCATGAACTTTGCTGGAAAAAAAATAGTAATCATGGTTTATACAGACAAACTCATGCCTTTTATGCTAGGTAAGTAATTACTCTATCAAACGAGACACAACCTTACCTAATATAAAAACTTTGTAATGAAAATGTTAGAGAAGAGCTTCAAAACAAAACAAAAATCTTAAACTGGCCAGGCCATGGTAGCACACACCTTCTTATTATAATTTTTTATTTATTTATATACCAACCACAGTTTCCACTCCCTTCTCCTCCCATCCCTTCCCCACATCTCCCTTCTTAGCCCCCCAAACATACCCTTCAGAAAGGGGAAGACCTCCTATGTGGAATCAAACTAAAGGCACACACCATTAATCCTAGTACTCAGGAGGCAGAGGCAGGTGGATCTCTGAATTCGATGATGAGGCCAGCTTGGTCTACAGAACTAGTTCCTGGACAGCCAGGGCTACACAGAGAAACCCTGTCTTGACACCTGTCCCTGCAAAATGAAAAACTTGAAGTGAAACTTCACAAAGTAACAACATATTCTAAAATCTGCAAAGGTCAGCAAGTCCTCTTTCTGCATGTTTCATCGTAGATATTAAAAAAAAATGGGTCTGGGTATCAGAAACATGGCTTGGCAGCCAAGAGTACAACTATGAGTCTCTGAGTTCAAACTCACACACAAAGCCCAGCACCGTTATGCATACTTGTAACAGGGCTGTGGAAGGCAGAGACGGGAAGATGAGTCAAGCTTCCTGGACACCAACAAACCCCAGGTTCACTGAGAGAAATCTGTGTTAGGGGAATAAAGTGGAAGATGATACAGCAGGACACCCAATATCCTGATACACACACACACACACACACACACACACACACACACGTGCAGACACGCTTGTATGCATGCACAAATGTAACCCATATGTTCTAGAGAAAAACAGGTATTCTTTTCCTTTCTAAGAGTCCTTCTCCCTTCCTCTCAGGATCCTTGGACATTTAGTTTACAGCTTACAAAGACTTTCCTGTGCCAAAATTGATGAACAAAGCAGAGCTCATAATTCACTTATTAACCAACTACAATCATGATTTTCATAACCGTGATAACACAGACATATTAACACAGAAGGCACTGCAATTTATTCTCAGTAAACTATGGCAGGTGGTAGTGCTATCTAAGAAGAATACAGCCAGGCAAATGGTTTATGGTGTTGAGAAATATTAAAATGGGCAAATATGCACAGGGGAAGGAGGCATTAGATATACATATTTCTGAGTTATTAAAAATTGAAAAAACATAAAGGTGAGATTAATATTACAGAACCTATCGGCATCTCTAGAAATGAAGGGTTTAGGTGATATGAAATATCTTCTCCTCTCACAGATGTACAATACTGGCAGGAACACTCCTGCATGGAATTTGAATGAGTGATGGGCAGGGAAGCGTCGGATGAGATTGAAGGAGGAAAATAGGATTTCCCATGAAAGAACATTCTTTAATTATGGAGAAGGTTGTCTGGGATTACCTGGCAGAAACCTTTGCAAATCCTGGTTCTTCAGACCTGGGAGAATGGCAGCTGCTTACAAAGGCGGTTCCCCTGACTCAGTTTCTCAAGTCCGGAGACATAAAAGGAGCTGAGGAGAGGGAAAGGGCTGCTTAGAGCATCTTGAAAAGGCCAGAGGCAAAGCCCACGGAGTGAAGCAGCCCTTGCCAGCCGTGGAGTCTTGCACACCTGTCGAAACTCGACTATCTGAACAGAGCGGCTGCCGGCAAAGGCAGAGGAGGAGGAGGACTCTTCCCCATTTTATTATCTCAGATCTATAAGCATCAAAAGACAGATCAGGAAAGCAGCAGCTTACAGCATCCTGAAAATACCAGGGAGAGAGGTGTAGCCCAGGGAGCATCCCTTGACATCCTTCAGAGTCTCACTTCCTTGGTGATGTTGGGCTACCTGACAGGGCAGGAGCATTAGCCAAAGAGGTGGAAAAGGCCTTTTCCCAGCTCTGATTCTCAGGCCTAGATACCCAAAAGGACAGAGGACAGGGAAGGAGGAGCTCAGGTGTCCTAAAAATGCCAGGGTGAGTTCACAGAGTCATTCCTAGCTGTGGTTTGTGTCTTCCCATGCTGCTGACTTTGTGCTAGCTAACACAAAGCCAAGGCAGTGGGAGAGAACTGCATACATACAGCAGGAAGAAAGGAAATTCTCATCACAAACCAACAGCAGGGCTGAGAAACTCAAGCAGAGGAGGCGAATTCAGCAGCCATCTGACCCCTGAAACACAGGAAGAAATGTGGTCCTCTGTCTCAAAAATCTGACCGAGGGGAAAAAATGGAGGGGGGGGATACAAAAAAACTTGTTTATAATAAAGACTACATTCTGTAGCAATTTCCTAGATTCCTGGGGTTAGGAATCTAGATTGCCAATGGATAAGTGAGCCTTAAAATCACATCCCCGCTGACAAAAATTCATTTCTTATAACTGTCTCCATTTACCGGAATGCTGAATCTTTCCCATGGGGAAGGAACAAATGAAAATGTTATTTCTCTGCTCATGAACTCATACCTTTCTGTCTGCTTTTCACTGTTGGCAATTTCATTCTCCTCCAAATTTGACTAAAGCCCGTGACCTGAGGGAAATAATGTCTATATAATAATCTTCTGAAACTCTAATTCTGAGTCATGTTTTTTTGGATGTTGCCTTGCAGTTTATGAAAATTGCACTGAGCTATGAAATGTAAGGGATGTGATGTCTCTGCCTAACATAATCATCTCGCTGGTGAACATGCCGCAAATACTAATGAAAAGGAGGCGCCCACCAAATCCGTGAGGGCCGGTTAATGGCGAGAATCTAGCAGCAGAGGCCAGAATGGGGCTGCTCCTGCCCTTAAGAGAGGAAGGTAAGCAGAGGTATAGCTAGAAGGGAGGAAGGAGATACTGTAACTGTCATTTCTCTCCCTCTCCTATTACCTGGCATCCATCATCCATCTACACCAGTCAGCTTGGAAACACAACATTCCACCTGACAAGGTACCAAGAGTCATTCCGAAGGAAGTCAAACTTAAGGTAGGCTCAGTAACCTGTCTGAGATCAGCTTATTGAGAAAGTAAAAGCAGTGAGAATCTCCCCATGAGATACAGATGACAACAGCACCTGGCAATGTGCCTACAAGGCTGACATGTCTACCCATCACCTGTTAAATGCACCAGACCCCACAAAAATAAAGGACCATAATTTTACTTTTCCCTAAGCCATTTTTATCTATTCAAAGTACAGGTGAGAGAATTAAATAAAGCATGGTTAAATAAAGAATAGTTATCTTTAAAAAAGGGGGGGCGCTTGGTCCTTCTCACAATAAAAATCTATGATCTAAAATGCATGTTCATATAGTAGAGCTACAAATTTTAAAATAATAAAATGCAAATAATTTAAAACATATTTAGCTATTAATCTGCCATTAGAAAGACAGAGAATAAAAACAGGCTGTGAGTGTACATAGGGTGTGTGTGTGTGTGTGTGTGTGTGTGTGTGATTATATACCTAAGAGTTAGACTAAACTTTATAAATCCTATTGTTGAAAAGATTCATTTACATTTTATATGTATGAGTGTGTCACCTGCACATATGCAAGTGCACACGTGCCTGTATTATTTTTGGATCCCCTGGAACTGGAATTTTAAACACCTATGATCTGTTATGTGGGTGCAGGGATCTGAATTGTGGTCATCTGCAAGAAAACCAAATGCTCTTTACCTCTGAGCTATTTCTCCAGCTCCCTACTTTTATTATTTTTAATTATGTACACACATGTATGCTTGTGTAGGGATGTGGACATGTGACTGAAGCTACCCAAAGAAGCCAAAGGGGGTGGGCCTCAGAGGAACTGGAGCTGGAGTTATAGGCAGTTATGAACTGTGGACATGAGGGTTGGAAACTGAACTCAGGTCCTCTGCAAGAGTGGAAGGCATTCTTAACCACAGAGCTATCTCTACAGTCTCAAACCGATTTTTTTTAGTTTATCATCTTAGTTAGGGTTCCTATTGTTGTGAGGAGGCTCCATGACCATAGAAACTCTTTTTTTCTTTTTTTTGGTTTTTTTCAAGACAGGGTTTTTCTGTAGCTTTGGAGCCTGTCCTGGAACTCCCTTTGTAGACCAGGCTGGCCTCGAACTCACAGAGATCCACCTGCCTCTGCCTCCCAAGTGCTGGGATTACAGGCGTGTGCCACCACCGCCCAGCTCATAGAAACTTTTTTTTTTTTAAGAAACTCTTATAAAGGAAAACATTTAATTGGGTAGCTTACAGTTCAGAGGTTCAATCCATCATCATCATGGTGGGATATGGTGGTGTGTAGGCAGACATGGTGCTGGAGAAAGAACTGAGAATTCTACATCTTGATCCATTGTAGTAATACGGGCGGCGGGGCTGCGTCCCCAACACCCCAGCCGCCCGCACGGCTAGCTTTACCCGAAATAACAACACACAAACTGTATTCATTTAATCACTGCTTGGCCCATTTCTATCTAGCCCTTACTAGCTAATTCTGATATCCCGATCAACCCATTTCTAATAAACTGTAGCACCGGTCTTACTGGGAAGATTCTAGCCTATGTCCATCCTGGGTCGGAGCTTCATAGCATGCGTCTGCCTGGGAGCGGGGCATGGCATCTCTCTCTGAGGCGTCTGCTCCCGAGAGGAGAGCTGTGGAGTCTGAGCTCACTTCCTCTTCCTCCAAGCGTTCTGTTTACTCCTCCCACCTATCTTCTAACCAATAAAATGGGCCAAGGCAGTTTCTTTATTAGCCAATGACCTTCCTCCATCAATCCATGAGCAACAGGAAGTGAACCATGAGTGACACTGGATAGAAGTTAACCATGGAAGACCTAAAAGTTCACCCGGACAGCGGCACACTTCCTCCAAAAAAGCCACACCTTCTCATAGTGCCAACCCATTGGGAGCCATTCTCTTCCAAACCACCACAATGGGCATTCAAGTGAATTCTAGGTGTGACTGATCACATTTTTTCTTATTGTGTATACTTCATGAAACCCCTGTATTCTATTGTCATACAGCACTCATATTGTTTTTATCTTCAAATATTTATTTATTTATAGACAGATTCTCAACTTTGTAGGCCTGGAACTTTCTGTATAGACCATGCTGGCCCCAAACTCAAATAGACCCACCTAAGTTTTTATCATGAAACTGGGATTAAAGGCACAAGCTATTATATCTTTCCTTCATTTTATTTTTTATTATGTATATTTGTGTGTGAAGGCGCATGTGTGTGTATGGAGGAGGGGTATGTACACATCAAATCATGTATTCTCAGAAGACCAAATGGGGCACCAAATCCCCTGAAGTAAGACTTTCAAGTGGTTGCTGTGTGGTTTCCCACACCCAAGTAACAGGCAAGATGAGGAAGTGCTCATTCACTGAGTTCTCTCCCCAGCCTCAGTACTCATGTTCACACAACAATCAGAACCATAGCTGTAAATTCATGAATAGGAACCCTCCGAAGGAAGAAAGGAGCGGACTTTATGTCAACCTGTGGTATCAGCACACCTGCTTGGAAGGACAATCAGCCATTGTTGGCCAGAAGCTCTACGGTCTTTTCTCCAAAGGGACTCATTTGAGGTACTCAACTCGATTCTTATTTTCCAGAAATAAAACAGTTCTTACTTGAAGAAATTTTACAAAAATGTCAAGTGTGTTTTTACTAACTGTAGAAAATTATCAAAATAAATCTTAATCTACAGGCTCCCATTGCAGACCTATGGTATTCAGCTAACGCAAAACAGGGAAGTGAAACCTGAGACTCAGTACTGAACTCTCCATTCAGTAGGTAGACTTTCAAGTAGAAGAAGGAAGTACTTGTGAAGATGGATCAATGGGGAAAGTGTTTGTTGTACAAGAACCTGAGGATCAGACCTTCAGAACACATGGAAAGTCAGACACAATAGCATGTGCCTTTAAACCCAGTTGTCATACAGTGAGACAGGAAGAGAAACAGGTGAGTGTCTGGAAGCTGCCATGCTAGGCAGCTGTGTGAAACAGCTAACAAAGAAACTCTTTCAATCCAGGTGGACAGTAAGAACTACACCAGAGCCTGTATCCTGACTTCTCTGCCCTCACACATCACACACACACACACCATGTGCACACACACAGAGGAGAGAATATCCTGTAGTATCTTTTCCTGGCAATGAGGAAGAAATGATGACCTAGCACTTTGGAGAAAAACTTCTCTAGCTGATACTTCAGAAGAAAAAGGAAAACAGAAAAACCAAAATGCATTCACCAGCAACAACAGGCTTTATATCCTCTTTTATTGAAGAGTACTGGATGTCACCCAAAACCTAACATAAATATCTAAACATGAAGGTTACTCAAGCTTGATTCAGAGACATATTAAGAATTTTCCCCCTTCCTGCTATCATAATATGCATTATTCTTCCACAACATATACGCACAGGCTTCCTTTAAAATAAAAGCAGAATTTTGTACACTGTTGGGTTTGTTTGCTTCTGACACAGATCTCATATGTCCTAGGCTAACCTCAAACTTACACTGCAGACAAGAAGGAGCTTTAGCTTCTGATGACCTGCCTTCTCTTTCCAAGGGATAAATTCAGGTGTAAACCATGGCCGGTTTATACAGTTAGTCATGGAGACTCAGACCAGGACTTTGGAGGAGCTAGACGAGAGCTCTACCCACCAAGCTAAATCCCCAGACTTTCCATTTTTGATTTATTTTGTTTAATAGAAGGTTCTACTACCTGACTCAGTTGTCTACATCCTAATGTTGCATGTTCTGGTAGGCAAAAAAACCTAGAAAGTAGCTAAAAATTCCGAAGACTTCTTGGTCACAGAGCAGACAGTGGATACGGTGACAGACAAGAAAGGCCACATATATGCAGAAACAATTCACACCTGGATAACTCAGGACTTGCCAACTCCTAGGACTTGCAATGTGAGGGGCAGACAGATCTGAGGAAGTTCCAGAACTTTCTGAGGAACGAGTCAGAAGGGGTTGGTGAGAAGGATGCCTTGGTGTTTGTTTGTTACCAAGCCACATGATAAAAGGAGAAAATTAATTACCAAAGGTTACAAACACACACTCGCATGCATGCACGCACACAGTGAATAAGTAGATAAAAAAATGTGTATGCATATTGTTTAAAAAATAAGGCAGAAGGCTTCAAGTGTATTTTTCATACTAATTATTGTCAAATTTGATATATTTTCCAAAATGATAATTCCCTAAATGAGTCAAAAGAACATGCCCCTAAGCCAAAATTAGCAGAAGCACATTATGTACTTTATCTCAACAAAGGCCCACAACTGCATTAATTACATGTATGAAGAATACCGTGCACACGTGCCATTTTTAAAAGATCAGAAATAAAGGAAAGCAAAGTTGAATGTGTAATTCTCTTTTTGTTCTTGGGACAGTTAGGTGTATGCTCTTTAATTTCTAAGATGGGGGGCGGGTTCTGTGCCTCTTCCTGTTACTGAGGCTTGGTTGGAGTCTACTGTAGTCAGTGAACGTTATTTACATTGTGCCAGGTCAATTATATTTACTAAACTTAATAACTCATAAAATGATGTATCGTCAAGAAATATTCCATGTGCACTTAAAAACTGTTGGGAGATATATTCTACGATTGGCAACTGAGTCGAGGTACCTGGTAACAATTGGCTTAATCTTCCGGGACCTGTGTAAACTTACATAAATGTCTCCACCCACACCGGTGGGTCTGTGTTCGTTCTCCAAAGTTTTATTAGATGTTCTTTTATGCATTCTGGGGCTCGGTTATTGTTTACATTTACCTTTAAATTCTTAACAATTTCTCAACTTATTTGCTTCCTTCCTTTCCTCCCTCTGCCCCACCCCCCTCTTGTGAATGTGTGTGGACCTGCATTTATATATCTGCACCAAGTATGTCCAGGTGCCCCTAGAGGAAAGAAGAGGTTGTCAAATCTCTTAAAACTAGAGGTACAGGATATTATGAGCTGACTAATGGGGGAAGTTCTGGGAACCAAACTTGAGTCTTCTACGGGAGCAGCAACTATCTGGAACTGATAACCTATGTCTCTAGCCCTCAAACTCTTTCCCTGATAAAGGGGTTGACACAACATAGCATAACATTATTCTTTTCTCACTAGGCATATTGTTCTGTTGGCCTTATCCCTAGTACTAATACAGTAGCTTCAATTTTCTTAATTATGGTTCACAGTATACTGTTTTATAGCCTTTTATTCTTAATATAGCTGTATCCTTGTATTTAAGATGGCATTTTAAATACAGCCCAAAATTGGGTTTTGTTTTTTACCAAATTTTCTAATATCCTTTTTCTGACTGCTTTTCTTTAATAAAGATGTTTAGAGTTTCATATTATTTTTAAAAGTTTCTTCTTTGTACATTTATTGATAATTTTTGAGGACAAATTGTTTCTTATATATTATCTACGCAAAAGTGAGAGCCCAAGAAAGCCAAAAGATGCCTCATAGCTAGAATTTTAAGCATATGTGAGACTCCTGACTTAGGTACTGGAAAACAGAAAGCATTTCTCTAGCCACAACATTTTATTTTTTAGTTGCTTTTGTATCTAGAATTTTCCATAATTTCCAGTTACCTATTTTATTGGCTTATTAACAATACTTTGCCTTAATGTTACCCACAATGACTGATCTAAACTTCAAAAGACACAATCTTAATCTTTTATGGTTCTTAAAATTTTTGCTATATTGTTTACCTATGATTGGATACATTTCATGGCAAATTTCCAGTTCTCCCCTATTTTCATTACACTATTACTGTCAGAATTTTATTCTGACATATGTTATAATTCCTCTAAGACAATTGCAATTATTGCTTTCAACCTGTACCCAAAAGAAAATAACTGCTGTTGCAAGCTACATTTGGTCTCTATTACACATTCATTGATCATTGTGAGTCTTTCCCCCTAAAGGTATTTCTTAGAACTCTGAAGGAAAGAAAGGAAGACAGATGAAAGAGGGAAGGAGAAAAGAGGGGAGGGAAGAGGAAGGAAGGAAGGAAGGAAGGAAGGAAGCCGATTACCAGAAGGAGTCCCCTGATCTCAATACACACATGATGTCCCATGCACACACATTTTAAATAAATGGAAAATAATTTAAAGTGAATATAGTCTTAGTGCATGGGCTATACAAACACAAGCCAGAGGTTGGATTCTGCTTATGCTCACTTTGTCAATTTTAGCTTATCATCTCATCATCTGATCTTTTTTCAAAACATAAAGGAAAATATATTTCATATTTATCAATAGTTTTATATCCTGATGTCTTTTGTTCCCTATTAAAACCAAATGTTCTCAGCAGAATCATAATTCTATTCCTTAAAAAGCTTCATTTAATATTTCTTGGGCCAATAGGATGCCTCAGTAGGAAAAGGCATTTGCAAGCAAGTATGACTGTGTAATTTGATTTCCGGGGCCCACATAGTAAAAGGAGAAACCCAACTCCCACAAGATGTCCTCCAACCTCCATAACCGTACTGTAACGCCCACCGAAACAAACACTAAATAAATAATAAATACAATTTTAAGAAAGCTTATTTTGTACTACTGGCTTGCTATCAGAGAATTTTTTACTTATACTTACCTTAAAAAGTTATGGTATGGTATATCTAACCGATATTCATTACATCTTCATTTAAAAATATATTGTCTAAACACAGCATACTAATTAGAAGTATTCATTCTCATTTTCCTTTTCAACTTTTATTTTATGCATTTTCTCTGCATTTATGTCAGGGCACCATATGCACAGTGCAATGCTTGCAGAAGGTAGAAGAGAGTACTGGATCCCCTGGAACTGGAGTTACAGAGAGCTGTGAGCTGTTATGTAATGGTTTGAATTGAACCAGGTTCCTCTGAAAGAACACTCTGGAAGATTGTTCTCAACCACTGAGCCATGTCTCCACCAACTCCCCTAGCCCTAGCCTGATTGCCTTGTGTGTGTGAGAGAGGGAGAGTATGTGTGAGTATGTGTGTATGAGACTGTGGATATGCATATATGTGTGTTTGTGACAGGATCTCAAGAGCTGGGATTAAAGGCAGGTTCCACCATGTTTTGCAATCTTTTGTGCTCTTAAAAAGTTGGCCTGTATTGTAGATTGTATCTTGCATAATATAATCGTTTTGCTGCTGTTATTTTAATTTTTGACTTAGGAATTTCATTTTCATTTCTGGTTTCCAACTGTCTGACTTCAGTATATACAGATATGCTTTTATTCACATGTATCCTACTATATCTGTGTTTTGTTGTACTTCCTGTGAGAAAGTTTTCACTTGTTATCTCTTCAAGAATCTCCTTTCGCCTGTCTTCTCTCTTTATGTATGCCATACTGTCTGATAACTTCTCACAGCAATGATGTTTGTTACTTTCCCTGACCTCTTTATTATTTCATTTATAAAATTTTAGTGAAAATTTTATGTGTACATGTATGCATGTGTGTGCAAACGCGTGTGGGGGGGCAACGCTCTGGGTTTGGCTGAGAGACCCTACTTCAATGGATACAGTGGAAATCCCACCAAGGATGATCCATAACAGTCTTAACATGCATGTGCAAACATGTACATACACATCATATACATGTACACCTACAAACATACAAAATATGTATATACACCAGAAACAAAAAATAAATGAAAAAGAAAACAATTGTCCTTATCTTTATATTTTACCCTGACAGTAGAGTAATGGAAAATCATCTCATCAGCAGCTGTTGTTCCTCAGTCATAGGTAACTATCCTGGACTCTGCAAAGGGGCAAGCTATAGCTTCCATGGGGCCATGCAGGTGGGGACTGTCCTCTTTTAGTTACTTGAGCATGATTTCCCCTTGGTACCAGGCAATATTGACCTTATAATTTCTTTTGAAAAATTTTGTTTAAGAGATTCAGAACTGGCATGGTAGTGCACACCTTTAAAACCAGCAGTTAAGAAGCAGAGTGAAGAGAAGTCACTGTGACTTTCGGATCAACCTCAAGTCACTACTGAACTACATAATAATCAAGTTCCAGACCAGCTGAAGCTAAAAACAGAGGACTTCACATTTAAAAAAAATCAGCACTGTTGGATTGTGGAGAGTTACCCAATAGAGCTGAAATGGGGCTATAAAGGGTTTCTTAAAGAACTTGACCTGCCTATGGGATGTGCTGGGGAGAGGGTGAAGGGTGGCTGGTAGATTGGAGGAGGGGCTAACCAATGACATGTCCAGTTTGAAACCCATGACAGGAGACTGGGCCCACCAGTGGCACTGCCCGGAGTGCTAGGACCAAAGGCTGGATGGTCCAGAGACCTAGGAGAGAACCAAACATGAGTGGAGAAAGAAAAAAAAAAATGTCAATGCAGTGATGCCTATAGATATTCTGCTATACTCATAGGCTGATGACTACCCCAACTATCATCATAGAACAACAGTGACTGATGGAATCACATGCAGAGACACACAGCCAAACATTAGGCTGAGTTCAGGGAATCCCGCTACAGAGAAGGAGGAAAGATTATAGGAGCCAGAGGGGTCAAGGACATCACAAGAAAATTCAGAGAACAACTAACCTGAGTTCATCGGAGCTCACAGAGTATGCACTGACAACCAGGGAGCCTGTAGGAGACCTACCTAGGCCATATTCTTATATGACAGTCGTGTAGCTTGGTCTTCTTGTAGAAATCCTAACAGTGGTAACAGGGGATGTCCCAAAACTCTTTGGCTGGCTTCTAGGAATCTATTCTTCACACAGGGTTGCCTTGCTCAGCCTTCATACATGGGGAGGTGCTTAGTTTTACTGAAACTTGATATATCAGGCTTTATTGATACTCATGGGAGGCCTGCTCCTTTCTCAACAGAAACAGAAGGAGTGGATGGGGAGGCAGGAAATGGGAGGAGAGGAGGTGGGCAAGAAACTGCAGTTGGGATGCAAAATAAATTAATTTAATTTTAAAAAGAAGAAAAAAAGACCTCCAGAGGGGCTGAAAATGGGCTGTGAACGAGCTGTCAGGTTCTCAGGATGTGGGGGTGACATAAAAGATGTGCAGAATAACTCCTGCTTTCTACAAATTCTTGACTCAGACCTCTTGAATAAAATGCAAAAAGTAAGAAAATTCAAGTAGCTACATATCAGAATGAAAGACAAGTCCTGCTGTTCAAAGCAAATGACAAAGATTGGCAGCCTAGATCAGCAGGAAAATAGCTGTGATTGTAAGAGATTTCCCCAAAAAGCATGAAATCTATGACAATTTCCTTTAAACAATAAAACAGAGCTAGTACACATTTAGCACAGTAACTTCAATATTCAAGAGGCCGATGTCTCACCCAAGGCCAGCCTGGGTTACATGTTGAGCTCTAGACCATCTGGCTACAGAACGAGATTCTGTCTCTGAAACAAAATCAAACACAACAAAACCAAACGGAACATCAGAAAACTAAAAAGTAAAAACAAAACCCTAAACAACAGATATGAATCAAAGATGAGCTGTTCACCCTACGAAATAAGTAGTTAAACCTTAAAAAGCAAGCTAACTTGCCATTTAGATACTTGAGTTGTAGTGTTACCTACCATTCTATGAACCCTCAAATTTTCTCAGACTAAAAACAAAAACCATAATCAGGGATCTGCATCCCCCACTGAGGCAGTGTAGTAGGTGAATGGAGGCTGGGGGAGGGCTGTCACTACCTTCCGTTTATTAACACACTAAGTGTGACAACCTAGACCACAGGCTGCTCAAGCCCTGTTCTGGGTTAGAGGTCCCATCTTCAGAAGCCTGTAACAATGGATCTCCACTCTGTATCACAGGCCCAGGAACTCTCCTCAGGGACCCTGTTGATGCACTCCAGGAGAGGTTATGGACCCCACAAAAAGGATACAGTCTAGCCAGTTCATCAATTCTGTTTTCTCTGGCAGTTAAAAAAGCAAAGGACAAGAAGACTCTTGAGTACATCAGGTAAAAGCAGGGCACACAGCAGGCGGAGTCAGCAGTTGAAGAAAGGCCATTTACTGGGAGTTGAGTATACATACTGTGTGTGTGTGTGTGTGTGTGTGTGAGAGAGAGAGAGAGAGAGAGAGAGAGAGAGAGAGAGAGAGAGAGAGAGAAAATGACCAAGGGTGGGATTCAGGAAGCCGAAAATCCAGTCTCTTCACTAGCGCTGGGATTTCTAAATGCCTGAAGAGTATTCCTCCCCTGATTGAGGGTGGGTTGGTTTGAAGACAGGGTGGATGACTGTCCCCAGCTGTAGCATGTCCTCCATCAGGCCTCATACTAGATGATTCAATTCATTAGCACGGAAGTGGTGGAGAAGCTGCTGGAGGAAGAGAGGGAGGAGAAAAAGAGCCTGCAAGGTCTTTAAGTTGTCGTCTCAAGTCCGGAAAGTGAGGAAGAAGCCAGCCATCTTGGAAGCTCACCATCTTTGCTCCTAGTCACAGTCCCTTTCCCTATCTGTCTGCCGGGCAGGGACTCTATCTAGCGGTTGCTAGTTCTCACTGTCATGCTGTCTTCCTATGGCATTAATAACTCTCCGGATGCATCTCTTATCCCAAAGGACAATTCACCTCAGTGTCCCTCTTCAGTCCCAGGCCCGGGACCTTTAAATGAGTTATCCATGCTCCAGTAGATAATCTGTTCATGCTCAAGCAAGCAACCCTAATTAAACTCAGTGGGTCACAACAAAACCAGGAAAACAAGACATGAAAGGAGGAGGCAGGGTCCGGGGGGGAGGGAGAGGGAGGCGAGAGAGGGTAATGGGGTGAAATGACTGAAATTTATTATATAAACGTCTAAAACTGTCAAAGGCCTTTTAAAAATTAAATTAAAAATTTAAAGGAAGAAAAATCAAGGGAAGATTCACTAAATGAACACCTTAAATGTAAAAGGAAATGCTAACGGCCCCACAGGGGAAGTCTTTGATTTTCCTCTTGTTTCCTTCCTAAAAAATCCTTATCCCCAAAGAAGCTATTGTTAGGAAAAAAAAAAAAAAAAAGCCCCTGTACTTTGTCTTCATGGAAAAAGAAGGGAGATTTAACTCAAAATAAAAACCCAATTCCCATGGAAATGGGACACTGTGGGATTAGCAGTGGCATCGTTATGTTCTGTTTCTGTATTGATTAATTCCAGCCAGGCTGAAATTTGCATGTGATTTACAATCATTGCCTTTCACAAATGTCTTCATTTAGCCGTATTTTGAGCATGGTATGACAAGATTATTGCAAATCACAGCTCCATCACAGAAGAATTTGCTAAAGGGGGGAAAAGCAGTCACAATTTCATTGGGCATATTACAAAAGCGATGATGGGTTTGGGAAGAGCAGGCGCAGCTTTGTGTGCCTGGTGCATTCTTCTTCAGCTCCCCAGTGTCAGCCGGGCACGCAGGCCTTTCCAAATGTCTTCCTGTTAGTGTCTAGAAGCACAGCTTCTGACAGCCATGAGGAGGGGAGTCAACATGAGCATGATGTATTTGGAGTGGAATGTCAGGAAACTTACAACAGTGTAAAAGAAAAGAAAAAAAAAAAAGAACCTCTGTGTCTCAGGCCAGCTTTGCTGGAATGTCACATTTCATCACCCAGACCCCCCAGCAACCTCTCACACAACACACTTTTGAAGCTAATTGGGGAAATGTTTAATGAGTGACGAGCTACTCCATCGCTGGATCCTGAAGAAGCTGAATTCTTAATGAAGTCTTCAAGAATCTGCATGTTTAGGATTGCAGAATGAATGGGGCAGAGGTCAAGACACCTGCTGCCAAGACTTCAACCTAAGTCTAATACTCAGGACCCAGGGAGAAAAGAAAACAGATCCCCTCAAGCTGCTTTCTCACCTCCGCAAGCATACTACGTTATGCACATGTGTGAGTGCTTCCCACATACAAAAATAAAATGAATAATATTGAAAAACATATTTAAGAGTAAGGATAGCAAAGCATTCTTGCTAGAAAGAATAGCATCATTCAATCAACAAGTCCATCCTAGGTGCCTCTTGATACTACAGAAAGTCTCTGATCTGATTTGACACAATCTACACTCCACAGAGAAGAGGAAATACCAACAGAAAAACTGCTTCAACTATACTGGCCTGTGGGTGTGTCAATAGGGGACGGTCTTGAATGCCGATACATATGTGAAAGCAAAACCACTATGAACTGCACTGCCCCTAGGCAGGCTATCCTGAGCTAGCTAAGCGTAAGTCGATGAAAAAAGCAGCAAGAGCGTCCCTTGCGATTTCTACTTCAACTTCTGCTCTGACTTCTATCTTTGATGGAGTACAATCTGGAAATATAAGGAAAATAAATCCTTTCCTTCCCTAGTTTTACTTTTGGTCATTGTTGCTATTCAAAGTACACCACCTTTCATAAATACGTCAACAAGTACATCGTGGTATTTTAAGACAGTCATAATGTATTGCCCATCAAATATTTTGTTAATGTTCAACTAAGATATTAAAGCCCCTGATGTGAAGCTGGTTGAGAACCAACTGAATTTCACATGTTCCTAAAAATCCATGGGGTGGGGGGGGAGAAGAAAAATGATAGTCTGGGGGAATGAAATACAGACAGGAGATCCTGGTAATGCTAGAAGAAACCTTTTTAATACTACAAGCCATCAGCAAATGGAGGATATCGATATCAGGAGGATATACGTACATATTCCTCTCCCTGATGAGAAGAGCACATAAAATCCTGTTATGTCTGATGGCCATACAAAGAACACAGCTTGAGATTTTCAGGCCCCAACACTCCATAAACTATTCTTTCTGCTCTACGGCACAGACAGCTAGTTCATAGTCTGGTGTGGGTATTAAGAAGCAACCCTTAAAAATATAAGTATTGAAGCTTTGATGCTTGACACAGCAAGAGTCTGAGGTGGGATCCTGAAAGGGGACTAGATCAGGAAGAAAGACATTATTCAAAAATTATGTGAATTGGTCGCTAGGAGTGGGGGGCCTCCCTGGAAAATATAGGCCAACTGGAAAATATATGTAAAGGGTATTTTGGGGAACTTGTCCCTTCCCCATCTCTAAATACTTTCATTCTTTATATATTCTCTCTATATAGTCTCTGTATAAATATTCTTTCAATATACATATATTCTCTATATATTTTCCTTATTCTATATGGATTTTATCTATATATAATATAGATTGATTATGCACACACATGGTGTATGTGAAGGTGCGTGCATGTGTGTCTGTGATAGCACAGGGCAAACCCAGGTTTGGGTTTCAGTTGAAAGAGTTCAAGTACAACTGGAAGAGACTGACATTAGGGGTTCAAAAACCTATGATTCCGCACTTTCTCAAAGAGCTGTTATGTTCCTGTGGCCTATCCAAGCCTTTAATCTGTAAAGAAGCCAGAGAAGAACACCAAGAAGAGAGAACAGGAACAAATGGCAGCCACTAAGAGAGACATCTCAAGGAAATGCTCCTTCCTTTACCTCTGAATGGAGAAACACAAGGTCCTCGAAGGAGTCGCCGTTCCTAAATGTGTCTGGCAACATTAAGGGCTGACGACCTTCAAGGAGCCATGTGGGGAGACAGTTGGAAACACTTTTCCTCCTTCATCATTCTCACTCTTCCCACTCTGAGATTCTAAAACATACATGCTTTACTCACAAATGTAATTCCACCTAGTTTCCACCATGTACCTTTGCAAAGTGGGAAAGAACCTTTGAAGGCAATAATGCCACAGGCTCCCATCCAAGGCTAGGGTTCCATGATCTGATTCCCTGCTAATATGCATGAAGGGTTTTACCCTCAACGCTATGTAAACTACACATCAAAGGGCAGACTTGAAATCCCTAGCACCTACATTAAAAAAAAAAAAAAACAAGCATAGGGAACACACTAAATAAACATTGTTTGTTTTTAAGGATGGGTGAGAAGATGTGTAATTTTAATTCGAGCACAGATGAAAAGTTAGTGAAATCCTGGAGCTCACTGGTTAGGCAGTCTAGCTTAAAGGATGAGCCCTGGGTTCAGAGAGATCTTGTCACAAGAGGAAGATACCAACACTAACCTCTGGCTTCTGTCCCAAAGTACATACACATGCACACACCAGTGTGTGTGGCCATGAGCCTACATACACGTGGTTACAGAAATACACACACATAGCCACTCTCACTATCTGACAGTATTCTGGACAAACAAAATTCCAAAGCTGATGCCATAATGAGGCATCCACTTGGGAAGAACAAACTCAGGCTGGCAGCAGGGAGCAAGCCTGCTGTGCCTTCAGCTGCTCATTCACCAAACCTGGAAAGCCAAGTCCCCAGAGGGCTCCATCCATCAAACATATGATGCTACAATTGGATCCAGAAAAGCAATTAGCAAGTACACTCTTCCAACAAAATGGGAGATTAGGGCCCAACCAACACCAGCCAGAGAGATCAACACAGAGAGGTTCACTCTCAGGTCATCCAGTCCTTCTCAGCAGTGCTGGCTTTCGCGTTCCCTCATCCTGTTCTCCAGCCAGTGCAAGACTACGGTTCAACAGCGAGCTGCACACAGCACATGCCAAGGGCATTGCTTCCACAACCTTTATTCATTGAAGTCTGATCTGTTCCACTGGGGACAAGCGACAGGCCAGAAACTGAGCTGAGGCCGCAAGAGTAAAAGAAACTGCTAAATATTGTGAGATTAGAGTACCCAATCAAAACCATAAAATTAAAAACGGCAACAACAACAACAAAATAACAACTATGCTTTACTGCCTCCTTAAAAGATAAAGTTTATAGAAAACATTAAGCAGACCTGGGTGTGGTGGCACATGCCTATAATCATGGACACTGAAGGTAGAGGCAGAAGGATAAGAAATTCAGAGGCAACTGTGACTATAAGGGATAACTGAGGCCTGGGATACGTGAGTCTCTTTCTCAACAGTAACAAAGGAAGGGAAGGAAGAAAGAAGGGAGGAAGGCAGGGATGGAAAAAGGGAGGGGAAGGAAGAAAGGAAGAAAGAAAGGGAGGGAGGGAAGGAGGAAGGGGAGGGAGTAAAAGAGGCAGGGAGAAAGACAGAGGTGTGGAGAAGGAAGGGAGGGAGAGGGATATTACATTGGTATTTTAGGAAATAGAGAGATGGCCCAGAAACTCAATTGGGTATACTAATCTTGTAGAAAACCTGAGTTTGGTTCTCGGCACCTATGATTCACAACCCTCTGTAACTCCACTTCATCAGAGTATCTGATGCCTTTTTCTGGCCTCCTCCAGGACATACATGCATGTGGTACACATAAATTCATGTGGTCATGCACACATGCACAAAAAGAATAAGCAAACAAATAAATACAAATATAATTTTAAAATTTGCTCCCTACCATCTTGAAAACAGTATCTACAGATCTGTCTTACTTCATGTGTATGAATCTCTAAGACAAATCACAATATTATTTCATTTATTATATTTAGTCAACCCCTCACTGAATTTCTTCAACTCAAGTCAAAGGAACAAATAATTTCCCCCTTCTTTCTTCCATTTTCCTGGCAGTCTCAACCTTGTAGCCCTGAGACCTACAGCAATTGCTCCTCTGATGGACACTTTCTCCTTCAGGAAATGACATCGTGACACAGGTAAAGGGTGATTTAGGTAGACCGCTGTGTCCGAAATTGTCGGGATCTGATTTAGAGACCTTGCTTTTGTCAAGAAAGACAGTTGGGTGTCTGTTTTAAAGAAGGACTGGGAATATTTTCATCAAAGGTTTGAATTGAAAAACGGTAGGAGGTAAATATCTGAGATGTTGCCCAGAAAGACTGCGGTATCTGTGCAATTACCATTAACACAGGGCAGCGGCTGCTCGATGGAGTAATTCAATCTGGTGGCCTACATTTCATCACTTGGCAATTCAAAGCCAAGACATAAAAGCTGCTCTCTCTCTCTCTCTCTCTCTCTCTCTCTCTCTCTCTCTCTCTCTCTCTCACTGTGTGTGTGTGTGTATGTATGCTGTAACTGGGCTCTTCTGTAGGCATTCTCTTTCTCTAACTCCTACCAAGTTGGGTGTTGCTTGCTTCACAAAGCCCAATCATGTATCTCTGAACATCTAATAAAGGAACACAAGATAGTCTCTGACGGAAATTCTGACATTTGTCACAGTCAGGTTTTATGTGACCTTGTCAATGACAGAAAAGGACAAGATGCGATGGGTTCCCACATTTAAAACACGGGATACAGAAGATACACCTCAAATGATGACACACGACGGGGAAATGGTTTTCCTCATTGTCCAAGGAGCTTTACTGACACACAAATGAAATCCAAAAAGGCACACATATTTAAGATCTACAGTTTGGTAATTTGGCAAGGAGAACATTTTCTTTCCTTATTTCTTTGTCTGCTGGAATCATCCTTATCTCCATCTTAGTGTTTAAGGCGGGGTCTCTCACTGAACCTGGAGTTTGTCATTTCAGCTAGACTGGTTGGCCAGCTAGTAGGATAGCCCTGTCTCTATCTCCCAGTGCTGGTGTTACAAGTGTAGCATTAAACCTGGCATTTATGTGGGTGTTGGGGTCTGAACACAGGTCCTCATGCTTGCACAGCAAGAACTTTATTCACTGAGCCATTTCTCAGCCCTGTGTTTGGCTTTTTATAAATCACTATCCTGCTTCTTAGAGTGGTGGTACCATTTCACATTTCCAGAAGGAGTGTGGAAGAACTCCAATTCCTCAACATCCTCACCAACTCTGGAAGTTACCTGTAGATGGTTTTAAAGGCATGCATTCCTTCTCATTTTGCTTCCCTTTAACCGCTCAGTGACACCCTTACTTGATTCTGTGTTATCTAGTGAGTATACTATCACTTTCAATCTTCTGCACATTATTGAAAGTGAATTTTGTTTTCCTATTACCACAAATTAGGATTTTCTTGCTCAGTCTAAATACAACTCCTTTATTGGATAAATATTTGACATGCTATATAAAATGGTCACTTAACCCCTTGCTAGCACCATTTGAGAGATACATGCACTGGAATATGCTATACTTTGAATCTGAAATGAAAACTCATGTTTGGAAGCCTTGTTTGCCATCTGATGGTCTTTGGGGGGAGGTGATAAGTTCCTGAAAGCTCTGTCCTAGTCCGTAAGTAGAGCATAGGTAGATTCATAATGACAAGGAAGTGGAGGGAAACGGAGCCTTGCTTGAAGGATGAGAACACTGCAGTTGTTCCCTGTAGAAACAGAAGGCTGTCTACAGTCGCCTTCTAATCTCTTCACTTTCTTGTTGGCATGGGGAGAGCAGGTCTCATCTACCACATGAGCTGTCCTGCCCCACCTTGCCTCTGGCCTACAGCAACAGTCAGTTGAGCCTGAAGTGAGTTCTGAGAAAACATAAGCCAAGCGATTCCTTCTTCTCATTCTAGTGATGGGGATCAAACCAAGGGTCAAGCACGTGTTAAGCAAAAACCCCACACAAACTTACATCTTAGTCTTCTTTTTAATTTATAATTAATTGATTATGTGAGGCAGGATCTTCCTGTATAGTCCTGGAACCTGTATTGTAGATAGGCTGGCCTTTAGCGCACAGAGATCTACTGCTTCTGCCCTCTGAGTACTGGGGTTACAGGCATGGATCACCATGACTGTCCTATTGTATTTTTGGTTTCTCGAGATAGCGTTTCTCTGTACAGCCCTCACTGTCCCAAAGCAGGCTGGCAGTGAATGAACAGATTCACCTGCCTTTGCCTCCTGAGTTCTGGGATTAAAGGTGTACAACAGTATGCTCCTCATCCTATTTTGTTTATTAAATAAAGCACAGCTATTTATAACTTTTCTCTTAAATCATTTTTCAAAATCTAGGATACTTTTCCTCTATGCTTCTTGTGTTCAGATCAATGGATTCACAGTTTGTATCAAAACTGGAAATTTTTCAGATTTTACTTCTCCAAATATTCTATTATATGTCTAAAGGAAGTTATCAGACAACTCAGTGATGCTGTTTTTAAAAGTTCTCTTCTCCATGTTTCATTTAGAACAGTTCCGACTGTCCTCACTGTCACCAATCTTTAATACACTCTGCAATCAATTATCGTATTTTACTTTCATACTGTGAGTGGCTTACATTCCAGTAGTTTGAGTCTTACTCAACTGAAATTTTTGAATACAAGAAATATAGTCATAATAATTTTTAAGTATTACCGATATTCCTATCAGTTGTGATATCTTTATGCAGGTTCTTCCTTTGTCTTATGACTTCTACATACCTTGTGCTTACTGGACAGTATTAGTTACCTTCCTTTTGCGGTAATAAAACAATGACAAAAAGCAAAGTAGAAAAGCAAAGGATTACTTCGGCTTCCAGTTCCAGAAGGGTGGGGAAGATATGGCAGAAGGAATGTGAGGCAAGCCTAGCAGTCAGGAAGCACATTGATCAGATTTCATCCACAGACCAGGAGAGGGAATGGGAAGTGGTGCCAGGCTACACAAACTCACAGTCAACCCTTAGAAACATACTTCCTCCAGGAAGGCTCCACCTCCTACAAGGTCCCATAAATGACCCAAACAGCGCCATGAACTGGGAGCCAAGTGTTCAAACACATGAGCCTATGCGTGTTATTTCACACTGAAGCCACAACACCGACTCTAGGTCATCTACTAATCCAGGAAGTGCAATGAGCAATACTTGGAATCCTTGGAGCTACCCCTCACTCTGCTGAGGCTTAAAACTCCTTTAAGGCAAGGCAGGGACAAACAGGGCTTGTTCACTTTCATCCCAGTAATACTGTCCTTCACTACTTGAGTGCCGTGTCACGCACAAGTTGGTACTCTCACTCATGAGTATATGGATGCCTGCTTTATTGAAAGTACAGGTACTACCTAGAGAAATAAACTCTCAATGTGTCCCATGCTGGCTTTCCAGTTTCCACATTCTGTTCTCTAACATTGGAATACACTACCACTGTGTGAGCTGGTCAAAGCATATGCTGGGGTATTGCTTCTACACTCATCCTTTGGCAATGGACATCATGCTTGGCTGGCATCATCTCTGATAATATGATTTCAATTTCACTAATCACAATGTGTTATTTTTATTCTAGACCTCAGGTCCTCATACTTGCATAGCTGGGATTACATGTATCTACCACCAAGCCTGTTGTAGGCAGTGCGAGGGATAGAGCCAGAGCTTCATGTATGCTACGCAGGTACTCTACCCACTGAGGTACAATGCAGGATTTCATTTGTCTAAGGTATATCATAAAAGGACATGCGCCCATAATACATGTGTGGTGTGTGTATTCAGTGCACAGAATTGAAAGCAAAAGGCATCTGACTTCATAAGAGGCTGACAGCACAAATGACAAATGCCCTAAGGATGCTTCTTTAAGCACTGAGCTAAAATAGAGATCCCAGTAACTTAAAACAGAAGAAAACAACTCTGGCTTCTCTTGTTGTTGCTATTGCTTTAAGTTGCCTGTTTTGAGCAGGATTACTCAAAAACAGGAGAAGCAATGAGAGGAACTTCTCTTTCCAACTTGATCTGGTGAAGATTTTTGTGTGTCTTTTTGTTCATTTCCTTCCTGTGACTGCAATACTTCAGTTAATTGTCTCAGGCACAGTAACCCCGAGAAGCCATTTTCATTGCATCTGCACAGCATTTTGCTAACTGTAAATGATACATTTTTTTTAAAGATTTTTTTTAATAGTGTGTATGTGTCTGTGTGTGGGTATTAGCACAGGTGCCCATGGAGACAAGAAGAGGGTATTGAATGACCCTGGACCTGGTGGCTGTGACCTGGATGATGTGACTGCTGGGAAAGTTAGCAAGTGTTCTAATCACAGAGCCATCTCTCCAGTACCCCCACATGATATTAACAACCAAATTAGAAACACCCTGAAACTGAAATGAGTTTTGTTATAATAAGCCTACAAAGTAAAAGTACTTATGTACACTAATCCTCAAATTCCCAGAAAAGAAGCAAATTAAGTTTCTAATACTTTAAATACACCTAATTAAAATAAATTCTTGCATAGGTCAACTGAGAAACATTTTACAAATTCAAATTTACCTTCCTTAGGTACTCCTCACCAAGCAAGACTAGAAAAAAAGTTTGGTTTAATAAAAACAGCCAACTCTTCCCAGATTTATTGTAGTAAGTATAATATGTCAGTGATTTTCAATCCATTTCTTTAATAAATATCATGCTTATTAACAAGTAATTGAGAATCATTACTACTTCAGGTTGCATCTTGTTTTCATGTTTCTTTGAGCAAACTGAATCAATATTTTAATTATATCAAATTATCTTGCCATAATTTTGCAGTGCATTCATTTTAACTCATTTCTCTGACCTTAAGCAATTTAAAATATTAGAAGGATATTGACTATACTAATGGGTATTCATCAGATATGGGAGCCACTTTAACTAAGAATAATACAGGACTAAATACTCATCATAATCTAAATTTTTTGCTTACTTTTATTGGCTATAGAGGAGGCTCTCTCTGCCCTGGGTCAAGTTAATGAACATGTGTATTTAAGTTCTTGTGTGATTGTGTAAGAGAGAGATTAGTGGTTCTGTTTTTTCGAGACCCCACAGAAAGCTGCTCTTTGGGGGAAAGGTGTTTTATAATTAGCAATGCCCTCTTAAATTTATTCTGTAAAATCAAAGCTGGTTACCTTTTCGCTGATCCTCCTGTCCCTGTATCTCTTCCATCTCCCAGCCCTGCTTAAAAGCTCCCACCCTAAAATTTCTACTCTTTCCCCCAACCCATATCTCTTATATTGCTATGGCCCCACATGAAGGAATCCCCCAACACAATGGCATTTTACTAGTTTCCTTATTTCTGCAGGTCTGCAAAGCTTCCAGGTCTCTAGCCTTCCCCTGAACTGAAGGCTACTGATGGATTCTGAGGAAAGGGAAATCACGGTGGTCAGTGAGGAATCTCATGAGTAGTCTACCAGCCTCCAAAGAACAGTTCCAAACCTGTGCTGACACATGAGCCTAGCTAAACTCTGTGGGTCTCAGAACAAAACAAAACTGGATAACGTGAAAATCAACAACCAAACATGAGTGTGGGGAGGGGAGGAGCTTTGTAGAGAGAAGAGATGGTGAAAGAGGTGACGGGGGACTTTAATAAATCAGAATGCACACTAGGTGAGTATAAAAACTACAAAATTAAACTTTTTCAACTTTAATATTTGTCACAAAAATTTGACAATATTGTAAAATAAAACTTTTGGATAAATGTAACTATGTATGCTTTGCTTTCTAGGAAAGGAATGCTTTTGCATCAAGCCAATGTTTGTAAAGATTTTTTTTATTTCTTGTTTATATAGCTTAATATTTTACTCAGGACCTCAGCGAGCCATTGTTCATATGAAAAGGTGCAGGGGTCATAGCTATCAATACTACTGCCTTAAAATTTGGAACTAAGTAATCTTAAAATGCTCAATTACTAAGTCAAGTGAAGAAAAAACACAATCCTAGACCTGGCCAGATAGTTCAACAGGTAAAGACATGAGTTCAATCCTAAGGACACATATGGTTAAGGGTGAAAAACTATCCCCAAAGGTTTTTCTCAGATCTCTCTGCAGGTGCCACGGTGCATGTATACCCACACATATATGCATACATTAAACTAAGTATAGAATAAAAAAATACTGAACACATGAATACTAGCAGCATCCGTATGGGCTGGTTTTATAACAATTTGACACAAGCTATAGTCATCAGAGAGGAGGGAGCCTCAATTGAGAAAATACCTCCATAAGATCTGGCTAAATAAAAGCAGGTAGGGCATTTTCTTAGTTAGTGATTGATGGGGAAGGACTCAGCTCAGTGTGAGGTCAGGGACAGCAGCTGAGGCATTGTGAGAGTCCAGACATGGCTACTGGTGAAGGTGAAGACTCAGAATTAAAGGGATAATGAAGAGAAGATGAGGCACGGCATAATGATGAGAGCCCAGGAGAAGTGACTGGTAAAAGTGCAGTCTAGCTGCAGCAGAAGACCCCAGCATTTTGGAGATGCCAGTATCATGGAGTGAAGCCAGCCAGAGCCTACAAGACAAGCTGTGTATGTTGCAGGGGGTGGAGTCAGAAAATCATGAGTGGATACATACATTAGACAATGAGTTATTTATACAATTGGGATTTGGTTTTGCTTTAATCTAATTGAGATTGTGCCCTGATCCTTCTCTCTTAAAATACAAAGCATTTAAGTTTTTAAAAAAAATTCGTACAAGAGCCCACAGTTGAAAGACTGAATTTTGAAGAGATTTTAAGTTTTAAAGAGACTTTGGGTTTTTTAATGAACTAAATTTTAAAGTGTTTGAATTTGTAAAGACTGTGGGACATTTTAAGATTATAAAATGTTTTTCATTGTGATTTATATAATGATGTGTGACCTTGAGAATGAGTAAGAAAGGAAAGATTAAGGCTTAACAGCAATGAGTTTGTGTTTCAAGCTGACAATTGTGTTGGCTAGTGTTATGTCAGCTTGACACAAAATATAGTTATCAGAAAGGGGAGTCTGAATTGAGAAAGTACCGCTATAAGACCAGGATGTAGGGCATTTTCATTAGTGATTGATAGGGGAGGGCCCAGCCCATGGTGAGTGATTCGATTCCTGGGATGGTGGACCTGGGTGCTGTAAGAAAGTAGTTTGAACAAGCCATGAGGAGCAAGGCAGTAAACAGCACCCCTCCATGGCCTCTGCATTAGCACCTGCTTCCAGATTCCTGCCCTGCTTGAGTGCCTATCCTGACTTCCTTTGATGATGAACAGTGATGTGGATGTGTAAGTCAAATAAAGCTTTTCCCCAAGTTGCTTTTGGTCATAGTATCTCATCACAGCAACAGTAACCCTAACTAAGACAGCACTTTAGTTAATATTGTGGTATTGAATTCTGCCCTGCTGGAACCCCAACCTTCAGCCCTGAGGGTTACCTTCTTCTAAAGTGAAAAGAAAGAAAAAGAATGAGGAAAACACTACAAAGAGAGTGATGCTGGCTTTGCCTTGTAAATCTAGAGTCTACAGAGGGGAAGGCGCTATCTGAGGAGCTCCACTGGGCCCCTGACTGTTCACACTTTTGTCTACAGATGTTTTATTAATGTCACTTTGTACACTGTAAAAATACTCACACTTCCTTACTGGCCACATGTCTTTGGTTATGATCTCCCATCAGGCATTTCTCTTCTTAAAAGGCTAAGGGACTTAATGAACCAGTCATTTTAAGTCTCTGGCACTGACACATTGGCTTTTGGTTTACTTTGATGCTGTGTTGGAGGTTGTGCACTGAGCTACAGCCATTAAGAGCAATCTGATCTTCAGTAAGACCATATGAGTCTCAAGGTTCCCTGAGTAAAGGACTGTCCCAGGTATCTCAAACAACTAAGACCTCACAGAGAAAACTCTTGCGTTGAGATTTCTCAAGTCACTACTTATGACCTAATCAGAATTCTGGTGTGAGATTTCCACAACAGTTAGTAATCTCATATGACAAATTTCACAGGAATAACCCCGAGTGACTTTTAAAGACTTAGAAATATACACTGTGTCCAATAATTGAGAATAAAAGGGTAATTTGGGCAGTCATTGACCTATACATGTGTATGCAAGACAATTTTGAAATTCTTGTGAAAGCCTCAAAATTGTCCCCTAACTTCATACAGGATGTGAAACTGTGGATGATTGTTGAAACACACAACAGCTTTTTGTTTTCTTTTTAAATATGAAAAGTGAGCTGGGAACACAGACACATGTAGAGCGTTCACGTTTCCTGATTTGAAACTGGACCTCTAGGAAGAGAAAGGCCATGCGTGTGAAAACTTAAATCCCGCGAATCACACTAATTGACAGCACAATGACCCTGGCGGAGTGAGAACTAAATACAAGGCTACACAAGGCTAGATAAATGGGAAAGATGATAGGTTTTCTTTTTACTATCCTGAATGTCACTTCGGAGTTTTGTGTGTGTATAAAAGAACATTTTTGTCTTCTTCTCTCATACCATCTATAAGCTACAATTGGCAGAGTCTGCTATTATAGTTAAAGTTCAAGACCAGCTTGGCTCACATAGAAAGATCCTGTCTTAAAAACAACAATAACAAAAAACAAACCACCAAAAAACCAACAATATAACGTACCTTACAAAAACCATTCAACAAAGGAAAATGTTCAAAGGCTTCCATACTGGACACATAGCAGTTTTTTGGTTGTTTTTGTTTTTTCTTAAGGTGAGCTGTGAACAGACGCATGTAGAGCGTTCACACGTCCTGATTTGAATCTGGAACTATAGGAAGAGTAAAGCCATGCATGTGACATGGTGGCTGACAACCATCGGTAATGAGACCTGGTAAGTAATCTTCATCAACTTAGACCATGAAGCCCAATATGGACAAGCTCAACAGGACGACCATATACCGGCTGCCAATGCATGCTTCAGCATTGCCAAATAATAAATAATAAAGAAGAGAAAAAGAACAAGTGGGATGGCTCAGCTAGTCAAGTACACGTAGCCAGAAGATGATTCACAGCTTGAGTTCTATCCCCTAAAAGCCACATACAGGTGGAAGGACAGAATTCACACCACAGTTGTTCTCCGAGTGTGCCTGCAAAGGAACACACAGGCACGTGCTCACACTCCCACCCTCCCCCAACAATTGTGTTTGGGTTGTTTTAAAGCAGAGCTGGTGAGCGGGCTCAGCAGGTAACAATATTGCTGAATGAGCCTGATGATATCTCTCCCAAGAAATCATGCAAAAGTAAAAGGAGACAACTAGCCGCATGGTGCACACACACCATTAGACACTAATGGAGAAATACACACCACTTACACAAAAAGCTTGAAAATAATTATAAAGACTAAATGAACTAACACCGATTTGACTGAAAAAAATATCAAGTTTGAATGTATAAAGTCTGATGCACAGAATCAGAAATAAAAAGCATTAAAATAATTATCTATCACTTAAACAAAAATTGCATACATAGAATATTCAAGTATTAAATCATAAATTTCATTTGTCAAAAAAAAAAAAAAAACCCAGGAGCTTAGTACAAGTAAAATCTCATTGCATCTCAGTTCTCAGATTACCCTCAAAATATCTAACATTTTAGTGAAGATTTCCATTTGTATCTACGTGTAAGATCTAGTTGCTTATTTATTTATTTGCCAATGTGATACAAACTAGAGTATCAGACTGCTTGTGGGCAGGTTTATAGGACATTTTCTGGATTTATGATTAATGTCAAAGGGCCCAAGCCACTGTGGGTGGTGCTACATGTGAGCAGGTGTCCTGGGTTCTGTAAGAAAGCAGAATGAACAAGTCATGAGGAGCAAGCCAATAAGCAGCAGCCCTCCATAGCCTGTTCTTCAGCTCCTGCTTCCAAAGTGCTGTCCTCCCTTGGCTTCTTTCCTGCCTTGGCTTCCTTCAGTAATAAACTACAAATTCTAAGGTAAAATAAACCCTTACCTTTTAGAGACACTTTTGATCAGGATGGTTATTATACCAATAAAAACTAATTGTGTGTGCGTGTATGTGTCTGTCTGTCTGTCTGTCCATATACAAGCAGGTGAAATCAGAGAGCAGAAGAAGGGGGTTGAATCCCACAAAGCCAGAATTACAGGTGGCTGCAATTCATCTAACCAGACAGAATTCCAGGGTTGGCAAGAGTAGCAAGTGTTCATAACCACTGGGCATTTCTTCAGCATTAGAAATCAGCTTTCTCAGTCACCAATGGGCTAGAGGTCAGGGTGACTTCTGAAACTCCTGTGACCAGACCATGTCTCTGACTACAAAGCTATAGAAACCGAAGTAGCAGGTGTGTAGGACTCTGGAAAGTGTCCGGCTGACAGTTCACATAATGACCTGTGCCTGCTTGATGCCTGTGCACTGCGGAACATAGGATTCCGCTTTTTCATGAGGCTCTTCAACTGCTTAACGTTATAAACAGTTACTTCTAAAAAGACCTCATGTGATGAAAACAATACAGTGGTGTTGCAAAGTTCTTAAACAAACATTTCAAAATTTCTTTAAATGGGAGGTGGAGGCTGGGGGTGCATGTGAGTTGGCAGAGTGCTTACCTAGCATGCATGAAGGCCTAGGTTTGATGCCCAGCACCACATAAACAAGGTGGGGTGGTGCACACATCTTTAATCCTAGAACTTTGGGGGTTAGAAGTGGTCAAAGTAGAAATTCAAGATCATCCAAGCTCCACAACGAGTTGTAAGCCAGCTTGGGATAGTGTCTCAAGAAAATGCACATATACAATAAATAAATAAAATAAATATGCTAACAGAACAAAATACCTTTACTTCTTGTGTTTAGGGCTGAGATGTTAACGTCCAATGACTCAGTCAGCACAGTGCATAGCTCTAATTTTCCCTTAGCAATGCCATGCATTTTAGAAGTATTATACCTACTGGAAGACCTCAAGAAATATGAAAATACTGTCATTTGGGAGATTGAAATGGGAATATAGGATCTGGAGAGGGATGGCTTGGTGGTTAAGAACACTTAGTCCTACTGTAGAGGACCTGAATTCAGTTCCCAACACCCACTATCAGGTGCTGCCTGACTCCGGCTTGTCCCTTCTGGCCCCTTCAGGCAACTGCACTCACGTGCACGTAACCACCCACCTCACGCATACACACACCATTTGAAATAGAATTCATCTTTATTAGAAAATGGAAATGAATAATTGGGGCGGGAGATCTGCATATCAAAACTTAGGTGAATCCTGAGGTACCCCAGGAACACTACCCATGTGTTTCCGATTTCCTTCAATTGTACATTGTGCTCAGTCCTGATAAGAGTTTATGAGCTGTGATTCACACAGGAAATATGGAGAGTGCAGCAGGAACCAGGGCTGCTGAGCCTTGCTGCGTTTTTAAGTGCTCCTTAAAGTTCTGAGGCCGGCCCTACACGGCAGCTGTTCGAGCTGAGGTCATTCTGCTTTACAACACATGCCAAGCAAGCTTGGAGATACAGTTTATAAGCTCTGACATGCAGTTGTCACCTACTTGAAAACAGCCAACATCCCCCAAACCACCATGATTTATTACCGGTCACAAGGGGAGTTGGCCATGGCTTTTATTTGATTTTGTTTTTTCCTCTTCACGGGTTACAGAAGAGCCATTAAGTGTAGTATGAAAAAGGTGACTTTAAACATGACTATTAGTAGAGCTAATTACTAAAGGAAAATCAGAAATCATTTATTAGTCTGCTAAGCAAATTAAGGTTTGTTAGAAGAAATTTATAGCTCCAGTCCTTGGGTGATGGCTGGTTTATCAGAGCATATGTGTCTAGGACCTGACAGTTTATTAACTGTGCTGTATCTAAAAGCATGCCACTAAGGTGCTTTTCATAAAACGACACTGCTATTTTAAATGGATAAACACTTCTATACGAGCAAAATGCATTCTAAATGTTTGTCTTCTGAAGGCAAGCACTGGGAGTCAGTGAAGAGCCTCCAACTACCAGAGCTTCCAATGACTCTGGTTTACAGTCGGCGCTGATGACAGGAAAACATGGCACTTGGAGTGAGCTCGGCACCCCTCCCCTTTAACAAGCCCTAATCGGGCTCTCGAACCTCATTCACAATACTCTCAGTGTTTCACCGAAATCTAAGATTTTCATGAATGGGGAGGGAGGCATCTAACTTACAACTGTGGGGGTGGTAAATACATTTTTAAAGAAATATATTTTTAAAGCAGTTAAGCAAAGTGATGTCCTTTGATCTGAAAGATTTTGACTGATGAGTACCTGAATTGTGTGTCTGTGGGGTGTGTGTGTGTGTGTGTGTGTGGTGTGTGTTTGTGTTCAAAGCCTGTGACTCTCTGGTATATATAGTTCACATCAACTTATATAACATTTATGTAATATGGACAGCTACTAACTTAAGGGCATCATTTTCAAAACCTGTCAGGAAAAATATGAAGGTTAAAATGAAATCTCATTTTCAATTTTTGATGCCGTGACCTGCCTGGTCATTCTGGGACTGTCAGTCCTCTGCACTAAAGTTCTTACTGTATTACCTAGCTATGGAATAGGAGAAGCGAATGTGTGAGTTTCTCTGTGGATACACATCTCTACATGAGCAAAATTTAGTTTGAAAAAAAAAAAAGAAATATGCATTAATAATTAAAGGATATGTACTTTCACTAAGAGACACATCAATAGAAAGCTGGTGCTGAAAGTCAGTACCCAGGATCTCATAGTGCCCTCCGCAGCATGGAAAGGACAACAGGGCCAACATTAAGCACTGGTCCTTTGTGGCACCCATCACTGGCATGAAATACCACAACAGAAGGCCCTTTTGGTATGTTTCTTCTGGGATAGCTTGTTATTTCCATTTTCTCTTTAATGATTTCTTTCCTCCTTCATATCTTTGAGAAACATGGTAGAGAAGGTCATCTCCCCATGTTCACCAAAAGTATGTGAACTCTTAATAGATTTGATAACATCCACTGCCAAGAAACTTTGCAGATAGTGTGAGAGTTAACATGGATCAAGCTGACAGGATCTAGAATGACCCGGAAACATATGTGCTGAGGTCACAGAACAGCGTACTGGAGTCAGTCGTCTCCTTTCCACCATGTGGATCCTAGGGATTAAACTCAAATCATCAAGTTTGGCAGCAGGCACCTTTTCCTGCTAAGCTAGCTTACCATATCCCTAGAAGTATTTTTAAAAGTATAGTTCAAAAATATGGGGCCGGGCGGTGGTGGTGCACGCCTTTAATCCCAGCACTAGGGAGGCAGAGGCAGGCAGGATCTCTGTGAGTTCAAGACCAGCCTGGTCTACAGCATGAGTTCCAGGACAGGCTCCAAAGCCACAGAGAAACCCTGTCTCGAAAATTCAAAAAAAAAAAAATATATGGTCACCTGGGATGGGGATGTGATCCACACCTATAAATGAATACCTACAAACAATTAAAAGTTGCTGAGGGCAGAGAGGGGGAAAGAGAATGAGAATTAAAATCTTCTCCAGGGATAACTCCTTACTTTGAAACCCAAAACCAAGTGAACAGATCTAAAATATGTGTGTGTGTATGTGTGTGTGTGTGTGTGTGTGTGTGTGGTGTGTTATATGAGAGCAAAACTAAATGGATTGATTTGCTTGTTTATAAATAAAAACACAATAATAATTAAACAAAAAGGGGACATGATTTTAAGAGGGAGTGGTAGGGGTGAAATATGGAAGGGTTTGAAGGGTGGAACGAAATGATTTTAGTAAAACAATTAAAATAACAATCAAAAATATAAATATATTCAATAATACATTTCTAATGAAAATATTTTAAATTACAAAAAAATACACAAATTATAATAAATGGTCATGAGAGTTTTCAAGGGTTTGTAGTTAAAAACCTAAGAAGGAGACAAAGAACTTTCCCTTTGGAAGAAAGGCACAGGACACCATGTTGCACTTTGTACCTGATCACAGAAAAAATTCCTGAAAGTTAAGTAATGTGAAGAACAACAGTAATTACACACACACCCCATCTTAGGAAGTATAATGTATTCAAACCCCCTTTCCTACAGTGTGAATCATAGGCTATCAGCACACTGGTTTCCTAGAGAAATTAAAGTGTGACAACTAGCAAGCTTGAATTTTAAAAGAAGTAACTGGAAGGAGGCTCTCAGGGGAGCAGGCAGGATGGTTCACCCTGGTCTAAGAGTCCCTTTCACGAGAGCATATGGGCTCAGCCAAAGAAGTCAATCACCTAATTACAGACGTGATTACAGGGCTCCAACTTATACCACTTCAGGGACTGGAAAGATGAAACATGAGGCCCTGAGTTCAGATCCATCACCCATAAAGAAAAACCAGCCTTGATGGGAAAGCAGAGACAGGAGGATCCCTGGGAACTTAGCAGCCAGCCAGCCTAACCAATCAGTGAATTCCAGATTCGATGACAGACCAATCTGATGGAGTGTTGTCTTTCTCCCAACTCTGGTCACTCCTCCCAACCACTTTTTTTTGGTGTCACAGGGTAGGTAACACACCCTGTAACCAATTTCTTATGAGTGTAATTACTGAATAAACCTTCCTTAACTGCCAAGCCCAAAACATAGGCATGTGAAATGTTCATGATGAGCTTTAAATCTCTCAATGGAAAAAAAAAAAACAAAAACAGGCAACACAGAGAAGAGGTCATTCCAATGTCATCATCACCAGGATGACAAAGAAAAGCATCTGTGCCTGAAGTTCACACAGAGTGAGATACAGCCAAGCAAAAACAGAATCCCACGCCCACGTGAAAGCTCCAGGAAGGAAAATTACTGATTCTATAACATGGACGCAAATGGCAAAATATACTTTCATGTTATTAATTTTTAGTGGTGCCCTCTGCCAATACAATATTGCATAGTTTGACATAAAGTTTATCTACTCATGAGCTGTGTGAAGAACAGAGACACTTAGAGGCCCTCAGTGGTTTCAAAGTGCATACTTCCTGTGCAGAGGATACAAGCTCAGTTTCTAAAACCTATATCAGGAGTTCACACCACCTGTAATTCAAGCTCCAGGACATCTGACTCCCTCTTCTGGGCTCTACGGAACCAGCACTACTGTGCACATAATCAACAATAAAAAATTTTAAAAACAATTTAAAAAATTTATAGGGGAAAAAAAACCTAGCACATGATGTTCATGAGCTCTGTTCAGTGTATGTTAATTATGTCATTTTGTTTAAGACTCACAACTCTATTAGGTGGGTGGTGAGGCAGAAACAAAGACATCAACTGCCCTGCCAAAGGTCACACAACCAGTCGCACAAGTCATTCTGCTACAAGGTACTTCATTACATGTTACTCAGAGTAAAATTTCAACTATATGTTTCAGACGGAAAGATATCCAGAAATGTTTAAATCAAACAGAAAATGTATTCACTGAGTTGACGTTTAAAAAAATCAAAAACAAAAAAAAAAAGAAAACCCTACACATACTCCAACAAGTTTCAGATTGCTTGCCAAAAAGGAAAGAAAAACCCAGCAAATTGATTCCAAGTTGCCTATAATTTCATTTATATTTAGAATATGAGCTGAGCAGTGGATGCGTATGCAATGAGAGAGAGAGACAGAGTGTGTGTGAGTGTATGTGTGTGTATAACACTCACAGTATTCAAAGCCTCCCCGAAACGTGCAAAGTTTGTTCCAAACCTTCTCTATTTTGTCTACTTTAAGAATTCTTTGCAATATGCTTATGTAAATAGTGCTCTTCACTGCTGTTCCCATCTCCAAAATCTTCTGCTTTTGCATAGACTGGAAAACTGACAGACCTAAGAAGACATCTTTGGAACACAAAACCAGGGAGACATAAACAAATAAAACCAGATCAAAAACAAAGACTTCTTTAAAAGCCTTCAGCAGAACAGAACAGACACAGTCAAAGAACTGAGAGACGAGTACAATGAGCTGGACTGGTCCAAGAGTGAGCAAGCGCAGGTACAGATACAAACACACACACAGACACACACACACACACACACACACACACACACACACATACACACACACACCACATGCACACAAATACAGACTTCATGATGCATGGATTATGAACAAACAAAACCAAAGGTTTTTCACCTTTGTTTACTAAAATCTGTACTACAGTAAATGGGAGATAACTAGTTTCTAGAGTGAGGAGGATACTTGAGCCATGGGAAAGTGTTTAAACAAGCACTTCTGATCTGGTAAGCCCCAAAGGTGAAGGACTTTGGCCTTTCCAAACCCAACAATTTATGGTTTAATGAAAAGAATTAGTTCATCTGTAGTGATTTCCCCCATCCACATATCAAAAAGTTGTTGAAGCAGATTAATGAGAAAGGAAAAAATTAGTATGGGACTCAACCTAATACGGAGCCTGAGTCTTCTGTACTGAGTGAGAGCCATTCTGATACACAGACCACTAAGAACAAGGGAACAGTATGTTTGGGGGAGAGAGCAAGTACAGAAGTTGCAGATACATTATTTAAAAGCATGAAACTCACCAACATGGACCTTAGTCCCTGGTATTGAGTATTACATGTGATACTGTTGGAATGACACTTGAAACAGAGCCAGGGTTTGATGCGGGCCTGGCAACTCCACCAAGGATTTTGCAGGGTGATAACAGAACAATGCAGTATTGGAAACACATTCTGGGAGGGGGATTTTTATCATAGCTGAGAGCGAAACAGACATCTGGTACTCATCTTCTCCATGTACGCTAATAACACGACAGTTCTTGAGATAAGCAGAGTAAGTTGATTTTACCAAAGCAATTTTAGCAAAATGAAGAAGTTTTAAAGTTAAGCAAAGTTGTTTCAGCATTAAAAAAAAATCTCAAATCCTAATTAAGGATTTGTTAGTTATCAGATTATCATTAGAAAATAAAGCTAAGTATTCATAGAACTAAGGAAGTAAAAAACAAAACAAATGTCCATTCTTTAGACAACATTCTTCTTTCAGGACAGTTATAATGCCAATTAAAAAAAATTAACAAAAGACTATTCGGGCTATAAGTGAACATGGCAAAGGTAGTGGTATGGGCTTTATTTCTGAAAAGGAGGTGGGGTGAGAATAGAGCCCATGCATGGAGGACAGGCACAACAGCTTCCAGATTTTACTTCCAACATCTCAACCCACACCCAGACTGGTGTGAAGAGATGGCAGATGGGACCACGTCTGTTCTTTCAACTGCTGAAGCAAGACGCTGAGAGCATCCTGCTCCTTCTGTAAGCATGAATATTTAGGCCCTGGATGCTAACTGAGCTAACTGTATGATGCGAGTCCAGAGCCGTCCTTACCATTTGCCTTGGATGACAGATTAAGACTAAGTTGTGTGGGTGGGTATTTTTTAGTGAAACTTAGGAAAGACTCAACATTCATGGAAACAATGCTGATTTCCAAAATTTAACAGAAATCCATTGAGAAAAAAGAGTCAGCAGAAGAGGGGTGAGCATCTTAAGAGGACAAAGTTAAAAGTAGCTGCCCTGAATTAGTAGTTAGTGACCATGTTTCATAGGATGTGTTCAGTCTCGGGTCTTCTAGGATCAAGCGTCCCTTCCAAACACAATTAAGTTCCTGTAAATACTGCAAAAAACTGTAACACTGCTATGTTATCTTGTGTAAATAATGCTGGCTTCCAATTCTTCCTCACTGATATCTTGAAAAGGAATACTGAATCCACAAAGGATAATTTTGTTGTAAAAATTTAATGAAGCAACCATTTTCTATAAAAGATAGTGTGATATCCCAGAAATATGTTTCCTCCATCCCCTCCTCTCCCCTAAGGGCAAACTGTAAGTATGGTAACTGCTGTCATATAAGCTAGATAGGGGATACCAACCAGAGTGTGAGGGAAACACCCACAAATGTAAGAACAAAAATACAAGTCAAGTCACTGTGTACATAGATGCTCTTAAGACAGCTTCAAAGAAGGTACCTTCATATGTAACCTGATTTCCATTAATTATGGAATTGGGCTGGGAAGAGCAATCATGTTTCCCCAAATTTGCCAAACATGCTAAGTACCCCAGCTAGGCAATTGCCTCCTGATCCTTAGGGCCCAACAGGATAAACCTTTGAGAAATAAGACAACTCTCAATGAAAGGGCAGAAATCTGTGTGCTCATGAGGAATGAGAGGGAACCCCTGACCATGTTTTGTTCACACTGTAATGAGGATTTTTTACAGAAGGGGACCGATGGCAACACGAGGCGCGCAGGTGGAGGAGGAGATGAACTTACGAAGTAGCCTGTTCCCAAGCTGGAAGGAGCTGAACTCTGCAAAGAAAGCACAAAGACAGAGTGAGGAAGTCAGTAACGATTTTTAACATGCTCCCATCCACACAGCTCATTACCAGCCCTTTGTGAGCTTTTCATCCAGACATCACATGCACGGGCGTGAGGCCCCTTGTCATCTGCTACTGATACACAGAATGTGTTGCTTAATTTCCCCCTTTATATCTCTCAACAACCCAGAGATGCTAACGTGCTATTTACTGGATTCTGAGCTTCTGCGGTGGACGTAATTGCCAATTTATTTGACAGGCAGCTGGGTAATGAATTAATGATGGCATTTCGCCCTGCACTGAGACTAAACAGGCACGTGGCAGCCTGCCTCCCTGACTTCCTGACATTCAAGGCCTGGGTCTCAAGCTATTTGGTTTTGCGGCCGCAGAGAGGCAGGAAAGGGGAAAAGTCCAGACTGACTTGAAAATAAAAAGCCCAATGGGTTTGGATGACTTTTTGGTATATGACCTACTTGTCAGTTTATTCCCTGAAGGCTTTGGTTAGTACACACTTGGCACTGTACAAAAATTAGACATTTTGTAAACATAATTAGTTGACTAAAATGCAAAGAATCCATGGTCAGAGGGAAGCAGTTTTTGTCTCAATATTACCAATTCAGACTGCCACAGCTCTGACACACTAAACCACTAAAAATCAATAACTCTGAGCAAAACTAAGGATATCATATACTTGGGGGGGGGGAGTCAAAGAATGAACATGGAAGCTGCTTGTATATCTTATTATGATCTATATGTATATAGGTATGCCTATATAAGTTTATGTGTACAACGTGTGTGCAGGTACTCTGAAGAGGCCAAAAGATATTGGATACTCTAGAACTGAAATTATAGGCAGCTGTGAGCTTCCTGATGTGAATGCTGGGGATTGAATTTCTATCCTCTACAAGAGGAACGAGTGATCTTAACCAATGAATCATCTCTCTAGTCCACACCCTGCTCTGCTTTTTTAAGACAAGCCCTCATGTAGTCTAGGCTTGCCCTCAATTACTGGGGGACAGAATACCACTACACTCAATTATGTAATGTTAGTGCTCAAATGCAACCATTCAACCAACTAAACTATTTGCCCAGTCCTCTACCTGGGGTTTTAGACAAGGTCTCCATGTGGTCTAGGCTGGCCTTCAACTCCCTGTAGTTGAGGACACCATTGATCTTCCTGCTTCCATTGCCTGAATGCAGGGACAACAGGAGTACACTACCAAGCGTGGTTTAAACAATGCTGGAGATGGAACCCAGGTTCTCATGCACACTAGGCAAGTACTCTACCAAAGAAACTACAGAGCAAATCTGGAACTTTTTGGTGTATATGTTCTCTTGAGAACCTGTCTTAACAAATTATTTAATTTTTTTCATCTCCTTTATAATCAAGGGAGACACAAAATAAGTTCAAAATGAAAATAACCCAATGACAAGTCAGTCTTTCCATTGTGGCCTCAGCAGCTTTGCCTTAGGGGGACAATCACCTCTATGAAGAGGTCCAATCTCCCACAGAATTAAAAAAAAAAAAAACCCACTAACTTGAGCTGTTCCATTTACATATCCGATCTCCTACTCTTTAAACAGGCATAAGAAGACATGTACCCCCATATCATGTCTTGCACCCAAAATATTGTTTGAAAGAGTGTGTGTGTGTGTGTGTGTGTGTGTGTGTGTGTATTATTTGATACAGAAGGCAACATCAACACTTCTTAACAGCAGACATGATTTCGGCTGGCTGTGTACTGGGAAGGTATTTGAGTTACTCAACTTATTTATTTATTGTATTTTGAGGCAGAGTTTTGTTATGTAGACTTTGCTGTCCTGGAACTCCCTCCGTAGACTAGGCTGGCCTCAAACTCACAGAGATCCGCCTGCCTCTACCTTGCAAGTACTTGGATTAGCTACCACTGCCCAGCTGAGTTGCTCTTTTTCATGCTTTGATGAATCATCAGAGAAAATCGAATTAAAGAAGGGAGGGCAAGTCTAGATAAACTTTGAGGCTAAAGTTTATCACAGCAAAGAAGGCATGGCGGCAGAGCCAAGAGTTGCTTCTCATGGGCTGGACAGCAGTGGCACACATCATTAATCCCAGCACTCAGGAGACAGAGACAGGCAGATCTCTAAGAGTATGAGGATAGCCTGGTCTAGAGTTCCAGTACAGCCAGAGCTGTTACGCAGAGAAAGCTTGTCTTGAACCCATTCCCCGCCAAAGGAAAAAGAAGTTGCTCATTACATTGCACTATCAGTCATGAAGCTGAGAGAAGACAGGAAGTACAAGGGACCTAAACAGCACCAAGGCCTGCCCTTAATAACTCTCTTCCACTACAGCAGGACTTTGCCTCCTAAAGGTTCCAACATCACCACCAGCCGTAAACCAAGTGTTCAATCACTTGGAGCTGTGGGGGGCATTTCACAGCACCCACCATCAGGTGACTCATACACCACCTGTAACTCCAGCTCCAATGGGTACAATACCCTCTTCTGGTCTTCCTGGGCACCAGTATACCTGTGAAATATGCGTACACGTGTGTGTGCGCGCACACACACACACGTCTAAATTAAGGGGGAAAAATGTGAGTAACAAACAAAACCTTCCTGTGTTCTTGATTCTATAAGCAAACGAGAGGGGGTAGAAGAGGGTTGGGGTGGGGGAGAGAGAGACAGAGAGAGAGAGAGAGAGACAGAGAGACAGAGAGAGACAGAGAGAGAGAGGGTTCAATTCACCCACTGTTGTAATGGAGACTCCTTTTACCAGTGACTGACCATGTGAAAATGTCACATATTTTCTGCACCCCCAGCTCTTATTACAGCAGGTAAAGAAAGAAAAAAGTTAGGTTTCTACCAGCCTGGAGTCCTGCCTCTAGGAAACAAACTCATTTTAGGATGAATGACAGAGATATAAGGGGATTTGTTGATCTCATTCACCCTGCTTCCCGAAAATGTTTTATCCCAGAAGAAGGATCACTCCAAACCGAGCTTCCCACCCCCATACGCACATCATCTTATTGTATACCAAAGCAAATTACATCCTTGAGGTCTAAGCAAGCTCTGATATGCTCATTTTGCATATATATTGTACATTACTTGGGGGAGCGGGTGGAAAGAAGGGCTTTGTTGTGCATGTTTGCTCTGGCCATTGTTTATGCAGGTCTGACTGAATGAGGGAACAGTGGGTATCATTTCAATTTCTGATGTCAACATCAAATTACTTATTTAATTTCATGCCTGGTGAAGCATTGTATAGCTACACGCGGAATCATTTCAGTTCATTTGTTATGCTGTGCTTTCGCAGCGATTGGCTTGCCTTCCAACTGACAGCTTTAATTACGACATGAATTTGATTGCACTGCTGAGGAATTAACATAATGCAACAAAGCATTTAAGCACCCTGCCTTATCACCCAGCTTCCACACACATGGGTACACACACACACACACACACACACACACACACACACGAATAGACACGAAAAACAAGAGATGCTGGAACCCCCTGTGTATGAAAGGTGCACTGGAGTCAGCCTCAGAGTCTGGAAGGCAAACACACAGACTCTTAGCATCAAAGGTTATCTACAATTAGCAAGGAACTGAGCATACCAGTTTCATGAATATTGTATCATTTGTTTATTTGTTTTTATTCATAAATAACAAGAACTCATATGTTCCAAGCTGACCTGCAAATTATTGTATGGCTAATTACCTTAAAATTTTTTAAATCAAGTTTTATTGTAAAATTCTCTGTGTGTGTGTGGGGGGGGGTGTGTGCCTAAGAGTGAGTGTAAGGGTGTGTATACGCCCACAGAGACCAGAAAAGGGCATCGCATCTCTTGGAGGTGGAGTTACAGGTAGTTGTGAGCTACCCAAAGTGGGTACTGGTGCCCTGTCAGAGTAGCAAGTGTGCTTAACCACTGAGGAATCTCAGTTCCCTTAAACTTGTCCTGTATTTTTGAATGCACACTTGCCTGTGGGTGCATGCATACACATGTGTGTATGCACACAGACATACGCGTGGGACTGTAGTCAAAAGTCTATAAGAGTTTGGCAGTGGAAAACCAAACTGAGGTTCCCATGCTTACATGACAAACAATTTACATACCCCTACTTCATCAATGTTGGATATCCAATCATGGGGCACCCATATTAAGTTTGTTCCATGCTGGGGATAGCACCTAGAGCAATGTGCATAGTAGACCCACGCTTGAATTATTATTACTGCCAAAAGCTTCAAAGTGAATCGTTAGCAAACTATCACCTTCTCCCAAATAAACAGCTAAGAGTGTTATCACTGAGTCCTCTAATAGTTTTTCACATTTCCTGAAACCTGCATACTTGTTATTTGCAACAATATATTCGGAAAGTATCTTAATTCATGACTTTTTGATGTTATTTTACAAGACAGGGTTTCTCTGTAACTTTGTAGCCTGTCCTGAAACTAGCTCTTGTAGACCAGGCTGGCCTTGAACTCACAGAGATCTGCCTGCCTCTGCCTCCTGAGAGCTTGGATTAAAGGCATGTGCCACCAATGCCCGACTAACTTTATTGATTCCTTTACTATGAAAATTTCATTCAAGTGTTACAATGTTGGAACACAGTGCTTGCAGTATCTTAAATCTTTCTTCTGGGACATGGCAACTCTTGTTTGACTCCAGAATAAACTCTTTCCCATTCCCCTTGAGGTAAGACCTTTTTCTTTCTCCATCAACACTAGCTCTGACTCTTTGCCATCCCGAAAAAAAAAAAATCAGAAAAAAATTTCTTGGCTATCTGTGTTCATTCTGAGTTCCAACACAAATCTTAGCTGAAATTATTTGAAAACTTAAATGATTTTCCAAGTCAGAAATTACATAAGTGCCTCTCAGACCTCCAAACCACAGACATCAATTGTGCTAAAAAAATAATATTAGGAAACAGTGCTTCCATGGCTTGACATGTGCTGGGAGTTGCCCATTATCAGAAGGCCCTGCGGTATCATGTTACAGGAGATGAGAAAGGTTTCAAAGCTTAGAACAGACGAGTGGCAACGCCCAATCCAACAATTTCGAGGCAATACCCAATAGTGTTGATTTTAAATTTCTATATTCTTCCAGGCAATTAAGTAAGTTTTCATATTTATGTACTTACTTGCATGGGCCTATCTAGTTGTGTGTGGGGGCTTCAGTGTGCCATGGTTTGCATGGGAAGGACAGAGGAAAACTTCAGTTGTTTCTTTTCCCTTCTACCATGTGGGTTCTAGGAAAAAAAACTCAGGTCCCTAGACTTCGAAGCAAACACCTTTATTCTCTGAGTTATGTTGGTGGCCTTCCCCCAAGTGATTTCTAATGAGAAAAAGATGGATACCATCATTTAGGGGGTAGGTGTGGGTAAGGAGACTCAAGGCAGACTCTTGTGGGAATTAGCAAAAGTGAACCAAACTTGAGTAAGCTAAGTCTCACTCATATCGGAATAACTAAACCAGCCAAGGTGACTTAAGAGGATCAAGGAGGAAAATCAAATATTTGAGACAAGCTTGGACTACGTTGTATTGGGGGCATTATTCAAGACTATCCGATACTCAGCAAAGCTGTATTCAGATAGACTCCAGATGCAAATATTACCACAGCTGGGCATGTTGAGAGTCTCTACAGAAAAATATGTAAGAAAAGTCATGGGACCCTCACCAGGGGCTTCTCTCAATTACTTCTGTGCAACTGTGGTCTAAGCATCTCCTTGGGGAAAACCTAAAGAGTATCAGCTGAGAAACACGGCAGAAGGGGGCTCCGTCTGTGCAATCTCAACGTTATCACCATCCACGCCAGGAGTAGACCTTCTAGTGTGTCTACTTTATGGTCATCCATGCTCTCTCCCAGAACCTTTTGCTCACTGCTCTATAAGCAAGCCTCAAAAACTCACTGGCTCCTCAAAGTGAACTTGGGTAGATTCATACCTTAATCTGAAGTTGGGACATTTGAAAAAGAATTAGAATTTTTGTTTTATTTTTTGTCTCCCTATAGAAGAAACATTAACAGAAGTAGTGGAACATACCTGGAAAACTAGGACTTGGCATAGGTAGACAGGTCAATGGTTTAAAGTCAGCTTGGTCTACGTACTGAGTTCTACGTCAATCAGGTATATAGGCAGGTGCTATCTCAAAAAAGAAAAAAACTGAAGGAGAAAAAAAGTACCCCCCCCCATTTTTGAAGTCAGCTGTGTATTATATAAATCAAAAGGCAGATTCCAATTTCTTTTTCCTCTAAAGAAGTTATAAGTTTCCTTCATTTAATAAGCATGTGGCTAAATTGGTAGAGTGCTGGACTAGCACTCAAAAAGCGCTGGGGTCCATTCAGGAATCTAACCTGGGCTACATAAGACCATCTCAAAAACAAACAATCTTCGTAGTATTACTTAATATACTTAGGCAAAAAACATTCCATTTGCTAAATGAAAAGGGCTTTGTTCTTATTTCTCTGAAATTTAAAAATTCATTCCCATTCCCAACGAAGTAGGCAGGAAAGGTTATTTGGATGAGGTTGGGAAGGCAGGGGAGGGAGCATGTCAGCGGAAGAGCAGGGTAGGTGGACAGGACTAGCTCGCGGGCCATTTCTGGGCCCTCTTGTTTAGCTTGCTCTTGTGATCCTCCTAGGTGGAGGAAGGTGGGTGTGTTTGTCTTTTTTTTTGCCATCAGAACACTGTCCAAGCTATGTCTGCAAATTATCTTGTTACTCCGAAAAGAACAACATCCTCATGCATCCTTAGGAACACTCTCTGCCTCAGTCTCCTGCCACCACAGGCCACACGAGAGTAATGAAATACACAGCTGAAGTAGCTTCCAGGATAAAGGAAACTGTGCTTTGAAGTAGATATACATCAAATACTTATGCTCGTCCCCTTTCTGCTTCCAACCTGCCTTTTTCTACATTTCTGTCACTAAGCGGTCTTCAAAGCAGCTCCTTCAACTCATGAAGTTAACGTTTCTGTTTTAACAGCTTACTGACAACAGGGGATTTCAAAATTGATTATCCAGACTGGCTTTAGCTCAGCGGCTACGTTGACAATGCAGCAAAATTGATTATCCATCTGTGGTGGTTTAAATGAGAACTATCCCCCATAGGCTAAAGTATTTGCACGCTCGGTCCCCAGGCGGTGGTGCTGTTTGGGGAGGTTTAGGAGGAATACCCTTGTTAAGGAAGCATATCACTGGTGGCGAGCATCGAGCGATTAAAGCCAAGCCCTACATCTAGTTAGTGAGCTCTCAGCCCAACTACTGCCATGCTTCCCTGACACGATGGACTTCTATCCCTGTGGAATTGTTAAGTCCAAATATCCCCTTCCTTCTATAAACTGCGTTGGTCATGGTGTTTTATCACAACTGAAAAAAGGCGAATGAACCAGCTAAACTACATTTCCCCCATCTATTACAGATCTGGAGGACAACGCTACTATTAAAGCTTTTCAAACACAGGATGGATGTGTAGCCTTCACTCCCAGGTAAGCTTGTGCATCCTGACCTTGGGCTCCTTTAACCCAAATATTTCCCTATATCTTTGCAAACCACCAGAACTATGTGACACCCTGCCTTCCAACTGAATGCTCTGCTGTTCTCTACTAAAGAAAAGAATGGGCACAGGCAGGATACACACAGGAAGGATCACATAGGATATTCATTCATAGATTTTTCTGTAGTGCTTTTAAACGTTATCATAATTTTTAATTATAGGTTTATGTGGGCATATAAAGTAAATGAGTACAAGCACCCGCAGAGCTGACAGTTCAGGAAGTTCTGAGCCGCAAGACATGAGTGCTGGGACCTGAACTCAGGTCCTCTGGAAGAACAGGAAGGGCGCTTAACTGCTGTGAGCAGTCGCTTTAGTCCCTGATTTTTTGTTTGTTTTGTGTTAATGTCAATAAGAACAACTGAAATTTGTCACTTACCCAGGAAAAAGTATTTTGGAGTTAAGATTATATGCACTGACCAGGACATAAGCAGTACTCTCACCAGGCAAAATCAACTATGGAGCCGTAGGAGCTGGGCATGTGGCTCAGTTGCCAGACTTCTTGTCTAGCATGGATGAAGCTCTAGGTTCCATCCCAAGCACTGCATAAAAAAAGCATGGTGGTGGTGCACACCTAGCCCTCAGCAAGTGGAGGCAGGAGAACCAGAAGTTCAAGGTCAGCCTTTAAAACATAAGTTCAGGACCAGCTTGGACTACTGCATCTCAAAAACTAAAAATGGAGTACCAAGTTGAAAAAGCACGAGAAATGTCATGTTTCAACATCAAACTGCCCCTCTCCTGTACCTCATCCTCCGTACATTCTCACCCAAATGCCCTTATGCTCAGAGGCCTCTGGCTTTCCCGAACTCTCACTCCTACCTTCATACAAAGAGCAAAGTCAATATTTCAAGGTCCAGAGTTTAATCCTTCTAAACCACGGCCATGATCTTTGGTTTGGTAAACTTCCTCCATTTTGGCTAAACTTTGATTATTCCTTGAACTTTGGTTTCCAGAACTAAAGCAACCAGTTCTTTAGATTCTTGCCTCACCACTTCAAGCTAGTAGAAACAGAAATACCCACTAATGAACTATTCAACAAACACATGGCACACTTGTTTTTTAATAAAGATTTTATTTATTATGTATACATTTTTTTTTGCTTGCATGTATGCCAGCATGCCAGAAGAGGGCACCAGAATTCATTATAGATAGCTGTGAGCCACAACATAGTTGCTGGGAATTGAACTCAGGACCTCTGGAAGAGCAGCCACGGCTCTGAATCACTGAATCATCTCTCCAGCCCACATGGCACATCTGAAAGCTGTAAGAATGAATTCCCATTCTGCCACATGTGTCTAAACTCTTTGTCGACCCCCTGTCATTATCTGCTTGTCTATCAATTAATTAATAAATCTCTTACCCCAAAAGGACAATCTGCCTCATTGTGCCCCTTGGACCTAAAACCCAAAAGCTTTAAGCAATAATTTTTACATCTTAAGTGAATCTTTAGATAACGAGCTATCATGAGTTGAAAAGTGTCTACCCACCTCATATGTCCATTTCCAAACGTCAGAAAGAAACTTCATTCAGATGACTAACTTTCTGTATTAACTTCATTGGACAATGGGGTGGCCAGATACTTGATCAAAACTAAGGAACTTTTGGTTTAAATTTATAGGACATTCGGGAAAGCAGACAGCTTGTCCTTCAGTCTCAGACCTCAGGAAAAGGCAGGCCTGGTCCTCCCTTAGGTATGAGGGAATTTCTCCTGAATGCGTTCTATCCTGCGTATCATTTTTACCTGATTTCAGACCCAAGGAAACTCACTGAGTTTCACACAGGCCAACCTGCCAAGGAGAATTTCATCTGTAGCTCACAAGGTCTCTGGTCACCAGTTTGGGGCTTTTCAGCTTCTTTCTTGTAAGTAAACCAATTCTGTATGAGAAAAACATTTGCTGGCTCTGTTCTTGTTGGCCTCTGAGTTTTTGGGGAATGCACACTGATAAATGATCCTATGTGAATACAGGACTCCACTGTATTTGTGGGAGATGCTCATGATCTGTTATCCAAAACTTTGTTCCATTTATTTGAATTTTCAAATTCAATCCCCAAGTTTTGACAACTTTCTCAATTATAAAATTATCTATAAATCAGAAGCAGTACTTCCCCCTTGAATAACTCTTCATGAATATTTATATGTTCAATTATTTCCTTAACTTTTTCCTTTGTGACTAATCTGAACAAGTTATGATATCTCCTTGATGAAGACAATCTCAAAGTCCTGTGGCAAATTATACCCTTCTTGACAACACGGTTTGGGAGGACTTAATAGAGAAAACCCAAGCCCACTGGGCTGCTAAATCTTTGCCCAAGAATCAAATCTTCCAACTACATCAAGTTTCGGGTTTTTCTTTTCCTATTTTTCTTTGCCTGCTGAATTAAAAAGACAACGCTAGAACAATAGGATGTCTTGATTAGCCTCATTTGAGAGTAAGCCTCCATTGTCTAAGTATCAAATACCACCAAGGAGTGTGAAAGGCTGAAGGGAATTTTTAACTTAGCTGAAAACACTGTAATGAGAACTGCTGTCTAACAGGGACCAAATATACTCCCCCAAACAAAAGCTACTAAAAAGAAAACAGGCAACAGATGGTGTAGACTAACATTATCTGAAAGGAAAGGAAAGTTACCTTGAGGTCTAGGAGTGTGGCTCAGTAGAGAGAGTGCTGGCCTATCATGAACTAAGTAAGCTCAGAGTTACTTTTCAGTGTGGGGGTGAGCCATGATAAGCTAAGTCTGAGCAGGTCACCCAAAGGAAGTTCTTTATTCCCAACATTATCACCTGCTAGAGTAGAACTTGGCCCTCAATAAACTTAAAAGGCCCAAGTCTCAGTAGTTTACCCGGAGGCAATACCTGGTTGTAGGAGTGAACAGTGCCCAAGAACAGACCTTCCAAAGGAAATGCCTAACATTCCAACCACTGTAGATAGGATCACCTGCCAGCACCCACTCACCAGGACACGCCTAGACAAATGTCAGCCAATCAGGGGTCCTAAACCTCAGAAACCCCTCATCCCCACATTTACTACTATAAAAAGCGAATTCTAATTGAGCTCGGGGCTCTCTGGTTATTCCAATGCGTTGTACATGCAAAACACCGAGTTTGCAAACTTGATTACAATAAAGGCTCTTTGCTTTTACATACAGGACTCTTGGTTTCCTTGTTGGCTTTTGTGGGGTTTTGCGGATTTGGGCATAACATTCAGCACACTATAAAACAGGCATGAAGACACATACCTGGTATTCCAGCACGGGGGAAGTAGAGACAAGAGGATCAGGAGTTCAAGGTCATCGTTGGCTGCACAGTAAATTCCAGGCTAGCCTGGGACACAAAGAAAAATACTCCCAGATTATGGCCAGAAAAGTTTCTGTGTCATAATGTGTGTGCAGTGGTGGGTGACCCAGCCAGAGCTCATGAGGTGAGGGTACCAGAATTGAGAAGATCAGAATTACAAACTTAAGGGGAAAAAAAAAAAAAACCATGGTTGGAATTTTTAAACCTGAAGATGGAAGAGCAAGGTTCACAGGGATAGTAAGTGGCCAGGTATGGTCAACTTTTTGATATTATACTCTAGTTCATGTTGAAGAACCATAAAATTTAGCTGTTTTTTTTTTCCTTTTAATAAAGTGAGAAAGAAAAGAAAGCCTAAAACTTTAAAAAAGATTTCGTATTGAGGTGTTTTCATAGAAATGCCCTTCCACAAGATGCTAGGCCACAGGTTGGGTGCATCAATTTAGAAGGTTCCCTATGATGGTCACATCAGAATATATGTGGGAGAAAAACTCTAGGTGAACAAAACAGCCGCTAAGACGAAGCAGGAATGGTTTCTTAGCACACCCAAGTCGGGAATCCTTTGCATTCCCTTCAAATCAATGAAAAAATTCTTTTAGTATATCAGCAACTAGGCAGCATACACAATCCAGAGGAGAACTGCCCATAGAAAATAGTTCTTCTGAACATACAAAAAGCATGGGAGGAAACAAAAAATATAAAACATGCAGTACATTCAAGAAATACTTGACACTGCCAACCATCCAATTTAGAAAAAAAAAGGGTCAGGACAAGAGAATGGCTCTGTGGGGTGCTGTAGGAACTCCTTTAGCCAGTAGCCTTTAAGCTACCAGAAAACTTGGGCGTGGCCTCTTGTACTATAAGTGAAAAGTTACATCGTGTAGGCACTCTCTTCCAGCTGCTGGATTCGGTTCCTTTTTCCTTTTTTTTTTTTTAATTTTTTAAATTTATTTATTTATTAAGGATTTCTGCCTCGTCCCCACAACCGCTTCCCATTTCCCTCCCCCTCCCCCGATCAAGTCCCCCTCCCTCATCTGCTCGAAGAGCAATCAGGGTTCCCTGACCTGTGGGAAGCCCAAGGACTGCCCACCTCTATCCAGGTCTCGTAAGGTGAGCATTCAAACTGCCTAGGCTCCCACAAAGCCAGTACGTGCAGTAGGATCAAAAACCCACTGCAATTGTTCTTGAATTCTCAGTATTCCTCATTGTCCGCTATGTTCAGCTAGTCCGGATTTATCCCATGCTTTTTCAGACCTAGGCCAGCTGGCCTTGGTGAGATCCCAATAGAACATCCCCACTGTCTCAGTGTGTGGGTGCACCCCTCGTGGTCCTGAGTTCCTTGCTCGTGCTCTGTCTCCTTCTGCTCCTGATTTGTACCTTGAGATTTCTGTCCGGTGCTCCCGTGTGGGTCTCTGTCGCTGTCTCCTTTCATCGCCTGATGAAGGTTAATATTCCTGAGGATGCCTATGTGTTTGTCTTTGGATTCACCTTATTTAGCTTCTCTAGGAACATGAATTATAAGCTCAATGTCCTTTATTTATGGCTAGAAACCAAATATGAGTGAGTACATCCCATGTTCCTCTTTTTGGGTCTGGCTTACCTCACTCAGGATAGTGTTTTCTATTTCCATCCATTTGTATGCAAAATTCAAGAAGTCCTTGTTTTTTACTGCTGAGTAATACTCTAATATGTATATATTCCATACTTTCTTCATCCATTCTTCCGTTGAAGGGCATCTAGGTTGTTTCCTTTTTCCTATTTCGTGCAGAAGACTGTGATCTGTCAATCTACCCCTTAATAAATAATCCTTTAGTATACTCAACTCTGAACTAGGGTGGGATTTCTTTTTAACGTCTATCTTTATCTGGTGCCAATGTGGGACTCGAACCCATGTCCCTGAGATTAAGTCTCATACTCTACCTGGATGGGATAATAGATATTTGTACACTAGGCAAAATTATTTTGTCATATTATATGCATGCTTAAGACATTTTGCATACTGATACATTTTTAGGATATATTTATTATATTGCACTATACATTTCGACCTCTGATCAAGATACTTACACATTGTTTATATTTTGAAATCATTATACTCGTTTATTGCACAGTTGTTTAAAGCTTGTTTGATATTTGAATATAAAGTCTTAGCCTTTAAGCTATATAGTTATTAAGAATTAAAGGTCAATAGTCATCCATGTTTCTGACAGTTAGACTAATCAGATTCTTTACATTCATAGAGATTGTATTCTACATACATGATAAGTAATCTTCAACCACTTCAAAGAGCTGTAGAATATGGCATTTAAATAATGTTCTGTTGACATGAGACATGATTGCTCCTGTCAGGACCAATGTATTCCCAAGAAACCGTTGAGCACCAAAGATACTCCACTTGGAGTATCTTGGCAAAACTGGCCTCTGGGCAAGAAACTGCCCATGTATCGACCACCGACAAAATGCATGATGTCCAAACAGGACAAGAAGAACACAATAAAAAAAAGACTGTAAATCTTGCCAAGACGGGGAAGACGGATTTAAAAAATTTCCTACCTCTCAAAATGGTCTGTTGGTTACTCTAGGCCTTAGCCAAAGTTGGTTGCTCCAAGGTTGCAAATGAGACTTTGGGTGATTGCCTAGGTAGCCAGTTGTCTGTCATTTGTTGCACATTCTGGAAGTTGTTTAATTACACTTCCTGCTTACTCAAGTAACATTTTTTTCCCCTTCTCAGCTCTTCCATGGAGTTGAAGACTAGATAGTTGTAGTTACTTTCCTCTAGTGACTTGGCCAAGTTATTTGTAATACAAGAATCCATAAGATAGGATAATTATTGGAAAATTTATCACGTTTCTTGCTTGATGCTGTTTATGATGACTGAAATTCTAATTTTTATATCTGGCATTTGTTTTAATTGTATATTATTTTGTAGTAGGCTTAAAACTCTCTTATTTAACAAAAAGGGGAAGTGCTGTAGGAACTCCTTCAGCTAGTAGTTTCTAGGACCCACTTTGGGTGGTTCATTATTGTTTTTAATTCTAGTTCCAGAAGTGTCCTCTTCTGGACCCTTGGATATATTGTGCATTGTGTGTGTGTGTGCCCGCATGCATGCACACACACACACACATACACACGCACGCATTTTTAAATTGTCATGCAAGAAAAGAGAAACATGAAAATGTAAGAAAAAATAACTACAATAGACATAATTATCAGACAGAATATTAGAAGTTATATTTCCTACTCATTAAAAAAAAGAATAAGCAAAATGTATATATTTTGAAAATTAAAAGGCAAAAACAGCAGAAGTTTGAATTTTTTGTCAAAAATTACAACGTGCTTGGGAAAAAAAAAAAAAACAAACCCTGAGCCAAGCAAGTGTTTTGAGACAATGGCTTGCTAAATTCCCTAAGCTGTCCTCGAATTTGAAGTCTTCTTGCCTGGGCCTTTAGAACAACTGTGACTACAGGCGTCTGTCTCTCTAATTGCCTCAGGTGGCTTTTCACCTACAATCCTTCTGCCTCGGCTTCTGGAGTAGCTAGAATTGTGGACAACTCTACATAGCAGGCAGTCTTCTACTTTCCGTTCTCTACTACCATGGACTAATTACCAAACCAAAACGGTAACATCTTACTCTCCTAAGAGCTGACATGGTATCAAGAGGAATCCTGTGGTTAGGATGGATTATAAATGAAATTGTTGTTTTGAGAAAGAGTCTGTGTAACTCAGGGTAGCCTTGAACTGATGATTCTCTTACCTCAATATCCCACATCCTAGAATGTATCACGTCTACCATGTTGCTTCCACAGTATATCTACTTTGTTCTAAGTATATGTCCTGGTTAGATGTTTTTTCTTCCTCAACTTGTCACAAGCCAGAGACATCTGAGAAGAAGGAACTTCAATGAGAACATGCCTCTTTTGGAATGGCCTATAGGCAAGTCTGTGGGGGCATTATCGTCATTGATGATTTATTTATTCAGGAGTTCCCAGCCCACTGTGGGCAGGGCTACACCTAGATAAGTGGGCCGGGTTATATAAGAAAGCATGCTAGACAAACCATGATGAGCAAAAGCAACAAGCACCACTGCTCCATGACCTCTGCTTCAGTTCCTGCCTCCAAGTTCCCTTCATGATGAACTATAAGCTGTAAAATAAACCCTTTCCTCTCCAAGTTGCTTATGGTTATGGTAGTTTATCACAGCAACAGAAAGAAAATTAAGACAATATTACAATGCCAGCATTTGTTGTGGCTGCCTATATTCTTTTGTGTATATACAACATATTTCCTCTATTTTTTCTTCTCTTTAAAGACAAACAGGTTGTTTTGCTCTTGGGTTGTTGTACAGAGCCTCAGAAGTCAATACAAACTCTCGTTTTCCATCTTTTTAGCTATGTGTTGAAGAATGGACCTAATAGGTCATAGAGAAACTTTACATTTTAGCCTTGCATTGCCTACCAAAACTGTTATCTTCAGTGGCCATACCATTTTATACTCTTGTCAGGAACACATGGGTGTATCAATTTCTCCATGCAATTGACATGGTTTGTTTTTTGCTTTTACTATAATAATCTTATTATGAGTAAATTGATTCTTCAGTTTCTAAAAAGATTTTATTTTTATTTTGAATTGATGTGTATGTTGGAGCGGGTATGTGGAGATGAGTAAAGTGCCTGAGTCAAGCTGAAGTGAAGGTAACTGTAAATACACAAGATGGACACTGTAAATCATTCTTGGACCTCTGGAAGAATAGTGTAAATTCATGAACACTGAGCTGTCTCTAGGCCTCTTGTTTCACTTTGAATTTGCATCTCTAAGGATGAAGGACTTTGAGAATCTTCCCACACACTCAGCAGCTCTCTGGAGTTCTCCGTTGCACACACAGCAGTTCAAGTTCCCAAGGTAACATTAAAATAGACTGTCCTTTTACTGTTGAAATACAGGAATATTTTTTGCACGCTGGATAATAAACACTTATCAGGTATGTTTTTCCCATTCTACACAATGTCCTTCCAATTTCACGATCACTCCCTCTGAGGTACAAATTATCTCTTGGCCTCTTGCTGGTCACACTTTTGGTGTCGCACCTTAAACAACCCAATGACAAAGGCACAACTCATGAAGATTTATCTATTTTCTCCTGTGAATTCCATTATCTTATCTTATAGGTTTGTCTTAACTGATTCATTTTTGAGTTCACTTTTGGCAATTTTGTGCAGAGGCTGGAATTTATTTCTATGAAAGCCACAGCAGGTAAAATGGAAAAAGCACCCAACTACCATTGAAATTGATGACTATCCTAAACTAACCAGGTTTCCATCCTGTAAGCCAGTCATTCTCAACCTGTGGGTTGTGACCCCTCTGGGGGAAAACGACACTTTCATAGGGGGCTGAGACATCCTGCATATCAGATATCTATATTAGACTTCATAGCAGTAGCAAAATTACAGTCATGAAGGACTGATGAAATAACTTTATATTTGGGGTCACCACAACCTGAGGAACTGTATTAAAGGGTCACAGCATTAGTAAGGCTGAAAACCACTGGTAAAATTTATAACTGAAGTCTGATTAGGTAAACCTGGAATAATTACAGAGTCAGTAAACCCTCATACTAAAAGCACAAGGTGGGTATGGGAAGAAATGTCTGTCAGAACTTGAAGGGCTAAGGCAGGAGGATCAGTTACTCAAGTTCATCCTTGGCTAACAGCAAGTTTTATCCTAACTTGGATTACAAAACACAAAAACAAATATAAACAAATCATACAACAAAATCCCAGAAGACCTAAGTAAGCATTCAGTGTTTGAAGTTTAGGTCAGCAGAGCGCTTACCATTTCAAGATTGTATAATTCTATCATAAATCAAGAAACTAGCATTATTATATCCAGAATTTCACTCGCAGTCAAAGACAGTGTTCCTTATTAACAACATATTAAGGAATGCTGCAAAAATAATGTTATTGCTTACTCCTGCTAATTCTTCTGAGAATGCAAAATGTCCACACACCAAACAACTAAGTTCCTTGAAAGTGTTGGGGAAAAAACTTATGTATTGGTGCTGTCTACTTTGGTTGATACAGGGAAATGTAACATTATCACAGTACCATCACATGGAACGTGTCAGGGTGATGTATTTGGACCTAAAGAATAGGGTGGAGTAATACACACAGTCATGTAAAATGAGTACTACTATATAGAAGAGGTCAGTGTAACACATTACTATCAGATGGAATGGGTCAGTGTGGTGGTTTAAATAACGATGGTCCCCACAGGATCATATGTATGAATGTTTGGTCACTAAAGAGTACATAGAATTCTATGAAATGATTAGAAGGATTAGGAGGTGTGACCTGACTAGAGGAAGTGAATCACTGGGACTGGGCTTTGAGGTTTCAAAAGTCCACAGTAGACTCAGTGTCTCTCTGTCACTCTGTCTCTGTTTCTGTCTCTGCTTTCAAAGCAAGATGAAGCTCTCACCTACTTCTCTACCACCATGACTGCATGCTGCCATGAAAATAAACTAAGCCTCTGAAACTGTGGATGAGCCCGGAATTCAATAATTTTTCTCATAAGTGTTACGTTAGTTATGGTGTCCTTTCTCAGCAACAGAACAGTGACTGAGAGAGCCGGGATAACGAAGAATCAGCCTATGAAGTGAGTCAGGGCAATGCAGTATCAGCAGATGGAATGACCAGAGGTCATGATGACATGTGTGAAATGCAGTATTATATACCGAGGAATGGTGTTAGATATGTAGTATGGTCACTTGGGATGGGAAAGCTATCTGCAGCATTTTGTTTTAGTGGACATTGCTTACTAAAAACAGTTTGAGATACAGAATCTTAACATATATGTCCTTAAAAATCATATATATATATATGTGGGCTGGTGAGATGGTTCAATAGATAAAGGGGCTTGCTCCCACACCTGGGAACCTGAGTAATTCCTGGCACTCATATGGGAAAAGGAGAGAGGCAACTTGCCCAAGTTGTCCTTTGACCTCCACAGACAAGTCAAGTCATATGCAACACATTCACACATAAATACTTTGACGTACAAAATGTAATAAATGTACACACACACACATTATTCCTTGCTTGTAACATTTAAAGCGAAAGTATAATGCCTCTTTCTCCTTGATGAGAAATCTCTAGTATTTCCTCTGCAGCACACCACCTTGTTCCTAGTAACTACTGTTGCTGAGACTGAAAGAAGGGAGGAGAACAGGGTAAAGGACGGATCACACATATAATCGCTATCAGACCTCTACTGCTTTGTAACGTTGGAGACTCAAAACTTCTCTCCTTTGCACACCCCCACATCTTGCACTTACCTCGATTAATGTTGCTTCTTGACATCATGAAATAAAATTTCTCTCCACTAAGCCTGTATTTCAGGACAGCTTCCAAGTGTTTCTCAAAGGGGCAAAGATGGGGCCTGAACGGTGCTAAAATGACAAGTGACGGAAGGAGCCAAAAGAGTCTGTAGCAGTTGGTACTAGCACAGACAATAAAACAGATCCAGGAGGACCAGGAGAGTACAAAGCAGGGTGGATGGATTTTAGGAGAAACAGGGGTATTACTACTGTAGCCTCAGGCTACAGAAGCTTTGGACCCTACAGCTTCTTTCCTTTGAAACATGAACATCGGCTTTGACATCCCTAAGATTTTAAACTACCTCACAGAAAGGTGAAGGTACCTGGGCTTTGTTCTAAATTCCATCTTTAGCCCTGGGTAGCACATCTACCCAGGAGAAGGAAGAGGTTATTATCCTATTAATGAGATAATCTACTTTCCCTTCCCAGAAGCCTCCTCTTGGTACAGCTTCTGCCTGCCCATTTTTTCTGAGACAGGCCTCAAAAAGCAAGACATTTTGTTTTACTTTCCTTTATCCCCTTTTTTGGATACTGGCCAAAGGCTAAGCAGGCTTTCCCTGGGCTTTTCACTGTCTCTTTGAAGCCTCCTCTCGCCTTTATCCATGTGGCTACTTGCAAAACACAGGGCTTTCTCCTTCTCCGCACTTCCCTTCTCCGGGCCTTGTAAAGGCCTGTCTGGCAGGAATCAATGAGTCCTAACAAGACACTTGTGCTCCCCTTGTAGGTCATCAAACAATTGCAAGAATGGACCCCAAGAGATTAGAATTTCCCCAGGAATCTCCTTCTGGGATTATGAAAGCCTATAAAGCCCTCGGGGTAGCTAGAGGAGGAACAAGAATGCCAAAAGAGAGATTGACAGGTGACCTTGCAGAAGAGACCGGAGCAAATGGGAACTACACATGGCTAGACTGCTTGATTATGCAAATTTCTTGCCTTCTATCAAAAACTTACCTTCAAGCATTGGGAGGAAGTGCTGTATCTCTTCCTCCTAATGTGAACATATCAAATAAATCTCCTAATTCTGATTTTTATTATTCCTTTGGCTCTGCTGATTGATTTAACTTAGAATGAGTGACTGGACCTGGTTTGTTACATCACAGGCCTGGACCCCTAAGTTAAGTTACAGCAGCGGCAGAGATTGACATCTTGTCTGTTATATTGTTTTTCCCTTAAAGTCTAGTAAAAAATAGTACTTGAAATGCCTTTTGATTCCCTGTCTAACTTCTTTTGTTAAGGAGGCTATGAAGCCAAAAGGAGACCTTGCTATCCTTGGTAACACCGAAGGGTGGAAGGGACCTGGCCTGCAGGTGCATAGGAGCCAGATGTACAGGAGAACAGGCACATCCAGGGCCTCAGTCATTTTTTTAACAAGGTTTTCCAATTTGAAATCTGTTAGGAAAATTAGTAATAATTCTCTCTCTTGCCAAGAGAGGCATCTACCCTGACTGGACAGATAACTCATCCTAACATAAGAAAACAAGCAGAGATAGATTGTTACAGGATTCCAAAGTATAAATTACTAAGGGTCATAATATAGCAACATGATGTCATCTTGCAGGTATGGTACCGACTGACTGCTATTCTGATAAAAATATTGCTAGTTCTTTTGGTTTGACTGATTTATGAATTTAGTGTGGGTGAGCAAGTGTGATCGTGTGGTGGTTTGAAAGAAAAGAGCTCCCAGAAGGGAGTGGCACTCCGAGGACTTACGGCTTTGTGGGAGGAAGTGTGGTCTTGCTGGAAGAAGTGTGTCACTATGGGGTGGACTTTGAAGTCTCATATATGCTCGAAATACTGTCCTGTGTCTAAGACCACTATCTGTTGCCTACAAACCAAGATGTAGGACTCTCAGCTAGGCATATGACTGCCAGCACACCCCCATGTCCTATCTTGATGATAATGGACTGAACCTCTGAACTGCAAAGAGCCACCAGAGTTAACTGCTTCCCTTTATAAGAGTTTCCATGGTAATGCTGTCTCTTCACAGCAATAGAAACCCTAACTAAGACACAGTATGTGCAGGTGAAAGGCAGAGAACAAATTTCAGGAATTTCTTCTTCCACCTTGTCAGTTTTGGGAATCAAACTCATTTCTTCAGCCTTACTGGCAAGGACCCTTACTACTGAATCATTTCGCTGGCCCACCTCTTATTTCCTAGGAAAAAAGTATCTCCACTTTCATTTTATTTTTTTCAGTGTTTATGTTGTATGTTCATGCGTATGTACACGTGTCTACGTGTGTTCTCAGTTGTGGGATCACACGTGCATGTGGGGATGGGGGCTGACTCTGACACTGAGTATCCCCCTCAATCACGCATTTTACTTTTATTTTATGTGCATTGGCGTTTTACCTTCAGGTGTAGAATTCCACTGGACTGTAGTTTTGGATGACTTTGAGTGCCCATGTGGGTGCTGGGAGTTAAACCCGGGTCCTCTGGAAGAGCAGTCAGTGCTCTTAGGCACTCCGGGGTCTCCTCTTCAGGTCCTAATCTCTAGTCACTGAGGCAAAGTTTCGCATTGAGCAATGGGCTGGCTACTATGGCGATAGTAACAAGCCAGCTTATTGCAGGGATTCACTATCTCTGCCTCTTAACCACTGAGATAACAGGAAGCGTCCTATGCCCACCTGTCATTTACTTAGGTTCTGGGAATATGAACTCTGATTTTAGGATTGAACAGCAAGCACTTTCATTAGCCATTTCTGAACCCCCCATAATTTGTCAGAATTCATTTTGTTCCTGGCTTTTTTTTTCCTTTGGTTTTTCGAGACAGGGTTTCTCTGTGGTTTTTGAGCCTGTCTTGGAACTAGCTCTTGTAGACCAGGCTGGTCTCGAACTCACAAAGATCCGCCTGCCTCTGCCGCCCAAGTGCTGGGATTAAAGGCGTGCGCCACCACCGCCCGGCTCAGAATTCATTTTGAAATGACAAAGTTAAGTCATAAACATATACAAACACATATACAAAGAGAGCAAGCCTAACAATGCTCCCAGCGAGTGAGCCATCGGAATGGGGTGCAGGATCCTTGCACTGGGAGGGAATGGGGGTCCAGGAGTGGTCTGAGGCATTTCACACTTACATCGCTGAGCCTCTCACGAGAGCTGCTCCGGTGGAAACCCTTGGATTCTCCGCTAGCGCTTTCGCTGTCACTGTCCCTGCAGCTGTTCTGTCCTGGCTTGAGCTGAAAGGAACAGAGAAAAGCAAGACAGGAGAAAGTCAGAGACATCTGCACACACACACACATATCATGTGACTCATGAGCTTTGCACTAGGAGCCTTGCCAATTTAAAGTCCTGAGCCTTAACGTTCTACTTAGCTTAAGCTTATAAAACATCTGGGGTGTGTGTGTGTGTGTGTGTGTGTGTGTGTGTGTGTGTGTATGTGTGTGTGTGGATTCACACTAGTGCAGGAGTATGGAGGCCAGAAGAGAGCACTGGATGCCTAAGAAGCTGTCCACCGTGAGTGCTGGGAACCAAGCTCAGATATCCTCCTAGAGCAGTGCATGCTCTTTACTACTCCTCTATTTGCCCTTTTTAATCTCTCTCTCTCTCTCTCTCTCTCTCTCTCTCTCTCTCACACACACACACACACACACACACACACACACCGCCTTTTCTTTTTGGAGACAGAGACTCATGTGACTGAACGACCTAAAAGTCGTTATGTATCTAAGGGTGACTGTCAAATTCTGATCTTCCTGTATCCGTCTTCTGGTGACTTGGATTAGAAGTATCAGGTATTATCATACTCGGGTTACGCAGTCCTAGGGACTGAACACAGAACACAGGAGCCTTGCACTTACAAGGCAAGCACTCTATCAACCACGTGGATCTCAGGAATGAAACCCAAGTCAACAAGCTTGGTGGAAACTGCCTTTACCAGCTGGACCAGCTTGGCCGGAATCAGTACTATGGCAATAGCCACACTGACCATCAAACCTGCATGTGGAGCATATACTCTGATTCATAAGTGGCATCAGAACTCTCATTCTTGACTGGCAATATAGCTCACTCATAGAATAATTGTACAAAAGCCCGGGTTTGACCTTCTGCACTATGAAAACTCTGCATGGTAACACGCGTACCTGTAATCCTAGTGCTGGGGAAGTGGAGGCAGGGTTATCATTAGTTAAAGGTCATCCTTGCTACACAATGAGTTCAAGGTCAGTCTGGCTTACCTGAGTCCCATCTCAAAAGCAAGACAAGACATGATGTATTATTTAACTGATTCTCTCACAGTGGTAGGCAGAACCATTTCAAAGCATGGATGAAGAAACAACAAAAAACCCTCAGAGTTGGGCCAAAATCTAGGACCCAAATTCCTGATTCTATTGCTGTTTGCTGGTTCAATGCTCAGTGCCCAGGCAGAGGATCGCAGAGAACACAGTCACAATTCTGCAATGTATTACCATCCCTCTGGACTTCAGCATGTCTGGGGTGGTGGCGGGTCTTGTGAAGACTCAATTCCCAGAATCCACACGGTAGAAGAGAACCTTTTCCTGAAAGTTGTTCTATCCCCACCATATGCAGGCATGCCTGCTCACTAGCAAAAAATTATACTTTAAAATAAAAGAGTATCAAGGACTATTCCTTGTACAAACCCAGCTTAACTAAACCTGGACATTGTACCTCGTCCCTCTTCCATGCTTCTTCATGAAAGGAAAATGATTTTATAACAAGGCCCACAACAGACCTCTGAGGCTCCAATGTCAATTATCTGACTAAATGTTGATCTGGGCTGAGGGCAGAACCCAAGGAGGAAGGCAGGGAATCAGCTGGCTTGCATTCCCCAGGCCCTGGCGGCAAACACACTTAAGTGAATTCTGTTTGGAGAGCTGAACATAAAATCCATTCCCCCACCCCCCGTGCCACCCCTTTTTCCTCCAAAGCCCTGCTCAAGTTTAAAGGAAACTTAGGATTTTAAGCTGTCAGCCAGCTCAATATTTCAAAGACACGGACTGACTACCCTAAGCACTAAAGCTAAACCACAAGATTTCAGGGAAGACGTGCTCATTCCTAATCCCACGAATACATTTTCAAACCGGTATTTTCAACCGCAACCAACGGATCATTTGTGGGTAGCATAAGTAGCTGAGAACTTGTAATCCTTCACCTGGAATTCCCAGCTATTACCTACAAGCAGGAGACAACACAAAGGCCAGGTGTGAGCTTAAACATTTAAAGACCTGAGAAAAATCAATCCGGTTGCATTGATTTGTCCCAGCATCCATGGTGGCCAGCATTAGAAGGCTTTTGCTGTAACACAGGCAGTGAGAAACCTGACTAGCAAGCTTTCCAGTCTTATGATTGTGTTTATGTGAAAATTTCTATAGCCCCTTCTCTAATTTCACAGGAGGCAACTGAATTAGAGCAAACTAAACAGAATGAGGGAGTGAGTATCCGGCATGGGTAGTGGTAATTCTATCAACGGAATTATCTTTTATAAAACACAAGAGGCCAAGTTTCCTTTTCATTAGATTTCATTGTGGAAAACACGTTCTCTGTATTCTGGAACTGTGATCTCAGGAGTGTGTCAACTGTTATTAATGACTGAATGGTTAATCTTGATTGTCAACTTGATGGGATTTAGAACTGCCTAGGAGACAAACTTCCGGGCATGTGTGTAAACAACTTTCTAGACTGGGTGAATTGAGGTAGGAAGCCTCACTATGAATATAGGCAACACAAGTCAAGGAATGAATAAAAATGAGAATGTGAGGGGGCTGGTGACAGGGCTCAGCTGGTGAAGGACTTGCCCCGCAGGCATGAGTACCTAACTTTGTATCCCAAGCACCTAAGTAGAAAGCAAGGCATAGGGGCATGCCTTTCTAATTCCGGTGCTAGGGCACAGAGACAGGAGCATCACCAGGGTTTAGTGGCTAACCAGTCTTACCAGATCACCTGAGTCTGGGTTCAGTGGGAAAAGGCGAGGGGGAGGTGAGGAAAGAAGAAAGTTCTGAACACTGTTTCGGTGAGGTGCCTACATGTGACTTGGATACTGATACCTCTCAAACACTAAAAACTACAAAACTGCTTCTATTAGCCCAAAACATACATGATTCAACATGTAAAGCAGTTCAATGGATTTCAGAGTTGAAAAGATAGCAGGTTAATAAAGACAGGAAAGTAAGCCAAGATCAATTTCACTGCAGAATTGTAAACATAAGCAATCAGGCAATCAGAGTGATCTGACCGATGCCCACATCCTACCAGCAGGTAGGGCAGAAGTTCCATCACACATCAGGAGTCACAGAAGCGCAGTACAGGAAGTACACAACTCCCTTAACAAGGATGATGCAGAAACACAACTCTTACCTCCAAGGCAATGAGACATAATACATTCTAGAGCCAAATACAAGTGAACAAAGACTGTGAGTGCAGATTCAAGTTACCTCAAATTCCATGTTCCAATATGATAACAGTTTGATCAAGATTGTATAGGAGCAGAAAAAATGAAGGTAATAACTCAAAGCACTTTTGAAATATATTGGTAAAAAAATCATATATTATGACATATTATGGATTAGAGCAAAACAGAGAAATCTCTATCAGCCTAAGAAGTGATTTGAATGGGTTCTTATCTTAACAAGAAATTAGAGGTATGTATGTACATTCCAAAGAATTCACCTAAGGTTCACAAAGATGTTAGAGACGACAGAGATGCAGAGGAGAGTAGGAAACAGCTCTTAAAGGTGATGTGGATCTGGACTTAGACACTGCAGCCTCTCCACATCACTCAAATTCTAATCATTAATCAGACACTTACAGAAGATTCATTGGTAGGTGAGGTTCTCAGGCACTTCCCTACACAAAAGCTAATTCAAGACAAAGGAGGGAAGAACTGAGCTGAAAAGACAGGGAAAACACCTCAGCCAGATTGAGCGTCCTTGGCACTTAATTTGAATGAAAGAAATATTTCTAAACTCAGAGATTATTAAGACAGGCTGAATTCTGTTGTTAAGGAAATTTTGTTTATAGTGTGGTGTTCAGTAAAAAGGTACCTTTGCAACAATTATGGATAAAAGCCCTGGATGACCGAGTAGAACTTCTCAAACACATTGAGAACAGAATCTTTAGAAGGAGGGCAAACAGATGTGCAGATGAAACCAGACGATCTAGGACTTCATTGTTGAGATTGTTCCATGAGGTTTAACTATCACCTCTACTTTAGTACTAAGATACAGAGTGTATGTGAATGTGTGTGTGTTCTAAAACACAGTTCTCAAAGTCAGTATGTAACCAAGGATGACCCTGAACTCCTGATCCTCCAGTCTAAACATCACAAGGCCTAGGATTAAAGATGTGCATCAAAATGCCTGGCTGTTAAAATCTATATAATAAAGCTTTCTAAATCAAGTATAATCAAATGTATAGAAAACACAATACATCATTGTATATCCTTGCTTTAAAGATTTATTTTACTATTATGTATATGTGTGTCTACATGTATGTCTGTATGTGGGCATGTGAGTACCCACAGAGGTCAGAGAGGGCATCAGCTCCTCCTAAGCTGGCACTACAAGTAGTCGTGAACCACCTAATATGAACGCCGGGCATTGAAATTCAGTCACCTGGAAGGGTAGCAGGCGCTATTAACTCCCAAGGCATCTCTCCAGCCCCACATCACTTTTAATTGAAAAATCAAGAGTATATAGAGCTTGTTATAATATAAAATACTTGGGATGACAGCTATCAAAAATTTTATGATATGAACGTTGACACAAAGTTTCTTTCCAACTTGCCATAGTTTTGGACTGAGCTCATTTCAAATCAGATCAAAAATAAAAATCTCATTACACGGACAGTTCCTTCTCTGTCCACAGTCATTTTTGTAAGTTATAACTGTGTGCAGCTCATATCAGTGAAGGACTCTTTGATGAAAAGCTGTATCACCTCTGTGGAGACAGAGCTCAATTAGTGTTGGAACTCCTATGATCAATCATTTTTAAAATATTGGTATGTGGAGGTGAAGATGTAGGTTCTAGAATATTTTGGATCCTATGTTACAGACTTCTAGCTCCCTAAAATGCACAAATAAAGATGAACCCTTAGTACTTCAGAAGGGGATTGTACTAATTGGAGTGATTAAGTCCAAAGAGGCCACTGGGGTGGCATTCAGAGTAAAAATGTGTCCTCCAAACATCACTCACTGGAAAGTTAATCATCAGATCAATCCTTTTGAAAGGTGAAGCTATGGTTTGAATGACAAATGGCACCCCATAATTTCTCACAGTTGAACACTCGGTTACCACTTGGCTATACTATTTGAGGAGATTATGGAACCATTAGAACATAGGTCCATGAGGTAGGAAGCATATGGCTTAGGTATGATTTTGAGGGTTCACAGCATCCCCCCATTTGCTATTCTCTTTTCCTGCTTCTTGTATGCAGGTGAAATGTGATCTCTCTGCTTCATGCCCCTACAGCCACGTACTCTCAGTCATTATGGACTCTATTGTTCTCAGAAGCTATAATCCAAAATGAACCATGTTCTCCTTAAGATGCCTTTCATGCCTGGGTATTTTACCACAGCATTGGGAAAGTAACCCATTCAGGTGGTTAGGTAACAAGGGCTCTTCACTTCACCCACGTCCTGATTGACAGAGCTACTGATGGAGTAGGGATGTGGCGAGCCCCGCCCTTCGAACCCTCTCTCCACCTGGTTTGCTCTCAATCCACTTCCATATGCTAGGATATAACCAAAGAGCCCTCACCACATACTAGCCCACCCTGACACGTCCCAGCCTGCAGAACCATAAACCTAATGAACACCCATTGCTGATAATTTCTCCAGTCTATGGAATTCTTTTACAAAGAAGAACATGGATGAAAATAAGCACACAGAAATCTATTTTGACCAGTGCCCCAAATAAGAAGAAATTAAGGCAACACCGAGAGAGCTACCAGGAGCCCCAAACACAGGAGAAGCGCCATGTGAGGACCCAGCAAGAAGGCAGTCACCCACAAAACAAGCACATAGGCCCACCAGACGTCCAAATGGCAAAACAGAACAAAACAAACAAAGAAAAAACGTAGCAGTTTTCTTTTTCTCTATTCCAGGGATGGAGTATACTTAGGCTCTTGCACAGGCTAAGTAAGCTACTTACCATTGAGATGCATCCCTGGCTTCAAACTTGGACTGTAAGCCTCCAGAGCATGAAAATATAAAATCTTCTAAGATACAGACTGTACTGTTTGTTATAGTAGCCCTAGTAAATGAATGCAATTCTTCTCTTTAGGATACAAGCAGCTGGGTGTCATTTTTCCCATCACAGAGGATAAGACAGTAAAACAATACAAAGAACCTATCAAACTGAACGTCTCTTTCATTTTACTTTTTTTAAACCTGAAAGGTTATCACGTGCCACTGACTCTGTGTTTGACCCACACCAGTGAGGCTTTTGTCCTTACATTGTCTTAAGGTTACTTCTGTCAAGTTGTTCAAAAGTATGCCAAAAACATTTGGGAGAACTCAGGGCAAGGGGCTCTACAACCTGTCTAACTTGTTACAAATAAAATCAGGTCCATTTAATGATAAATAAAATCTAACCTACTAGAGTGGTTAAATGACTATTCCTATGGGTACTCACAACCAGGTTTTAGTCCAGAGTTCTATGCTTGCTCCTCATTTGTTTTTGTTTTCTGATTTGAGACAGGGTCTCCTATAGGTGTCATCTTCATGTGCAGCCCAGTTTGACCTTAAACTGCTTATCTTACTGCCTGTATCTTGTGAGTGCTGAAATTCTAGGCCTCCATCAGCATACCCAGAATAAAAGGTGCTGCGGCCAAATCTCTAGGATTCTACACATGAAGGGCATTGAGTACCCACCCTGTCCTTGAAGGATGTAGCAATGCAGAAGAGCTAACCATTGCCTGGTAACCTTTCCATTCCAAATTCTGTCCCATATCTAAGGAAGCTTATGGGACAGCATGCCTTTCAGGTCAGTCTACATCACCCAATTTTATATGGCTTCAGGCATATACCTACCTTGGTGCATGCACTCTGCTCTTGGAGAGAGAGACCTGGTCCTAATGCATGTTTGATAATATGAGTGCTAGAGATTCCAGAGTTATGAAAGGCTATTTTCCTGATATGTGCCAGTAGGCTGACGGGCAGGTAAAGTGAAGAGAGATGTACAATAGTTAACTCAGTCCACGGACTCATCATCTTTCAGAATGAACAATGATGGTCTTTCTTCTGGAAACAGCGACCATGTGTAATTTAAGTTATTTCAAAGAATCAGGTATAGTAAAAATAAATGGAAAAGTAGCATATAATTACTGTTAGGTTAAGAAATCATACTTCTGGCATTTGAAATTTTTAAAAGTACTTGTTCTGCAAAAGGTCAAAAACCACTAGAAGAAGTTAATGGTTCTCTAAGTATTACATGTGCTTACAGACAAGATTGCTACTCTAATAATTTAGATGATGTGAGGCATTTAAGGTTCTGATTTACTTTAATAACAGCTTCTTTTTGAGGAATTTTTTTCTTATTTTGTTATAGTTCAACTCAGCTGTAATTTTTTTTTTCGAATATATCTTACAATGGTAGACACCTTCAAAAACATGTACTGCAAGGTGGAGGAGATGTAGCTCAATAAACTCTTGCTTACCATGTGTGAGTATCTAGACTCAATCCTCTGCACCATGAAAAAGAGAAAGAAAAAAAAACAAGTCTGCTTATGGGGCTAGGGATATATCTGGTGGTTAGAGTCTTCCTTAGCACACAGGAAGCCCTGTATTGCAAACTTAGTTCTGCACATACCAAACTAGTCATGGCGGCATATTCTTGAAATATCAGCATTTGCCAGGGAGAGACAGAAAGATCAGAAGTTACAGACCATCTTTGTCTACACAACAAGTTCAAGGCCAGCATTAACTACGTAAGGCCCTGTTTCCCCATAAGTAAAATTATGCAATCAAATGCTAATTGCTCAATATTAATGGCAATATTTACAAAAGTAACTCACTTGATTATACAAGTAAAAAGAAAAACTAATGCCCTAAGAAACTTTTTCAATGGAGATAATAGAAGATTTTTCTTGTCATATTACAGACAAGTTTAAATGACTTGGGAAACACACATTCCTCAAAAAATACTAACTGGATTACCTCTGAAGTTACAAGGAGTCCTTTAAACAGTAAGGAAGATGGTCCTCAAACCCTATACTGGCTTCCATCTATCACGATCTTACTAGCCCTGGCATCTAAGGGACCATGGCCAGAGGCTCAGAGACACACAGTAGTGATATATCTTACTGTTTCAGAAAATGGAAAGTTAAATAGTACATCCCAGCTTTAACCTAGGTAAAATAATGCAGAGGCAAGGAGGTATAGGGAGTGTATGCAGTATGTTGATTTTCCTTTTTCACATCAGCTGACATGATGAAATACTTCAACAATAGCAACTCGAGGTGGGGGGGGGTTATTGTGACTCATACTTCAGGAATATAATCCATGATGTTAGGGAAATCAAGATAGTAGTAGCTTGACAGAACGGATTACAGAACATCCAAAGCCAGGAAACAGAACATGCTTGTGATCAGCTTTCTATACCCATTTCACACAGTCCAAGACCCCTAATCAGGAAATGGCACTGCCCACAATTAAGGATGGATTAGAGACCAATTGAGATAATGAAGATAATCCCCCTTAGGCAGGCGGCAGGGGACCATCTCCCAGGTGAGTCAAGATGCTCTGAAGTTGACAATTAACACTAACGATGATCACACACGGAGAACTATAAACTTCCCAGGCAACATGAATTCTTGCCCAACACACACAGCATTTCAATGGGATGGAAAAAGACTCACTACTCAAGCAAAATTTCCAACTCTTGTTAGCATTTTAGCTGATCTGCATGAATTCATTAGCAACTTGTTAATGTTCCTAACTACGAGGGGAAAAATGACAAATCTTAGCACTAGGGGCCTGGAAAGTATAATCTGGATCCTGTGTATAGGGAGATATTTCTTCCCACTGTAGGCCCACTTATGTGGCAATTTGCTATACTCGGGGTAACATTAGTTGAGCTTTTCATTTTGAGGGCAAGAGCACTGAAGGCAACTTTCTTTCCTGTTGCTTTGATAAAACACTCTGATCTCAAGAAACTTGGGAGGAAGGATTAATTCCATCCTACAGGTCAGACCTTGTCACTGAGGGAAATCAGGACAGGAACTCAAGGAGGAACTTGGGAGCAGAAACCATGGGGCGATACTGTTTGCTGTCTGACAGGCTCAGGATTAGCTTGCTTTTCTTCTACAGCCTAGAATGACCTACCCAGGGGTGGCTGACACCCATGGTGGGCTGGGTCCTCTTACATCAAGTCACTATCAGGAAAGTCCTTACAGACATGGTCATGTCTAATCTAGGCAATCCCGAATTGAGACGCTGATCTCAGATGAATGTAGGCTGCATCAGGATGACAAAGCTAACTGGGACAGGCAGAATGTACAGATGTTTGCTCTCAACACAGGGGACAGGGCTGGCATCTGCAGAGTCTGTTCCCTGCTCCTGAAGCAATGACGGTAACACAAGTTTTTCTCTGTGTTTTCCAAAATACTACGCAGGCGTCATACAATCTAAACCAGAAGAAATGTGTCTACCAAATAACACAAACGCGAGACTGCTGTGCATTATTTCTGCGCACCACAAACGTACACATTAAGGAACACCTCTCAGTTCTCAGACTGAGAGTTCTGGACATAATGAAAAGTCTATGTCAAGAAAACTGCCAATACGAGCTGAAAACTGCACCGGCCAGCATCTTCAGCTTCTCAGAGAAGACACAGAGGACAGTAGAAAACAATGGATACCTTAAAACTTAAAAAAAATATTTTCTTTCCTTTGGAACTCTGTCTAAACTCTAGGCAGGAGGGATGGTTCAGAAGACCCAGATTTAATTCCCAGCCCTCACAAGTCAGCTCACAACCCGATTTAGGGATTATGCTTCCCTCTTCTGGTTTCTGTAGGCTCTGCATGAATATGGAAACAACACCATACACACAGACTGAAAATCTTTTTAAGATATGGTCCCATATAGCTTAAAATGGCATTGAACTTGAGAGCCACACACCTCTACCTTCCAAATGCTGGGATTTCAAGCATGCAACGCCATACCTAAAGGGTATATAATGCTGAAGACAGTGTTGTGGTCTTTCTCACTGCATCATAGGAAGAGTTAACTTGGCTTTTGCGTCTTAAACTCTCTACAAAGAGCAGAGGGAGAAAAGGGTAGGGGGGATATAAAACACACACACACTGGGTTTATATAAAAAATGACAAATCAGTCATTCAAAGCGCGGGTACGCTTTAAAATTCTTTACTTCCCCATTCCAAATTCCCAACACTCCAAACGGATCAAAGTTTTACAGATTATTCCTCAAAAAAGAGAGAGAAGAAACACAAATTAATAACTATTTAAGCATTCTGTTTCATCATGATAACAAACAGATGGTTTTAATATTCTAGAGGCTAATTCCTGAACAATTAAAAACACAGCAAGACATTAACATCTAATGAAACATTTTAACTACCAGTGTATGCATCTGCCATTAATTCCCACACAGTGAGGTCGTGGATCTCCTCAATCTGTTCTTTATTAAGGAAAGTTTCTCCACTCTGAATTTAGTGAAGTAGAGAATTAACAACTGTTTGTAATCAGCAATCAGCAGGCTATTTCACCAATGTGTACTGAAGCTGCGTACACTATCAGGCTTAAATTTATTCTTATGGTGGCTTTGATGTACACACTCTGGCAAGCTAACAGAATCAACTTTCCAGTCGAGAACTCTTCTACCCAGAAACGAAACCAAATGAATGCAGTACTAACTTTGATGTACCACAAAATCCCTCACTGGGCTATGACCAGAAAAGATGCAAAGATTGAATAACTCACATAAATTTGTGATTCAAATTGCACAGGAACTGTCCAGACTGCAGCTTCTACGTGTGTCTCTGTCTGATACTTGACGTGTGTGAAGTCAAGTATCAGAATGACAGGACAGAGGACAGGGTGTGCTAAATTCTCACATCTAGAGGGGTAACACAAGACAAGCAGTTACCAGTAAGCTGGCTTCATATTGTGTCAACATGACCCAACGTGTGTGGGTCAATATTGGGTCTTCTAAAACATGGTATTTTAATAACTGCACATAACTCATTTAAGTATGTGTGTCTGTGTATGCACATGTGCACAATACCGAACAAGGCCAGAAGAGGGTGTGAGGTACCCTCACACTCATGTTACTGGCAGTAGCGAAACATCTGCCATCACTGCTGAAAAACAAATCACAAGACTAGTATGTATTCTTTAACAGCTGAGCCATTTTCTTTACCCCCACAAGTTAACTGATAGAATCTCTGCATACATTGTCTGAAGTAAGGTGTTCCCCTTACACACAAAGAAATCCAAGGGTCTAAATTAAAATGCTCAGGAATGGAGAGGAATGCTGAGCCTAGAACACACAGGGATCATTGATCTATGTATACACACTTGGTTCAGTATCCTCAGTTTGAGTCGATTGTGTACCCATGCAGTTGTTTACCACTTTAGGGCTAAGTGGAGTCAAACAAATTAATACCTGCTATTTGTAGAAAGGTTTTCTCATCCAAGACTCAAGACTCATTTCCAAAATATTATTCTGTCACCACAGGTAATATCATATTTGACAGGTAACACAGACACATTGCATTCAAGAACAGCAGCTTGGCTGGGCGGTGGTGGCGCATGCCTTTAATCCCAGCACTTGGGAGGCAGAGGCAGGCGGATCTCTTTGAGTTCGAGGCCAGCCTGGTCTACAAGAGCTAGTTCCAGGACAGGAACCAAAAAGCTACGGAGAAACCCTGTCTCGAAAATCAAAAAAAAACAACAACAACAACAAAAAAAAAAAACAGCAGCTTGTTTCTCTGGGTAAAAACTGCATACAGAGATTTTTGATTTGGTGACCAAACATTCATGAAACAGAGAAAAGGAAACTGCACAAACACATAATGTGAGTGGGTTTGTGTGTGTGTGTGTGTGTGTGTGTGTGTGTGTGTCTATATGTCTAAGACTCCTGCTATGTCCTCTTGCCAGCAAGATGCTCCTGCCTCATCCTTGCTGGTGCTGCAATCACAGGTGTCTGTCACTACGTACAACAAATACATCATATATCTTCATTAGTAGTACTATGATGATGTCTTTCAGTTCTGAATGATAAATACATGATTTGATGAAGCTAAATATGAATAGATATTAATTATGGTAAAATGAAAATTAAATTGAATAATATTGTTTAAAATTTCTTTAAATAATTGAACATTTTGGTTCTCATTTTTGCTTGAAAAATGGTCTCAATGTGGAAGAAGTGGGCCTTAAACACTTGGTAATCCTCCTGCCTCAGAATCTCAAGTACCACGATAATACGTATGGTCACTGATGAGTTCTTTAACAGAAATTTATGGAGTGGGGAAGGCTCATGTTGGGAGGGAAAGTAATTAAGAGTAAATTTTCATTTATCTCAGTCATCTGAAGAAATAAATTGGAATAATAAGATAAACAGATGGGGAAAAGTATAATCAAATGAAATCAATTTTACTTCTTACTCAAAATCTTTAATGCTTAAGATTTTTTTCTAGTTCGTAACTTAGGCCTTACTGAAACTAAAGATGCTCCTGTCTCAGCATGCACCACAGACCCTCCTTGATCTGTTACTGGGGATGGAACTCAGGGCCCTGTGCAAGCTATGCCAGCCCTCTACCAGCTGAGCTGCCTCGGGCTCCGCATATGTGTAATTCTCAGTCTCTAGAAACAGTCCCCAAAGTAACATTTAAAAAGTCATTTTAGAGACCCACCTCCACCATTTTATGGGAGGAGGGGGGATACCGCACCGTTTTCTTTCTTACATTTTATTTATTTTTTTGGCAGTTCTTATGAAAATTCATAAGCCAGATGGCATTCAATAAATGTAAAGAGCTCAAGAATTTGGTTTTATAGAAAAACATCAATTAGCGTAGGAAAATTAGCAATTAAGCAATCATTATACAACATATATCAATATTACTAACGAGTGCATATATACACTAAAATTCCACATGAACTCTTTCAAAAGCAGACAGATCTGAGGCACCGCTACTTCCTCCAAAAGCTTACCCCAACTTCCTCACAGCTGTCCTTGGGTTTCACACTGTATTACCTTCCCATTAGAACACTTCCTGGATCTCCTCAGCTATTGACCTCCGACCCGGATCGTTTATTGCTTGTTATTTTAAAAATTTTCAACCTCTCTACTTTCTCTGCACATACAATTTAGTTTAATCCTTTCAAATAAAAGAATGGGATAGCCATCAAAGCTCTCTAAGCCCACAGAGTTTGCGGTCAGAGCTATGGGTGAATCGAAAGGCAAATTTCAGTCATAAAGGATTTAAGAATCAGTTCAGAAGACAGTCTAACACACACCGATAATGTGTGCAATCATCGTGAGCTCTTATTCCAGCTGAGTCTATCAATGACGGCAAGACGCTTCGAAAGGAACTATGACTGGTGCCTATAAAATGTTTATGGACGAGGAACATGGCTCATTTAGTGAAGACCCTGCTCTACAAGTACTGAAGATCGGAGACCAGATGACCATCATCACTCATACAAAAAGCCAAGAGAGGAGACACATGCCTATAACCCTAGTGCAAGGGAAGCAGAGACAAGAGGATTCCAGGACTCACCTTCCAGTGTTGTCTAGTCTTGTCTAGTCAGAGAAGTCCTGGTTCAGAGAGACCTTATAAATATAGTAGAACGTGAAAGAGGAAGACAGGCATTGGCAGCCTCTGGCCTCCACAGGTGCAGCCATGGGGCATGTGCACCCAAACATACACCATACACCACAGGTGCACATGCGCACACACATACACACACACATTATATAGTAAAAATAATAAAAAGAAGTTTTTGACGGTAATATATAGGAATATATCTCAAATACTGAAGACCAACCAGACAAAGAACTGATTATTGGAAGAAATTATTGAATAGTGAAAAATGTTTTAAAGGCTAAGACCTTCTATAGCTCTGGGATACTCTCCAAAAAAAAATTTGTTTGTCACATTTACTTATGCTCCTCTGATTTTTGGTGCTGCCTTAATGCCAACAACATGTTTTTTAAAATATAATTCCCGTGGAATACCCATATGGTTACATATGTAAGGGGCCAACAGGTGATTATGGAGAAAAAAAAGTTTATATCAATGACGTGCTATTTTCCTATCTGTTCGTGTGGAAAAACACTTAAACTGGAAGCAACATAGGGAAGAAAGGGTTTCTATGGCTTACACCTCAAAGTCAAAATCCATCAGTTAGAAAAACAAAAAGGAACTCAAGGCAGGAACTATACAGGAATCAGGCTTACCAGCTCACTGTCTCACAAAGAATTATTAGCTAGCTTTCTTGTAAAACACAGAACCACTTGACTAGGGATGATGCTGCCCACAGTGAATTGGGCCATCCTGCATCAATTAGGAATCAGGATATTACTATGAATATGCCTATAGCTTAATCTGATAAAGGCAATTTCTCAGCTGATACTTTTTTTTCTGTGATCCTAGGCTTTGTCAGGTGAACAGATAATGGTACTAGGCCATACTCTTTTTATCATTTACATTCTGAATGCTAATGACATATTTTCTACATAGTGACTAGAAATAGTATCACAAGAAAATGTTTATAATATCTGACTTTTCCAGATATATCTTGAAATTTAAATATGATTGTGAAATAATGATCATTTTCACTCTAAGAAGGGTCAATAATTGATATACATACTTTTCTGTCCTACAAATATCAACAGGTTAGATGTAAACGTTGTATGTGTACACATGGAGACCAGAGGTCGCTAAGAAGCCATCCACCTTGTATGCTGAGGCTGGCTGGCCAGTGAGTCCCAGGGATCCTCCTGTCTCTACATCCCCAGAGCTAAGATTACAAGTGTGTATGCCTAGGTATGGCTTTCTTCAGCTACCATGCTTAATTGTATTAGCTCCATAGTAACTTCTCTGGGAAGATAGTAACATGTACAACCATCAAAATACCCTGCACTCAGGAAAATGTAAACATTCTCCTTTCTACCACTCTGTGTGTTGTGTTTACATTGGTCTTGCTGTGTGTTAAGCCCATGACTTCTTCAGCATAGCCACCCTCAGTGTTCTTTCTCATAACTGTTTCCTTTTTCCTGAGTCATGGTCTCTCAGCAGCCTGGAACTCTCTAAGCAGGACTGGAGAGCCTGTCCTAGGAATCTCTCTGTCCCTGCCTCCTGAACACTGGGATTACAGTAAGTCTTCTGTATGAACAAACTCAGAACCTTACTTTTGCAAGGCAAGCATAATGCTTTCTTGAAGAAGCCACCTTCCCAGTGCACTTTCTTAGACTTTGAAGGTAGGCAGTGGGAGGAAGAGAGAGTAAGTGCCAGGGAGTAAGGGAAAAGAAAAGAGAGGAAGTAAGACTGAGATTTGTTTTTCAATAGATGTTAATGAAGTGATATAAATAGTCAAAAGATCTGGCCTTGGTCTATGGACCACGTGGTTCAAAACCATCATAAAAGGATGTACAAGTATCAGCCAGCAGTTAAAAGAAAAAAATCTGGAAATAAAGGGAGGGAGAAAAAAAAAAAAAAAACAAGTCACAACCTGTGGATTGGTAAGGTCAAGGCAAAAAAGGAGGCATGACCTGAATACCAGATGCAGGGAATTAAAGTCAACTACAACCTTCTTACATAGCTTTTCACTCCCTCCCCCTAATTTTCCTATTTTTGTTTTGAATAAGAAAGAAAACCTAGTGCAACCCCAGGCTGTAAACCGCCAGTACCTCACAGCTAGCCATGGCAACAGCTGCAGCGCTTGGCTGTAATAAACTGGTACAATTTAATAGCTTTTATTGTTCTGCGGTGGTGTCTGAGCATAGCTGCTTTCCCCTCCTAGGACTCCAGGGCCCCGCAAGGGCAGCAATGAGAGGAGATCTCATTTACCTAAAAGCACTTATAAATTTTTAATTTGCTTTAACAAGTAAATTAACAAGTCCCTCATTCAGGCAAGTTTTATGGCTTCTTGCCACTTGGGAAAGGCCGTAAAAGTTTTATAGATAATCCAGAGCTACTGAGACTGCTCATAATAAATTGTCTGTTTCCTGTTATTTTATCAAACCATTGGGCTTCTAATGACTTAAAGTCACAGTTTCCTTATATTCTGGCTTTTTATGAGGCTATATTTATAAACTCCAAAGAATACCTTAAATTATACTAGGCCCTTGCTAATCATTACAGAGACTTTTTTTTTTCTTTTTAAATGGGAACTCACCTTCAACTCAAACCAGGCTAATAAACGTCATCACATGTTTAGAAGGCAGAATGCTGATTCTACACATTATTTAGGGAACTTCGTGAGCCAGATTTTCCATTTGTAAACAAGGTGGAGAAATCTGCAACCTGTATAGACCCACCCAAGGCACAACGGAACCTTCTAGAACCCTGCATTTTATCTAGTGCGGAGCAATTTAAAAGACATAATAGACAATCTGGTACAAGCACTGGACCCTGCGTGCTATAATACCATGCTAGGCAAAATGTGCCCACTGGTGAAATAGTGGCATGGCTGTTATTGGGTAACCAACTGCTTTCTTATTTGATTTGAGGTTTGCTCCTTAGGAGAAAATTGGTTCCTGGTATTATAATTGTAAAATTGGAAAAAAAAACCCACCTAAAATAAAGCAAGGTCAGGTCTGTCAAGACTCTAAGGAGGAACCTAGACATGATATATCAGCTGTGGTTACCTGTAAAAGACTAAGTCAGTTAAAACTCAAACATGAATGGAAGAGATTTCCCAAGGCCAAACCCTGGTTGGTGAAATAATGGAAGTTGATGGCTATCTACCAAGGAAGAGTCCTGCATGTGCATGTGTGTGTGCATGTGTGCATGTGTATGTGTGTGTGCGTGTGTGTGTGTGTATGCATAAGCACCCATGCATGTTTTGGCTACTGTCAGGCTGACTATGTCCCAGGGCATATACACAAATGGGCAACAGGGGTGATATAAGAAAGAAAAATAAACCCAGTGAGCCATTTTATTGTTTTGTTTTTGTTTTTTTGTGGTTTGTGTCTGAAATGCTCTACAGATGTTCATGGTTTGAATGCATGTCCCCCAGTAGATGGTGCCATTGGGGTTAGGCTGTGGAAGCTGTATGAAGCAGGACACTGGCAAAAGGAGAATTTTGACAGCTATAACCAGGTCTGGTTCTAGTCACCTCTGATTCCTGGTAACCCACAATGAGAACAGTAGCCATTGCTACACCTGCCTACAGCTATGCCTTCTGCTTTGGGATACACTGAAATATCTGGTCTAGTGAACCGAATGTTGGGTCTGTCAGGAATTATGGTCACAACAAAATGAAAGTACGCATTAAAGGATCTTAAAGGAAAGCCACATCCACCACCCCACCCCCACCTTTACCCAGAATGCCGAAGAACAGAGTATGGCAGCACACACCTATATCAGAGAAACGTCACAAGGAGGAGACCAACCTAGCCTATACTATGAGTTTCTTGACATCCAGTCCTACATAGCAAAAAAAAAAAAATTCATATCAAAAAATTCAAATGGCCACACAATGGCATTAAAGTTCACCCAGATGTGACATCCAAATAGGACGGAGGTAAATTCCTAATTCCTTCTTATGAATTACGCATTTGATTCCAGAAAGGACAACTTCACAGAATCATATGACCCAGTGCAAGCAAGAGTCATTGTTTATGTCTTAATTCGAATAAAATATTTTACTTTATGAGTATGGATATATTGAATGCACGTGTGTCTATGTGCTCTAAGAGCTAAGCCATCTCTTAGCTTGAAGGTTCACTATTTGAATGACTGTTCTTGTGTGGCCTCATTTTTAATCCCACTCTTCATTGTATCATCTTGTTCAGTGTTGCGTAAAATGGAGGTCACGGCCAGGTGTGAGAACGCAGTCACTGAGAACACATTCACAATATTCCGTGTCCTCCCTGGAGAGGGGTGTGTGTGCAAACAACACAGGGCAGAAATAGAAAAAGGATGTGTGACTGCAAAGATGGGCAACAGTGTTGCCCAGCATCACCTCAAGAGCAGTGCACACAAATTGACACCAACTGTTGCAATTGGTTTGAAATTGTTCTTTTGATACAACCGCCACACACCTGGGAAGAGATTCTCAATAAAGGAATAATCAGAACAGGTTGGACTCTGGACATGCCTGTAATAGAATAGCTTGCTTATATTACCTGAGGTGGGACGACCCAGCCCTTTGTGGGCGACACCATTCTAAGAGTTTGAGGCCAGGGTTCTGCAAGCATAAAAAAATGCCTACTGATCACAGGTGTGCATGCATTCCTTCACTTAGTTCTTTCTGCTCTGGACTGGGGACTTCATGTGACCAGATTCTTCAAGTTCCTACCACCTTGTTGAACACCTTGGCACTGTGAGCTAAAATAAACTTTCTCCCTTATAGCTGTTTCTGTCAAACTATTTTATCGCAACATGAGACACGCATGAAAACATCGTTATTCTACCTTTAGGAAAGGCTCATTTCTAAGTTAATTCCAGGACTGTATTCTAATTCTTTTAGGGCACTGCTAAAATGAAAGAAATCATTTCCGTAGTTTTTCTTGGACTAGAAGGAAGGATTCATCTTTTTTTGTTGTTGTTGTTGTTTGGTGGTGAAAAAGGTTATGAAATACACTTGGATTCTGCTTTATATCCTATGATACTTAATCTTCCTTGACAACATGACTGCATTTAGAATCACCTAAGAGATTGAGGCATGCTTCTGGGGGATCTCTGTGATGGTGACTCCAGAGGTCAGGAATAACCAGCCCATGGTCTGGGATACCAGAGAGAATAAAGGGAAGTGGGGGTGGGGGTAAAAGGGGAAGAACTCCGAGAATGACAGCATTCTCTTTTCTCTGAATTCTTGGCCATTATGGTATGAGAAACTCTACCACTTTCTTCAGCGGGATAGAATGAACCCTCTAAAACTGTGAGTCAAAATAAATCATGTTTCCCTCAAGTTGTTATGTCAAGTATCTGGCCACAGGAGTTAATGAAAGCTTACTCACAGTTCCATGCAAATCCTTAAATGATAAGTATAAGTAAAAAAGTGCAAACACCTCGCTGCTCTTTTATAAAGTATATTTATATTAATGATCCCATTCAATGTTTATAGCCCATCCGTACAGATATTTTACTGCTTTGAGCCTGTCCCAGAAAAGCAGACTCTCCTGGTTCATGCAGAAGCAATACAGCTCTTGAAATGTGGAGATTCCAGGGCAGTAGAGGCTCTCATAGAACCATCAGGGTTTATAAATAGGTATAGAGCAGAATGTTCTGGAGCAAAATCCTCCTGCCTAAAAAATGTGACAAATGAAATGTCCAGAGCTGCTGCAGGAATCAGGGGCTTTGTTCAACTCCAAAAGTAAACTCAACCAGTTTACTCTTCAGAAATGATACTATTTTGAACAGAAATGAGGAAAGGTTTTGCTTCTTTGATAATTCCATTACGAACTAAGTTTAGACCACATACAGGGACTCAGTCAGTTCTTGTGAACACAGGATAACATGAAACTTACAGGTTTGTAATTAGTTTTACTTGTTTTTGCTTCTCTCTCTCTCTTTCCAGGATGGCAAAGATTGTTATTCTTGTCTCTCTTTTGAAATAAATATTTTTGTTGCAATTATTTCTTATCAGGGGAAAGGTACTGCATTTCACAGTGTATATGCACTGTGACAAGTCAGACAAGAACTTTCAAGAGTCTGATGTCTTCTTGTACTATGTGGATTTTGGGAGTCAAACTCAAGTCACCAGGTTTGACGGCAAGTGATTTCTTTGCGTATTGAATCTTCCTGCTGGTGATTTCTTTTCCTTTTAATCATGCTATTTCGCAGTGCCTAGTAAACTGCAGGCAAATAGTAAATACTCAATATATGTTCGTTAAATGAATGTACATACTCATGTATGACAGTACTGGCTTCATACGTGGACTGGCATAGTGTCTCCAAAATAACAGCCCTTCCCTAATGGATCAGTAACAGGACCCTACACATGAATAAAGGGGCCTTTAGGTGAGTTTCAGGAAATAAACAGAAGATGTTATGGGTATGAGATTCTGTGCGTCTGTAAAGAAGTCTTACATACACGAACATATATATGAGCAAATATACCCTTAATCTGCAATCTAATCCTCTTACATTGACTGCCAATCACCTTTCATGACTCGAAATCATTAAAAACTATTTGCCTAGCCCTCTACCTACTACAACAGGAAGCATGCCAGATGCTGTGTGTGTAGCAGTGAGCAGGAACATTGCTTAGCTGCACCTAAGTTGTTTAGTACTGGGGAGTTTTTCAGTTCACGTTTCAGGTTAATCTTTTCTTCTCTAAGAACAGAATATCCTCTTTGCAGATCTCCCTGGGGGCTTGGTATTTGCAACATCAAACAGAACACACAAACCATTGCACCCACTTTCAAAAGCCTATTACACTGTCAACTGGCTTCCTAACTGCAACCAGGGGAGAAGGCTTACAGACTCCTAAGCCCCTTTCTTCCCCCCAGGCAGCTGGAAGGGAGCCATAATTTCTTCAAGCTACCACTGCATTTTGTTTCACTAAAGAACTCCTAATAAGGCGGGCAACATTCCAAGGGAAAAAAAAAAGCAACATGAACTCACTAACTATAAATCTCACCTCCCTTTTCTTTCTTACACTCTCTCAAACTTTCGATTGCTGGCAAGCTCAGAGGATCGGGGACTGTCATGCATGGCTACCAATGACCCTTTTCCACACTGCTAAATGAATCACAAAATGCAGGTCCACAAGCAAAGAGCTGTGGTAAGATGTCCGCATGCCTCCTAACTTGTGTTTTAGCACTCCTCTGGGGATATCGAGGAGAGGCGAGAGAAAGAAGAAAACAGATACAGGTTTTAAACATCCAAATCAAACAAATTATGCTCTCAGTGTCTCTTTTGCATTGCTAAAAACTAATCAAAGAAATATAAGCCTGGGGGAGACAGTGTTTGTCAGCATGTGCCAGCAGGGACAAACTTGCTTAACTATGGACAGGGTTCATGAACACCTCTTCCAAAGGTACACCAGTAATGAGTTCCAGATAGCAAAAGGTTTCTGAAGCATGGAACAGTATGTCATGAGCTCCCCTAGATGGATAGACAAACAGAAATGCGCGCGCGCGCGCGCGCGCGCACACACACACACACACACACACACACGATGCGAGATTCCCCAGGACACACACAAATCCATTTCTGCTCTGTCCAGGTCCATGATTCCTTCTGTTCTTGAAACTTTTCACAGTTTTTCTTGAAGGGAAAAGGAAAAGTCCTCACACAACAATACACTGCAGAGAGGGAAGTCATGGAAGACCAAAGAGGAAAGGTCAGAGAGAACGAGACAGAGACAGCACTTGTTTGATCAAGAGATACACACGTGGAGCTGTTTAGTAGCATGTTTACTTAGCATGTATGACGCCTGGAGTCCCATTCCCAGCCCCATAAAAACCCTAAGTAAGATGGTTTATGAACAACAATCTCAACACAGAAGGGCTGGAAAAAAAAGAGGATCCAAGGTTCCCAGCCATCCCTGGCTACACAGAAAGTTTAAGCCCGGCCTTAGCTACTTGAGACAGTCTCAAAAGGCAGAGCTGCACATCTGTGCAGACTGAAGGAAGGGGAGACCACAAAAGAACTCCAGGGTTTTCTTTATTTGGCCCCTAAGTCCTTCCTCTGGGGGTGGGGGGTGCTGGCCTGACACAGGTGTGAGAGGTTCAGCTTGGTAAGGACTAGTTAAGACATGCAGGCACTAAATAAATTCTGGGGGCAGCCTTGAGAGACCATTGATTCTGCTCCGCCACAGAAGTGCTATATTCTCACGCTGATATACTCTATAAACAGCTTACACGTTCTACACCACCTGTGTGTTACTGAGGGTCACTTCTCTTCTGATCCGACATCTCCTGGCCTTGAGCCCAGGCGGCCTAGCAGCTGAAGATGGGTGACTGACCCCGTGTGAAATACATTAGACACGGCTCACCTGTACATGCCCTTCTTCTCTCCTAATCTCCTTGCTCTCCACTTCGGAGTTCATCTTTCAACCTAAAAGTTGATAAGAAATGCATCCACTGTGGATAATTTCTTCCCTCTGGAGAAGAGTTGGTTTTGTTGTTGGTTTTTTTTTTTCCCCCCTCCCCTGTTACAGAGTGCTGGCCATCACAGTGGAGAAAGCAAGACAGTCGAATCATCATCCATTCTAAATATTTTTTTAATTTATTTTTAATCCAACAAAAAATGTGTTCTAGATGTTTGGGTGTGACTGAGCCAGGAAGAGATTACCACCCAGAACTTTTGACTTTTGATTTTTACTTAACGACTCATTTGTATAACCCCAATGATCGGAGGAGCCAGCAGACCCCAAAGAGATTGGCAGCTGCGGTCCTGTCAAGTTGGAAGGTTATGTCAGCTGCCAAGTCTGCAAAGCGAGCTCAGCACAGCAAGGAAGCAGAGAGAGATTGGTTACAGCCGTAAGTAATTGATCTGTCTGAAAATACGGGCTAGGAATCTTGGGATTAATGCTCCAGCTCCAGCTGGGCTGCACTGCTCTTTTCCCTCCGGCACTCTGACAACAAAAGCTGGCCTCCTTCTCCAGGGACAAGACATTTTTATTAAAATCTTTATACAACTTAGCAGCAAAGACTCTGCAAAAGCGTCCTACAGATCTGAGGAGGAGGGGAGGCACAGGTTCCCGTCCTGAGGAAACCATCCCACAGTCCCCAACCTCCCCCTCCCCCACCACGTTTGATCTGGTTTTCATTTCAAAGCAGTCACCAGCCAGTGGCTTCCCCTGGCCAAATGCACTCATCCTCCCTGGCTCAGCAGAACTCTGCAGAAGGCAAGAGAGAGGGAGCTAGAGAAGTGATGCGCTTAGCTGGAGAGCTGTGGATGAGGAGAGCTGTGGAGAGCTGCAGGCGAAAATAAAGTGGGAAGGCGTCCAAAACTGCAGCTGCGCTGGCCCATTAAAAAGCTGAGACTCATTCTGTTGTTCGACCCCACGCTTAGCACCGCATAACTATTCATCAAAGAAATTTCAGTGCAATTAATTAAATTATTCCCATGTCTGGGCTGCAGAGTCGTTATTCCAATATCAACTTTCACTCACTCGCTCTTAAGCTCGTATTTGCATGCCAAGTCACTACTCTGGGGTTGTCCAGTCTCAATAAAGCTGTGCTCCTCGTCCCTCACACAAGCTATCATTTCTCTTTTTTATTGCCATTTATTTTCCACGAGGACTCTGCTGCCAGGATACTGGCAGGACTTCCAGTATATGGTTGTAATGAAATCTACCGCAGACACTTAACGCGGGGTGAGGATGGAGCTCGGCTCATGTGAGGCTGTAATATAATAAATGCTTTCAGAAAGAGGATTTTTATCAGCTCAGAAATAGAGTGTGGTATCCCTCTCATACTGAGTGCAGAAAAAAAAAAGGTGGAGTCATTTGAAAATTCCTGTCATAATTAAGTTTATGGCTGGAATATGCCTAATGTGAGAGATGTGAGCTAGAGCACAGATTGCTATTGGTCTATCAGGGCGGGGGTTACTAAGAAGGGGAAAGCTTTGAAAAAAATCTATTGTGATTTGATGTCTTTAAAACAACCATCTTCTTAGTGAATGATGGGCAACTGGCATGTTCTTATAATTTGGGGGATCTGACGGTTGCCCCATGGAGCTTTGTTCTAGCTGTGACAAAATATAAATGAGATTAAGGAAATAATACCCTGGAGATATTTAAGGCTCTTGACTGTCCACTGTGTATCACCACAGCAAATGACAGGACTGAGTCAAAGTGAAGAGTCACCACACACCTCACAGGAAGAGGCAAAGGCCTTCATAGGAGCCCAGCATTGGGAAACAACAGATGGACTTTTAGTAGCCTCCATGCTGGCCCAGAACTAACAAGATGGTGTGCCAGTGAACACCCCAAGAGAACAAAGGGGTCAACATCTATGGCTGGAAGAGGACTTGTCCCCCACCTAACTGCCAAGCACCTGAGAAGGGGAGAAATTTAAACAAGTAGAGCATGGGGGCTGGAGATACAACTTAGTGGTTAAGAACACTTACAACCCTTCCAGAAGGCCCAATTTCATTCCCAGCACCCGGTCAGGAGGTTCACACCTGCCCGGAACTCCAGCTCCACAGCACCATACTGTGCCTTCCAGGTACACATGGCCAACATCAGCACATGTACTCATTAGTTCACATGCTCAACTACAGACATGGATTTTTAAAAAAAAAATATTTCAAATGGAGGACATGAGATTACAACTGATGAGGTACTAAACCTAAAAGAAAAGAGGCCACTGAATACCGGAGCATAAACACAAAGTAGATTATGTTCAATTCACTAAGTATTTGTTTTTGGTCATGATTTTGATATGACCTACTGGAGAATTGTTTTCCTTACTGGTATGTGGATATAATTCCTAAGAGGGTAAATAAAAATACAGAAATGATGACCTATGGAGAATTGCAACAGCACTCAAAGATGACGTTCTCAAATGTGATGAAATGTAGGAACCCTAAAATCAAAACCAATGAAAGAACTCAAAGCAAAAGATACATCAAAGAACATAGGAAAGACACTGACACTCGCTGTAAAAACCATTCAAAACTAACAGCAGAGAATATTTACTAAGAAATAAGAGAAAAATGACAAGTCATATGCAAAATAATTAGGATGACAGCTCATTTTCTCACATAAAAACTACAATTACAAATGCTGTAAATAATTTTAAAGTACTTAATCGGGGGGAAACAAATTTGGAATTGAATATGCAATGACTTTAAACTTTTTTTAAATAAAAGATAAATGTTCATATTTTATGTGGATGAGCGATCTTCCAGCATACATGTATGCCCATTATATGTGTACCAGCAGACTATGGAGGCCAGAAGAAGGTAATAGATACTCTGGAACTGGAGTTACACATGGTTGTGAGGCACCATGTGGGTGCTGAAAGCTGAAATAAGGTCCTCTGCAAGAGTAACAAGTACTCAACAACACTGAGGCATCGCTCCATTTCTTAAATAAAAAAAACAAAAACAAAACATTCTCTGTGCGTGTGTGTATCTATGCACGAGGATGTGTATATGTAACTGTGTGCGTATGGTGTCAAGAGAATGGTGTCAAGTTTTCTGCTCTATCACACTTTGCAATATTCAAGACAAGGAGTCTCAATGAAACTAGGACTAGGCTGGTGGCCAGAAAGACCCAACAAACTGTCCTGAATACAACGCCACTATAATGTCTTTAAACAATGTAAGATAAAGATTCTTGTACAAAAATAAACATTTCAAAATATTCTAATTTATGCAAAATACACAGGCATGACGACCTATACAGAGAATGAAGAATACCAGGAACGACAAGAACACAACTAGTATGAAGTAATTTCCATTCTGCTGCTTCAAAACAGAATTACACTAATGTGTTGTTTTCAAGGATGCAATAGAACGCTTATAACATAAACAAAAACTAACATGAAGAACACATAGAAGACAAGCAAAACTGTTCAACAGCATAATGTGTTTACCAGGTACTTGGTCTACTAAGAATTCAGGGTAGTTGATGGTAAGATAAACATGAGATGGTAGACAATGGAATGAGGGTTCAAACATCACAACACTGTGGAAGCTGTCAGCATCCAGTAGAAAACAAGCTTCAGGTTTTGCACATGACCATTTCCTGGGACAACAATGGATCCCATGACTTTTTTTCTAAGTCAGGGAATAGCAAGCTTCAAGCCTCTGGCCACAATGTTTGGAAGGTACGTACCCAATATTGTAGAGTTCAATACAGCTAAACAATACAGTGGTTTTCAGTCAGCTACAAGTCATACAGTACATGTTCAAAATAAGATGGGTTGATGAGGATATACCCCTATTGTCAAGGAGAATTTGTGAACTTAGACACCCCAAAAGAAGTAACTAAAACAATAAAAAAAGAGCTTCAGTGAATTAAAGAAAGGAGACAAAACAGAATAATAAAAATATATCAAAATGAAACTGACAGGAGCATATTCTCATATCTCAGAGGACTCCAGTGTCGTTCCTAGCACATACATCATCAGGCTGCTCACAACCACCTCTAATCCAGGAGATCTGATGCCCTCCTCTGGCCTCCAAGAGAACGAATACTCATGCACAGATATATATAATAGACATACAGAAAAAGAAAGCTAAATTTACTTTAAAAGTGCTTAATGACTCTTAAAAGGCTAATATGAGAAAACATGGGAAGAAAGAAAAATAAAGGAAGAAATATTTAACCATAACAACATCAAAAGCCACAAAGTGTATAGTCTAAATGTTTGCAAAAGGCAAAATCTGTCAGACTCAATAAAATAAGATCCGTTTAAAAAAAGACATAAGTACCCAAATACACCATATGCTCTCTATGTGAAACACACTATAAATGTAAACACAGAGACTGGTTAAAAGCAAAATGATGGGAAAACACAACAGTCAAAAGTGAGATGGAGCTGTATCAATTTCAGACGAAATGTATTTCAGTCAGAAGAATATGACAAAATAATACAATTGCCAATTCATCAAGACAAATACAATTTCAAACAGCTACGTACCTAATAACAAAGCTTCAGAATAAAGAAAACAAAGACTAATAAAGCTATCGGCACACAAGAAAAAGAAGAAAAGTTGATGAAGCCTAACAAAAAGCACCTGCAGAAGAAGGACCTCCAGATAATCTTGTATACTATATGGTAACCGAGTGCTTCGTCTTCAGAAAAATATGTAATGAGCATGTTCATCCTCAACAACACCTCTTATACTTGAGCTGCAAATGTATGTAATAATAAATGTAAACACTAGGAAGTAGCAAAGAGAAAACTGAAATAAAATTTGTTCTCATTTAGAACAGACCTAACCAATAATGTTTACAAAATAAACAAATGTATAAAAGAACCAAATTCATAATTAAGTAAATTGATGAACACTACAGGACACATGATAGATATACACAAAAACCTGTGGATTCACAGGCTAGTAAAGAATAATTCAAAGTTGAAAACTGTAGTTAAATACAAAAACTACATATAGACAAGTCTGGCAATTAGTGAGAAGCGTCTACACACCCAAAAAAAAAATCACAAAACATTTTGATATAAAGTAAGAACAATTTAAATAGTATTCATTAAACCTAAATATTCCAAAAACATTGCTTTCTCCAAAGGGATACACAATTTCAATATAAGCACACTTAAAAACACACACACAGAATGAGGCCTAGGGAGACGGCTTAGTGGTTAAGAACATGGGCTGCTCTTCCAGAGGACCCAGTTAAATTCCCAGCACTCACACCGGATGGCTCAGAGCCACCTGTAACTCTAGATTGATGTGGGAGTGATTTCTTTCTAATCTGTTGCTTTCATTGGTTAATTAATAAAGAAACTGCCTAGGCCCATTTGATAGGCCAACCCTTAGGTCGGTGGAGTAAACTGAACAGAATGCGGGGAGAAAGAAGCTGAATCAGAGAGTCGCCATGATTCTCCCACTCCAGACAGACGCAGGTTAAGATCTTTCCTGGTAAGACTGGTGCTACACAGATTACTAAAAATGGGTTAGGCAAAATATGAGAATTAGTCCGTAAGAGGCTAGAGCTAGTGGGCCAAGCAGTGTTTAAAAGAATACAGTTTCCGTGTAATTATTTTGGGTAAAGCTAGCTGTGCGGGCGGCCGGGTGCCAGGAATACAGCCCTGCTGCTCCTATTTCAACACTAGATCCAGGGCATCTAACACCATTTTATAGTCTCAGTGAGCACCGAACTCACCTGCACATATCCACACAAAGTAATACAAACAGACGTACAGTTAAAAATGAAAAAAATCTTTAGAAAGAGAAATTCAAACAGATTCTAAAATTCATACGGATATACAAAAAAAAGGAAAAAATATTTAAAGCAAGGCTTCAAAATATACTCTTAAAACTAAAGAATTCAAGGCAGGTGGTGTTGAGGTTACTATAGATCAGGCAGAGGAAACACTTTTTGTGTGTTAAAATGATCATATGGTATATATTTCAGGTTGCTTAAGACATATATGGTCTTTGTCACATTTCCACCATCATTAGCAATAAAGAAACCATGTAGAGCGCACAGAAACTATGCAAAGCTTTGCTATGAGCTTTACTTGAACACAAATATATTGATTTAGTGACTCTAAGATTAAAGACTGGCTACTGAAAAAGAACTGAAACTATCAAATTAAGGGATTAAAGAGAGGGTTCATTAGTTAAAAGCACTGACTTCTCTTCCAGAGGACCTGAGATGGGTTTCCAGCACCCAAATTAAGGCTCAAAAATCACCTGTATCTCCAGTTCCACGGGATCTGATGCCCTGTTCTGGCTCTCACAGGTACTAGGTGCACATGAGGTGTGTACATATGTGTGTGTGTGTGTGTGTGTGTACGCGCGCGCGCGCGCGTGTGTGTATACTTACGCACATAAGATAAAAAAGTGTTTTTTAAAAGACTATAAAATTAAACCAGCATGTACATGGACATTTGACTTTTTTTCTTTACAAAGACACAAACATAATTCTACAGATAAAGGACCTATGGTATTAGAACAACGAGACTGAAAAAGGCCACGAAGAAGGAATTCATTTCAGTCTTACCTCATATACAAATTTAATTCCAACTGGATAAACTATCAAAGTAAGAAGGGCAAGTCTTCCTGAAGTAACCAGAGAGAAAACATTATAGCAGTGGGCTACACATTGTGCCTGAAGTATGACACAAAAGGAAGAGACTGGAAAGCAAATGGCAGTAGTCTCATCAACAAAACTAAAGCTTCTAATTTCAGGCTCCTTGCAAGAGGTGTTTTTGCTAAGTACCCATGGATAGTCTGGAACACACTGTATCAACCAAAAAGGTTTTGAACTATTGGATGACCTGTCTTCCTGTCTAAGTGCTGGGATTATAAGTATGTGCCTAGTTCAATGACACTATCAAGAGACTAAAAGTATAGGTCATACCTGGAAACCAATATTATCTGATGAAGGTCTCCTATCTACAAATAATCTCAAGAACAGAAAACCACACAATTATGGGATTGAAGAAATGATTTGAACACATAATTGACAAAAGAATATATCAGAGTTAGGTTCTAGCGTCTTCGCTCAAGTTTCATACCAGGTTCCCGAACAGAACTAACTGACACACTAGTGAAATGATTGTGCCGCCTCACTATTCCCTGCTGACAACACACTATGTGACTTAGGGTGTCAAATCAGTCACTGCCCAATGCTTGCTAATACTACGGTCATCTCCACATCTTTTTATGAGGCAGCACAACCTTTATGAGGTGACAGAAAAAAATGGAGCTGAGTGTATTATTATAGTGGAAAATTTAGGGAGTGATGGAACAAAATGAAGACGGGTGTTTTAGTTACATTTATTGTTATTGTTGTTTGCTGAAACAAATACCACAATAAAAAGCAACTTGAGGAAGTAAGGGTATAGTACGGTTTGCTGTTGAAGAGGGGATACAACCTGTTCTGGTGGTGAAGGCAGAAGGGAGAGGGAGGGAAAGGGGAGGAAGAAAAAAAGGGGGTGAAAGGAAGGAGAGAGGGAGAGATGGGAAAAAATGAGAGAAGGAGAAGAAGGGAGGGGTGAGCGATTTTCTCTAACAGGTGCACAAGATGCTCTGCCTTTTCACAGGCCTACAGTGGTGGGCTCAACCAATAACAGAGTGACCTCTGAAAGCAGTAGGCAAAATTACATCTTCCTACCTTTAAGGTGTTTGTCTCAGGTGTACTCTCATGGTGATGGAACTCTAGCAGAAACATCCAGAGATTACAAGTACACACACAAAAAGATGGTCAATGTCATTACCGATTGGTGGGACACAGCTCAAAAGCACAGGGAGGTATGTACACACTTTAGGACAGGAAAAATGAAGGAAACTAACCAAGTCAACTTCTGAAATGAATACTCAGGCAGCACAGCTCCCAGGCACTCTTCAGGAGTATCTAAAATGGTTCAATCACTTTCACACATTCATGGCAGCATTTTTTGTTGTCTTAATATGCATATGTTTGTGCATGTGTGTGTTGGTGACCGCAGAGGCCTTAAGTGGGCATTCGATATCCAGAAATTGCAGCTACAGGTGGTTGAGAGACACCGAATTTGGGTTCCTGGAAGAATAAAGTCTCTTAACCACTAAGCTAGCTATTCAACAATTCAGTTTCTTGAAACATAAATCATATACCTGACATGTTATATAGTCATTTCCCAGCTAGGTTAAATATACAATAGAAAATAAGCTATGTCGTTCTTTCAGGCAAATGTTCACAGTTGCACAACAACAAAAACAAAAACAGTTCATATGGCTGTCATCAAAAATATATAAAGAAACGGATAGTATATATTCAGAGAAACGGGCAAGACGGAACAGCAACAAGTAAACTATTTATAAATGCTGCAATGTAAAAAAAATCTTAATTATCCTGACTCAAAGAACTAAAAACAGGCACATTCCCTGATTGTGTTTATATAACCATAGCGCAGATTAAAGAATAATTATGGTGAGTGAAAGAAACCAGACCCAGAAAACACACAACTCAAGATCACATATACACAGAAGTCTGGAATTCCATGCATGCCTGGGTTCAGGCTAGGATTGGGATAGAAGAAAAGCGGATGGAGGGAAGAAGGACAATGGTTCAGAAAATCTTCGTAATGATAGGCATATGCCAAAACTTATCAAACTGTGTAGTATAATTCGGACCTGTTCATGAGGTGACAACTGCACCTTATTAAAGCTGTTTAAAATAAAAGAGGAACATAACAAGCCATATACATCGCTACAAATAAATTAATTCACATGTCATTTACATGTATAGGCTACATAGGATTAATCTTTGAAGATAATTTTGAGAATGTCACGAATGAGTGCTCATCATCAGGAAAAGAACACATAGGCAAGCTGCTTTGTATTTCTGCTCTTCAAAAAATACTCAATACAGAACCTTTGCCGCCATGGAGATGGACTTAGGATGAAGGCTTTCGCAACGTATGGGAAAAATAGGTAATGAATTGGTTTATTTTCTCATTAACTAGGAAAAACAAACACAGACATAAGTAAGTTAATGAAGAATGGGTCTATTTTGGTTCACAGCTGGAGGGTACAGTTCTAAGTGGGGAAGCTTGTGGTAGATGGTCACATGGCACCTGCAGTCAGGAAGCAGAGAGAGACAAAACCTCAATTTCACTTTGCAATTCAGTCCAGGACTCCCAGACCATGGTGCTGTCCAGAATCAGGATGTGCACACCAGTTTACCAAATATAGACATTCTCTAAGGGTTTTGTCTCCTAGGTAACTGTCAATATTATCGACTTGATGGAAAATTTTAGCCATCCTAAATGATAACCCCAAAGTGTTGGTCAACTGAAAACAGCCTGAAGGTATCACAGAAATCAATATATAAGCAAATATATATGAGCTCAAGAGCTAGAGAACAATTGTGGGGAAGAACTATCCAGAGTATTACTATTCAGGGTTGAGGGTCTCCATGAAGTATGTGGGAGGAAAATTCAACAATAAAAGAAGGCCCTTCAATGTCAAGGAGCATTTCTGGCCTACCTTTCTAAAGGCACCGGATTAATGGACTAGTGACTGGATGGATGAGAAATGAAGTACAAAATATGACTCATTTTGAGACTAAGGAATTTCAGAGTGACCTTATATAAAAATGTTTTAATGGAGAAGATCAGGCAGTCTGTTGTTGGTTAAGGGCTACATGAAAGGAACGGGATATTTCGCTAAAGGAACGCAGAAATAAAAGGCCAGAGTTCTCATTCAAAGTTTCCAACTAGGATTAAAGTCTTTAGACCCACTGTGGGTTGTTCCTGAACTTCAGACATAGTTCAGACTGTTTGGCACAATTTTAGGCCTTTGGGAATTCTATCATTAAAACCAGAAGTAAAGAACTAAGAGTCTCGCTGTATCTACAGATATTTTAAAAACACATTCAACAAGTTAAGCCTCCCCTGGGTCCTCAAGGGAGCCTCTCGTCTTGGGTTGACTGCTGCTTCCCATTAGCAGTGTTTCCTCCTCCCCATCACAGAATGACTTCCAATAACTTTTTAAGATGAATTTCCTTGTAGGAGATTACAATAAATCATCCGTACACCATAAAATTTAATTTGGAAGTTCCAGGTATTAGCAAATCAACATTTCAGGCATGGAATCCAGACAAGGTAAAAAAAAATCATTTTTGTATCGGTACCTTATTACTCATTCAGTATTAATAATACCATTTTTGTAATGGGTCCTGGAAGTAGGAAGCCATATATTTTTTTTTACTATTTTCCTTCTGCTTGCACATATGTGTGCATGCCACACGAAACCAGACAAGACGATAGAACTAACCACACATAATACAAGGAAAACTTAGCAACTTTCATCTTTTTTTCTATTTTTTAAAGATTGATTTTATTTTCATTTGTTTATGTGTGTGGTTCTTTGTATGCTGATGCCTACTCATGCAGTATCCTCAGAGCTGGAAAGAGGTCAATCTCAGCTAGGCAGAATTACAGGCCGTTGAGAGCACTATCCATGAGTGCTATGAACTGAACTCCAGTCCTCTATAAGAGTAGCGAACACTGTAAAACCTACCAACTTTCTAAACACCGCCTGAAGGCAATGTCAATCAAGAGAATTCGCCTTCTGTACACTTACGGTTAGATGAGCAGAAATCAGATTTCTATTTGCTAAAAGTGATTTTCTGAGTTATCACACACCTTATGATTTTGCTTATAAACAGTAGCGACTGTATTTTGTAAAACATTCAGGGCAGTGCATATTTGTGATCCAAGAACTCAGGGGATTGAGGCAGGAGAATCAAGAATACTAGGTCATACTGCACAACATCAAGAGACTTGGCCTAAACAAGTAAAATATGAATACAAAATGAAATAAATTAAAATATTCTTCAACACTGAGTCTCACCAAAAATAGCAGTACCTGTTATAGTTAACCAATCATCTCACTAAAGGGTATTTTATTTATCTCATCTGGTTAAAAAAATAGTAATTGTTTGTTTCATAACCCTAATTATTTCTTTTGAAGTTACTGTCCTCACATTTCAAGACTTTTTTTCATTGATAATAATGAGGTTTCTGGGACGCCAAATCTCCTGTTACCGAAATACTTCAAGTGACACTTTGAATTTTTGTTTTGTTTTTTAGAAAGATCCTTGGTCACACCACCAGCACCTACTCCTCATGGATTAAGTTCTTGGAGAAAAGCACAAACAGATAAATCCTCAAGCATTTACTACTTGACACAAACATGCTGGATGACTAAATTGCCAGCTTTGTGTCCAAATCTCCTAGCTCAATTATCTTTAGATATGTGAGATTCAATGCTTTGCTGAAGTTCTAATGACATTAAACACCTCTCTTCAACACACTTAACTGCTCTTTTAAATACAGTCGCCACTTTAAAATCCAAAAGCACTCTGTCCTTTGAGTGGTCTAGTCAGTGGAGTTCAAAACCCTGACTCTGCGTCCTGTAACCTCAGGATTCCTATGCAGTATCTCACTCTTGCCACGTTAGAGGGGAACGACCCCAGACATGGAGCTCTATTCCAAATTGTGCTGCCAACAGTGGTATGTAAACCAACCAAGAAAAGCAATGTACGGATATGTGTGTGTATGTGTATACACATATATACATTTGTAATCTATTTCATTGCTACAAAATATATATAGAAAAGAGTTTATAAAGGAATAATGTACATTACAGGGTCTGAGGAGACAGTTCAATTTATTTGTGCCTGCTGTTCACTCAATGTCATCTCGGGATCAGTAGAGTCCACTGGTGCATACCCGTACCTATGGCGCCAACAATGGTGGAGTAGAGCAGGTAGATCCATGGGGCTTACTGGCCATGGTAAGTTCCAATAACAAAGAGAGACTCAAAAGATAAGATGGAGAATGATCAAGAAAGACAGAGCGTCCATTTTGCCGTTGTAGTCCCTTAGACTCATTCCAATACACTAGAAAGATAATGAAATGTTTTGTTTTTCCGTTGCCTGAAAGTGTCTAACAACAGACATACATCTGGATCTAATAGGGAATACCTTGGATCCTGACTTCAAGGAGAAACAACCCTACCAGGTCAGATCTCTCCTTCATATTCCCAATGGCCTATGCACTCCAAATGATGACCATCACTCTTATGGAAAGATGATATTGCCAGAAAATTCTTCTTCTATTAGATCTACCCGTATCTTCTATCCATTGCTTTATCCCCTGTCCTCTGGGAACCTTTAGAATAAGTCCAATTCCTCTTCTACATGACAGACCTTTAATAATTGAAGACACTTATCATACATCCCTCCAGGCTAAGTACCTTCAGTCCTCTCAACCATTTCTAATAGGACATGATTCCCAGTGTCTCCATCCACCTGGGTAACTTTCTCCGCCTGTGCTGGAAATGAAATGTTCTGCATGTTCTGCCAGCCTTGTTCACTCAGGCTGGTGAGGAACTGTTTGCAATGTTTGTTTATACCAAAATTTGCAGTTTTAAGAAACTCAGAAGATGGATATCAACCTCTGTGCTCCACAGGCACACACACATGCACGTCTACCCTGAATATAACATAGAAACATGTATACACAAATTTATGTATGTGTGTGTGTGTGTGTGTATACACAAAAAAAAATGAAATAAATAGATGTGTTTTTAGCTCTAGGCATAGAAGTGCATATCCATCTCTTTAACACTTCAGGTTGTTAGATTGGAACTGCAGTTGTGACTTCAGTTCCTTAGGGATCACACTCCCATTATCACCCAATATTAAAGCAATCTTGCTGTATCAGGTATCACGTTTGACCAGAAAGCGGATTTGACCTTCACTAACATCACATCACACACACGCACGCACGCACGCACGCACAAACAAACAAAATCTGAAGCCAGAGCTTGGGGAATGCAATTATAGAACATGCTTTACAATCACAAAATTGTTTTTTGTTTGTGTTCAAGCCTCTGTGTGAAGATAAGCATATACACATGTGACTCTGTACAAGGAAGCCAGAGGTCAACCTTAGATGATCCTCAGAAAATACCTACCTTGCTCGGTTTTGTATTGTTTGTCTGTTTTGAGGCAGGGGTTCTCATTGGTCTGGAGCTTGTCAAGTAGGCTAGGACGGCCAGTGGGCAGCCGAGATCCTCCCATCTGTGAGCTGAGATTTGAATGTGTGCCACCATATCAAGTGTTTGGTTTTTTTATTGTGTATCAGTATCAGGAAACTGAACTCATGTCCTTATGGCTATGTGGCAAAATTTTGACAAATGAGCTCTATCCCCCAGCTGCCATGAACCTTGAATTAGCAAATCCTTCTACAACATGTCCATGACCAACAGCAAGCTAATGGGTCTACAGTTTCTAAAATTAACTGTCTTCTCACCGATAAATATCAGAAGTACTTGGGTCTTTATCGGAACACTGATATCACAGGTAGTCCTGAGCTATACAAGAAAGCTATCAAAGCGTAAGTCAACCAGAGAGGGAGCCAGCAAGTTCCATTTTTTTCCCCCTGACTTTCCACATTGATGGACTGTGACCTGGAATTGTAAGCCAAATAAATTCACTCCTCCCCTAAGCTGCTTTTTGTCAGGGTGTTTTTATCACAGCAAAAGAAAAGAAACTAGCACAGTGTCCGAGTAAAATAAAAGTCCAAAACAGAGTGAGACTGGGAAATGATGTACACATGCTCAGTGTCCACTAAGGAACCCATGGCATTAATAGGGTACAGAATAAACATGGAGGCAATCACACAGGATCCAGGTTGACCATGATGGAAAGCTCACTCCACAAGGGAAAGGTACTGTACACAGAATCACAACAGAGAAAACATCTTCCTCTTTCTAAAAGCTTCCAAGCATACAGGCGTACGTACTATACTCATTTTTTTTTAGATTTATTTATTTGTTGTGTATATGTATTCTGTCTGCATGCATGCCTACAGGCCAGAAGAAGGCACCAGATCTCATTACAGATGGTTGTGAGCCACCATGTGGTTGCTGGGAATTGAACTCAGGACCTTTAGACGAGCAGGCGGTGCTCTTAACCACTGAGCCATCTCTCCAGCCCTATACTCATTTTTAAATAATATTTTGTATCTACCTTTAGCTACATATATGTGGAGATTAATGGACTTGCACGCAGAGGCCAGAAGAAGGCCTTCAATACCCTGGATCTGGAGTTGCCCCACATGAGTGTTAGGAACTGAACTCTGGGCCTCTTTAAGAACAGCGAGTGCTCTTAACCACTGTGCTATGTCTTCCGTCCAGCCAGAACCATTCTGCAACCAAGTGAGAGAATGTCTTTTTAAGAAAGAACTTACTGCAAAAGGCAGCTAAGTCTGATCAAGCTACATATTTTGTGGGGAACAGTAATATATTCAGTTGACAAACAAGTCTGCCAAGTAGCTCCTCTACATGTTGATCATGTCAACAAAATTAATTTGACATTTACAGCTATTCTGAGAATAAAATACAGTGCTTAAATTATTCTGTGGAAGCAACACGAGACGGAATTATTCAGTTGACAAAATCTAATTAGGTGAGAATTATTTCGGGTCATATGAATTATAAAACCTTTCACAGATAAGTATTTTAATTCAAAGTGGCTGGAAGTGTCATAGAATATTAATGGGTCCACAGACATTTGCTGTAATTTCACACTTCTGCCTCTGGGAGTGCCACTGAGTCCCCTAAGGTTGACCTAAATAGTTATTTTTTTCTGTCTTCTTGGGCCTTTAGACATATAAGGACGCAGGAAGAAAGGTTAAATAAACAAATAATAAATGGATAAAAAAAACTTTCCATGCTACAACTTCACAGATGATAGCTTATGTTTTAGTGAGGTGCAATTAGCATTTCTACGTATGTTGGGAGGTAATATGTATGCACTTCTAAATGTGAATAAAGTGTTTGCCATGGGATCATGAAAGCCAGAGTTCAACTCCCTAGCACCCAAGGAAATAAATGCAGGTGGCAGGCATGAAAATCTCTCTGTAATCCCAGCAGGCAGGGAAGCAGACATGGATACCAACAACAAGCTCACCAGCTTGATTAACTAAATCTTCGAACTCTGGTTTCAAATGGGACCTGGCCTGCACGTATAAATAAGGTGGAAAAAGATCAAGGAAGACATATGACACCAAACTCTGGCCTCCAAATACATGCACAAACATTCATGCATGCAAATCCTCACATGCACGTGCACACACAGAATAAAATGCAATACTACCTTGATAGTGTAACAGGGAAGGGGGGTGGTGAGCAAGGACCATGGGAGGAATGTAAGTCAAAGAAGACAAAAAAAAAAAAAAGATGAAATTATAAAGGGGATGAAGGGAGCAGGAAAAAAATCATTTGTAGCAGTGAAATGTGAAATCATGTCCTTGCTTCTGTCAGTGTAAGAGTTAAAAGCTGCCGAGTAATAGGCCCTGTGGAGTTTTCCCCTGGGCTGCAGCCAAGGCCAGTAACCCTGCTATTAGAGACCTGCCAAGCTTTGTCAATGCAATCTGCTGACTGCCTTGAGTGACGAGCGATCAATATTCTCTACTCTCGTGGGTCATCACAGGTGACACAGGCCTAAGTAATAAAACAGCCCTGGCTGCCTCCTCTAACTTGAATGCTTCCCCAGCCACAATATTTCTTTTTTGTCTAAACGCCTCAGGCTAAATTTCTCAGAGATCGAACCATCTGATGGGGATAGAGATTCGGAGGAATTGTGAGGTGTCTGAATTGATGCTAGCCCCGGAAAGCTCAGTAGACGGGAGAAATAGGTTCAAGTAAATCGAAAATGACTAGCTACAGAGTTGTAATCTGCTAGCACCGGACCCTGTAGCAACAAGCCAATATAAGGTGGGGGGAGGATGCTGACAAACAGAGGCCACTCAGCCACCTGCTAAAATGAGAACCCATTTTTTCCACATGACTGTGTGGATGACAGACACTCTCTCTGTGACATCTGCTACAGATAGGAGTGAGAGGGATGAGGGAGGAGTTCCTCATTCCGCAGGAGGCCTTCGAGAAGGAGGGCGACAATTTAGTAAGGGGCTTACCTCTTAAAAATAAGGACACAAGTTCGAGTCCCAGAACAAATCCTAAAAAATATTAAGTGTGGAGGTATGTGCTTATAATTCTACTGTTGGGCAGGACAAGACAGGCAGGTCCCTGGGGCTACCTGGTGAACCAGCCTAGCCTACTTTCAAAGGTCCAAGACAGTCAGATAAAACAAGGTGAGCAGAATCTGAGGAATGATGGCCAGGGTTGCCCTCTAGTCTCTACATGTATATGCACACATATATAAACAAGTGTACCTGTATACCAACACATACATATAAACACACATACACATGCACACACGTATGCATGCACATACACACAAACTCGCACACACACACACACACAGCACACACACAGGAGGAACGACTATTGGTCCTTAGCAATGAGGAAGAGTCTACAGTGCTGTTCTCAAGGGTTTACTTGTACATAGAGGTTTTCTATCTACTGAGACCCTAAACAGGCACTAGTATCCCATTCTCCATCATGACTAAAGTTTAAAGGACTGCATGCAGAGTCTATTAGTTCTCTCCAACTCTATAGGGGAGCAGTCATTAAGATGGGACGGGTCAGTGAGGCTCCTGTTTCTTAAAAATCTCTTGAGAGTAACTCCTCAAAATTTCTGCATGGAATTGGACTCTTCAAGCAGTGGCTCCAGAGGTAATAGATTGAAAGCCCAAGGTGATCGACTATTTAGCCTCCAGAGTGAATTGATCATTGATGATGAGGTCCAGAAGGAAAGACATACAGGTTTTCCGGGTCTCCTTCACACAAAGATTTTCAAATATGAAGACCCTCTGTTGTGCTCAGAGCTTTCTTACATGTTCAAATGTTTTTGTTGAAATTTAAGCACACCTATCTTTGGCACACACCCAACAAACAAATGGCCACCCTACTGAGTATGAGGGCAGCAAAGGCTCCTTCCCATCTCCCCTGTAAGCACACATGGGTACCAAGAGAGGAAGAGCCTTCATCAGTGAACAAATTGCTGCTAAAAATTCCTAGGCTCCTAGAATGGGTGCCTCTAGGCATAAAGCTTTGGGACTCATTCTGCATAGGGTAAAAGTATTGAAATCAAAGAGTTTAATGAATATTTTCTTGATTTCATTAGCCAATTCTCACTTAATTTCTCATATATAGGTTTTATTTACTTTTCATCTTTTATTCTTTATTATTATTACAAAATAACTTGTTCCAAAAAGTATAATGAGTGTGTGCTTGATATAATTGGTAGTTCCCCAATAATGCCTGAAAGCTCGTTGTTTTAAAAATATTTGTTTATTTATTATGTATACAATATTCTGTCTGTGTGTATGTCTGCAGGCCAGAAGAGGGCACCAGACCTCATTACAGATGGTTGTGAGCCACCATGTGGTTGCCGGAAATTGAACTCAGGACCTTTGGAAGAGCAGGCTCTTAACCACTGAGCCATCTCTCTAGCCCCCTGAAAGCTCGTTTTATATCCTGCAATTCATGTGTTAGAATTTGTAAAGATGAAGATGGTCACTCACCCCTCTTATCCAAGCACTAGGGAGGCAGAGGCAAGAAGTTCTGCTTCAGACTCAAGGTGAGCCTAGATTACATAAAAACTTCCAGGCTGGTTCAGGCTACACAGCAAGACCTTGATCCTGAATACCAAAGTTGAAAGAAAGATCAAATAATTAAGAATACATTTCAAGTCAACTTGGAAGACAGGGTTGGCTAATAGTTGATAGTTAGTTCCCTTTCTACGGGAAGATAAATGTGATTTTACGACAGTGTCCTCAATGGCATGAACAAGGTCAATTTCACAGGAAGTAGATGATGTCGAATGAGGGGCACCATGTGACAGACCTGTCAGAACCACATGGGATAGAGCAGCCTCAAGCAGGGCAGGATTACTGAGAGAGACATCTATTGGCACATGATAGCCTGGACATTTAGGATTAATTACAAAGGGAAAAACCGAACCTAATTGATCCTACATTACACAGCTAGAAATTAATGAAGTCACGATCCTAAATGACTCAGGAATCAATACTTGAGGGTCTGAACACTCCTAGAGAGCATAAAGTCTAGCTTGGCACATGCTGAGATTCAGTGTACCTATGGACAAATCCATATTGAGGATACGCGGCTCATGTGTCACCAAGAGGAGAGAGCTAGTGGAATGGAGAGGTAGGGAAAAGGCTTAGTCAGTAAAAATCTTGCCACACAAGCATGAGGAATCTGAGTTGAGATCCCCACCATGCACGTAAAATAAAGAAGGACTGTAGTGAGCACTTGTAAATCCTGTGTTTCGCAGGGGTATGGGCACAGATAGGGTGATCCTTGGACTCACTAGCCACCAATCTAACTGAATCACAAAGATGACACAGAGATCCTATCAAAAGGGGGGGGGGATCAGAAAGATGCCTTAAGTGGTAAAGGCACCCACATGGTGAAAGGAGAGAACGAACTTCTATAAGGTGTCCTGTAAGTACACTAAGTACACAAACCATCAATAGCACGCTCTCGCGCGCGCGCTCTCTCTTCTCTCTCTCTCTTCTCTCTCTCTCTCTCTCTCTCTCTCTCTCTCTCTCTCTCTCACACACACACACACACACACACACACACACACTCTCTCTCTCTCTCTCGCACGCACGCACACACAGCACATACACAGACACCTACTTTGGTCCACACACGAGTCAGTGAGAGCTCTGCTCAGTCTGTGGATTACCAAGCCCCTCTCTGAGTTATGTCCTGTCTCTCCAGCCTGCACAATTACTTTAATTACCCTGAAGCCCTGGTATGCCTCGAGTTAAGTTGGCCACATACATAAAAGGGTATAGGACTTAGGTTTATCCCCTAACGCTTTAGAAAAGGACATGGAAGCCATTCAGATGTGAACGGCAGTCAAATGCCTTAGTACTGAAAGGAAATCTCTACTCTGGGATGACTGCCTCAATCCTTGTGGATTATCACTGCTTACTGAAAGGTCACAGGCTGAGAATCACACTTCTTCAAAAAGTGCACATGCCCAAGGCAAAGGGAGTGATGGCTTGGATCTCCCCCTGACATGTGTGTCACTTTTCTATGGCTATTTAAGCACCCCTGCTTTGGTAAGAAAGCTTGTCAGGCAAAGACGTGACAGGAAGCCCAGTAGCTGACTTAATCGCTTGCTTGGTTTGACTGTCTTTCTTCTGATAAACTGCAGTCTGTATGAACCACTATTAAATCCACTCAGATGATGAGAACAACATCCTAACAAGTCCCCACCACTGTGGCTACACTATATCAGAAGGAATGCCAAGGACTCTGCAGTGATCTCAGAATTCTGAATTCTGAAACAGTTGATACACTGACTGTCTAAAGATGTACTGGTAATCAAAAGCTAACCACTGAGAATGTGATTTTCTTGTATGTGTCCTGTTTTTCTCTCCCTCCCCCAGACCTTCTCTCTTTCTTAACAACCTATGGTAGCCCAGGTTAAAGGTTCTCATTTTCTATGAATAATTTAAATAGTATTGTAGGTAAATGCTTTAATGACAAAATTAAAATATAGTAAATATTTTCTTACGTTACATATTCTCTGAAGTGGCACACACCTTTAATCCCAGCACTCCGGATGCAAAGCAGACAGATCTCTATGAGTTCAAAGCCAGGCTGGTCTACAAAGTGAGTTCCAGGACAATCAGAGCTACATGAGAAACCCTATCTCAAAAAACAAAAAGTAAACAAAGAAAAAACAATTGAATAATATATTTAATTTCCGTATAAAGTTTCAGAATACAGAAATAACACCAACTGGTGTACAGAGATGTCTCTGTTGGCCAAGTACTTGCCTTACAAACATAAGAACTTGAATTGGATCTGACTATCTACATAAAGTAAGCACTGAACAGACAATGCAGAGACAGGTACATTCTGGGGACTTCCTGGGAAAACAGAGTAGTTAGTTTAGTGAGTTCCAGGCTAGGGAGAAAATCTACCTCAAAAACACAAAGATCAAAGATTGCTCCTTGGCCTCCACATATATGTATGCACATCCACAACACACAAACCCATACAGGACATAAGTTGATCAGGTATTGGTTAACATGGAGTATTTTGGTTATACGAGGATTTCATCAAATCTCTTCATGTCTTTCAGTAATGTCCCAGAAAATTAACGAATCAAAATGAAGCAATACTCTGAAAGGTTAACGCCAGCGATTCACGAATGCTTTCCAGGATCTGCCAAGGGGGACTTTCCACGTTCTCCTCCCTAAGAGTAAAGGGTTTCACTTCCAGAAAGCTTTACAATTTTCCTAAGAGCAAAAACGATTGCTCTTTGTTACTTTTAATTGTACTCCTTGATTATGTATATTGCATGCTTAGACTCCTAATTCCCTTCCTCATTCCAAAGGAGGCTGTATTGACTTTCAGTTAGCTGAGCTAATCTAATGGAGAGAAGTTAAATACCTTAGACTTTCGAGGACTCATTGTTCCGCTGACAATTCTTTGGATGAAGGCAGCAGGGGGAACGTATCCTAAGGAGGTTAAGTTGTGCTTTTCCTCTACACCTCACTACCAACCTGCTCTTGAACAAGGCAAAATTGAGTGTCATTACACGGGAACCAGCGAGAACGCACATCTGTCAGGATCACATGAGCGGGCAAGCCTCCTCCCTGTCACCTGAATAGGGCTATGACTAGGCTCTGGAGGACTGTGAAGACCTGAATACAGTTCTCAAACGAAGAGAGAAAAGTCAGTCAGTGAAAGCACAGTCCCATAAACTGTTTTGTTCTAAATGAAAACTTTCAAGATACTATAAATTATTTACTGGGTTATATATCTGGAAAATAAAACCTTGAAATTAAACTTCAAAGAAGTGGAGAGAAGGCTCAGCTGTTAAAAGTAAATACTGTTCCATACAGAGGGCTGTAAAGAATTCAGGGCTTAAAAAAAAAAAAGAATTCAGGGCTTGAGTTCAGCTTTCAGTATCCACTTCAAGGGAATCACAACAGCCTGTAACTCTAGGTTTAGGGGATCTGATGGCCTCTTCTGGCCTCCTTCAGCACTGTGCACACATCGCAAATACATGGACACAGGCATATTTAAAAACAATAAATCTTTAAAAAATTATTCCAGAATAGATAGGGCTATACAGAGAAACACTGTCTCAAAAAAATAAAAATTAAACAAAAAAAATCAAAACCAAACACAAAAAATTAAACTTCATAAAACTGTAATGTAAAAAGGCAAATGTTTTTTTTTTTTTACAAAGGCTGGCTATACATAATGAAATACTACTTAATCTTAAAAAAGAAATTCCTGCTGTTTACAACAACATGGATGAAATTAAAGAATATTCAACCAAATTAAATGCATCAAGTGCAGAAAGACAAACACTGTGTGTTCTTCATTATCTGTGAAACTAAAACAAATGAATTCATGAAAGCAGAGAGAAAAAACAGTGGTTACATAGGCTGGGTCAGAGGGAAAACATCTTAGACACGGCATGGTAACTAGAATTACTAACAGAGTACCGTACATTTTTAAGCAAGTTGAGAGCAAATTTCAAATGTTCTACCCACAAAGAATTTTTAAGGTTTTAAGATTAATGGGTATGTTAATTCACACTGAAAACATACATCCTACCCATGTACAGAACCAATTATAAATTGCCAATTTAGAATGTAAGAGATATAAAAATTCATGATATTAGGCATGCAATTTTTAACCATAATAATACTTTAGAAACTGAAGACTAAATTACCTAATCCGATAGTTTTCCTCAATATTGTAGTAATGACCACACCCCCCAGGATGCAAATATTAATTCAGGAAAAAAACTTAACATGTCAAATTCCTTTTTGGTCAAAATATAATTCAGAGGAGCATTCAGCTGACAACGTTTTAAGTGTTCCACACTACTGGATTTCTACCTGTTTGCTTGTTTGTTTTGAGATGGGATCTCATTGTGGAGATCACATTGCCCGAAACTCACAGAGATCCACTTGTCTCCGCCTCCTCAGCTCTGCGGCTGAGGACATGAACATCATTTCCAGCATGCGCCCTGCATTCTGATGACAAAGTAGACTTTTGTTTCCTATGAATTTAATTCACTGCTTTGTCTATATAATTTCCTTTTCAAAGAAGAAGAGGGACAAGGGTTTTTTGTTCTTGTTTGTTTTGTTTTTTAAAATGTGACATAGCACCAAAATAGAAGGCAGGTGATGATAAGAATAAAATTCCAAGATTGACTAATTAGCCCGGGAGTTGGCTCTGTCTGTGAAAGCCCTAGCTATCCAAGCATGACAAACTGAGCCTGGTCCCAGGAATACACACAGAGAGCTGGATGCAATGCTCCACATCTGTGATACCAGCACTCCTAGCTACAAAAGCTTGAAAACTCTGACGTACCCAGCACAGCAGAAACAAGAGAACACATGTTCAATAGACTGGAAGAGAGAACCAACTCTCAAATTTGTTCTCTTCCCTCTGCACGTGTACTTTGCACTTCTAAGTCCCCAAACTCTGCCACTCAAAAAAAAAAAATTGTTTCCCTGCTCCCATATCCACCCTCTCTTTATCCCAACCATCCCATTCCCCCAAGCTCTCCCCATCCTCCCCTTCTCACTTTTCTCTCCCCATCTTCGCTTTCCCTCATCCCACCCCATCCCCTAGTTCCCAATTTTTGCCCATCAATCTTGTCTACTTCCAATATACAGGAGGATAACTATATGTTTTTCTTTGGGTTCACCTTCTTATTTAACTTCTCTAGGATCAAGAAATATAGGCTCAATGTCCTTTATTTATGGCTAGAAACCAATTATGAGTGAGTACATCCCATGCACACTGGAGCACTGGACTAAGCTCCCAAGGTCCAAATGAGGCGCAGAGGGAGGGAGAACATGAGCAAGGAGGTCAGGACCACGAGGGGTGCACACACCCACTGAGATGGTGGGGCTGACCTAACGGGAGCTCACCAAGGCCAGCTGGACGGGGACTGAGAAAACATGGGATAGAGCCGGACTCTCTGAACATGGCGGACAATGAGGGCTGCTGAGAGGCCAAAGACAATGGCACTGGGTTTTGATCCTGCTGCATGTACTGGCTTTGTGGGAGCCTAGCCTGTTTGGATGCTCACCTTCCTGGACCTGTATGGAGGGGGGAGGACCATGGACTTCCCACAGGGAAGGGAACCCTGACTACTCTTTGGACTAGAGAGGGTGGGGAAGGGAGTGGGGGGCTGAGGAGTGGGGGCGGGGAGGGAGAGGGTGTAGGGAGAGGGGGATGGGATGGGAGGTGGAGGCGGGGAGGAGGTGGAAATGTTTAATGAAAAAAAAAATTTTAAAAACTAAAAACAAAAATTGTTCACATAAAATGTTTTGGGGGGGGGTTATACATGGTTACAATAATCCCCCAAAGATTAAAACTTACAGAAGGAATATAACTAACCAATAAAGTTATACCTAAGAGAGCAAAGGAGAACATGAGATAGATGGAACATTAGGCAACCCAGGACAGCATCATATGATTTTCGAGACCTTACTATGCCGTACCTTGCAATCCTAGGATCCAAAAGAAACCTGCATCAAAAAAAAAAAAAAGCATCTCCACTCTAACTATTAGATTCCACCGCTCATTCTGGCATGAGGTCTTACCTACACAGAACTCATTTAGATGTTTCCTTGAGACAAAGGCTCCTACAGCCCATGCTGGACTTGAACTCACTACATAGCTAAAGATAAATCTGAACTCCTGATCCTTCTACATCTACTCTGAGTGCTGGGATTACAGATATCCATTCCAAGGCCTGATTTATGCAGTAATAGGGATAGAACCAGGGCTTTCTCCATGCTGGGAGAGCAGTCTACTAACAAACCAGACTCTCAGTTCCTAACTCAGTATCTTTCTGACCAAATAATCCTCAAATATACCTCCAGGTGAAAACAATGAGCAAGACTAAGCAAGCCCTCTTCAAGGGCTCTGGGAGAAGGCAAGCAGGCGCTGGTCCTCAGGAGTAACAGGAAGTCCTGTTGCTGATGGAGGACGATGAAGGTGAACTACTTCCTTTGTCCTAGGGTTAAAGCAGTCATTGTCCACTCTGTGTTTGCTGGGTTTGTGTTGCTTACTTTTGCCAATGAGAAAGGAACTATTTCTGGAACTGACCTGGTTATAAAAGCCTGGGTGAACTGAGCTTTCTTGTTGATGAGACTGTGTGGCAGAGCAGACCTCTCTGAGGAGCCAGGTCAAGAGATGCAGCCATGAGTTCAGATCTGGCTAAAAGCACCACAAGAGGCACCTCTAATCTTCCCAGTTAGCTCTAAATCAGCATGGTGTACATGAGCCATTGACAGAGGGGCAGACAAATGGGACCTCCAAAGGGCTGAAAAGCCGTCTGCTGCAGCTGGGTGCTGCACACAATCCAAAGCCTTCATTCCCTGAGCTGGAGATGCTTCAGAGAAACCCACACCCACTGGGGTCTTCTGTAGTGAGGGGTGCCTGCCAGTCTGACACTGACAAAAAGATGGTGATCCAAGAACTTTGAACTCAGGAATTAAAAGGTGCATGTGTGCCTACCCGCTACTCTCAACTGTCCAGAGAAAGCAAAGACTTAAGGAAAAATTGGGAAGATGGTATCTTTGCTGCTGACCTTACCCATGAAGGGGTCCTGTGTGGCTTGCATTCCTGCAGGCTCCCAGAGGAGAGATGACAGGCAAATGGAAAACAGGGGCAGAGAAGGACAGCAGGATCCTGAGATCTGTGCTACCATTTTTTTTTAAGAAAAAGAACAAAATGAACAAAAACGCAGGTGAAACCTAAGTATTGCATCTTGCACAGCATGTGCAAAGTTTCGTCCCAACCACCATGTAAAGTGGGCACCAGAGTGCACACATGAAATCCCAGTACTCAAAGAAGCAAGCACAGAAGAATCAGAAAGTCAAGATCATTCAAACACAAAATACCCTCTTTAAAAACAAATGTACACCATATAATCTCACTAATTAAAAGAAAAAAAAAAAGGAGTGGGGCTTTTTAGTTACCTTCTCGAAAGTGTCTTGAGAGCCATTAACTGGCTAATGTGGTTAACGCTCAGGCAGCTGTGACTCTCCCATGAGGAGCCCATGCCCACACTTAGGTATACTTGACTCTGTGAGGTATATGCACACATGTGCACGTGGTTAAGCAGGCCCTGTGCACATGCAGAGGCCAGAGGAAAACATGTGTGTTCCACTCTATCACTTTCTGCCTGATTCCTTTGAGACACGGCGTCTTAGTGAACTTGGAGCTGGACTGGCAACCAACAAGAACTAGTGATCCTTGCCTCTGCTCTCCTACAGCACTGGGGATAGGTTACATAAGGACACAGTCTCTTTGTGTGTTTGCTGGGGATCTGAACTCAAGTCCTCACGCTTGTGTAGCAATTGCTCTCACTCTCTCTAAGCTATTTCCCCATCCCGTTGGAGTTCTTTGGTTAAAACAGCCTCTCTTTGCAGAAAGAGCTTTACTACTGTTGAAGGGAGCAGCTTTCCTTTTTAAGGGTCTTAATAGTTGCTGTGAAGAATTCAACAACCTGCAAACTGATTGAAGACCTTATAAAGTTGATTAATTTTACTCATTGTTTCAGGCATTCAAGCAAAGTTATTTAGTCCCATGGTCCCAGAAGTTTATGGGGGAGGAGGCACAAAAAAGAGGGAGAAAGAGAATGGACCAAAAACAAGGTATTAGCTTCAAAAGCATGGCTCCCACCAACCTACTCCCTCTAACAAGTCTCTACCTCCAAAAGTTTCCAAAACTTCCCAACATAGCACCAATATCAGAGGGACCAGACAGTTACCACATTAACCTCTTGTTCGGATGAAAGACATTTCATTTCAGAATCATAATGGGCCACCTGTGAAATACTGGCTAGAAGGAAGAACTGTATTTAAAGGGAAAATAGGAAACAGGATCTCATTTTGTAGTCAGGCTGTCCTTGAACTCATAGCAACCTTAGTTCAGCCTCCCAATTGTTGGGATCACAGGCATTAGCTACCAAACCCAAGGCATGCTCCGTCTCTGTCTGAAAAAAACAGGGTGGACAGTGTGGTGGTTTAAAAGGAAATGACCCCAAATGGAGTGGCATCATTAGGAGATGTGGCCTTGTTGAAGTAGGTGTGGTCTTGCTGGAGGGAGTGTGTCACTGTGGGGGTGGGCTTTGAGGTCTCTTTTCTCAAGTTCTCTCAATGTGACAATCAATTTCTTGTTGCCTTCTGGTCAAGATGTAGGGAACACCATATCTGCCTGTATGCCACCATCCTCCCCGTCATGATGATAACGGACTGAACCTCTGAAACTCTAACCCACCACCTCAATTAAAGGTTTTATTTGCAAGAGTTGCCATGTTCATAGTGTCTCTTCACAGCAACAGAAACCCTAAGACAGAATGATTCCTGGTTCTTTCTGAATTTTATCTGTGGGTCACACTTATTAGAGGCGCATGATAGAACTCAGAGACCTATTCAGAACCCATTTTATTATTCGTTATTCACTATTGGGAGAACTCTGATTTCACAAGTATGTTTTTCCTAAGAAGGTAAGATGCCTCAGCTAGTAAAATTGCTTGCTGTAAAATGTGACACCTTGAATTCAATTCCTACATGATAGAAGCAAAGAAATGGCTCCTATCACACCTGCATCATGGCACACACGGACACACGGACACAGACACACACACACACAAAATGTTAAAAATGTATTTCATTTCTATTTATTTATAAAATGGAGGCAGTGCTTGCTGATACTGATGTGGAATCCTATCTATTAAGGTTTGTGATGGCTAATCTTGTCACCTTGACAGGATCAACAATCACCTAGGACACACCCTCTGGGCACATGTGTAAGGAAGTTTCTAATTTGGGATAGGTGAGGTAATAGGACCAACCGTAAATTTGGGGAGCATTATCCATCCCATGGGCTAAGGTTCCAGACTGAATAATAAAAAAGCAACCTTGGCTGAGTACCAGCATTCACCTCCTTTCTCTGCTTCAGAACTGTGGACACAGCCCAGCCAGCTGCTATCCTCTCTCTGTCACCATGCTTTCCCACCTACAAGGACTGAACCCTTGAACTGTGAGTCAAAAAACAAAGGCTTCCTTCCTTAAGCTGCTTAGTCAGGGATCTTGTCACAGCAACAAGAATAACGACTCAATGCAGGGTCATGAATGGAGCCTGACAGGTGGGAAAGGTCTCAGTATGGTCACACTTTCTCAAGCAACAAGAAAGCAGCCTCATTTCCTGATTCTGGAATCCCCTGTCCCCCATAAATTTATACAGGTTACTATTTAAATCTTCCTTGTGACAAGGGAATAAGGGGTGTTAGGCTTGTATTAAAATATTAAGTTAATTAAAGCTCCCTATTAAAATTTTAAGACAGCGGAAGAGAGTGGGGAAACGTGACCACAATACATATGGTGAATAGGTTATTATGTTTACAAAAGGACTATTCCCTGAAAGTTCATGACCTTTTGTAATAAGAACAGGTTGAAAAGAGATTACTACACCATAAATAATAGAAGATACTTAGGGTGAAACTTTGATAAGTGCCACAGAAACATGGGAAACTTTATAACTTTAATATCATAGTTTGGAGAAAGGAAATCTCTTAGTAGTTTTGCAATTTATTTTGTGAATTTGGCTTGGGACAAAATGTTGGATAGAATTACAGTTCATATTTTTCTAAATATTATCAAAACCTTTTTACTATATACTTTCCTTATCATTGGAAATATTCTTATTTTCATCTTTTCCAGAACAGTTAGTTTATGCATACTGTGTAGAAATAAGACACATATTAGTCCCAAAACACATTATTTTTCATAAGCTTCAGTTTGATTTCCTAAGCTTACTCCACAATGATGGATCTATGTGATAGCTGTTGCTACTAGCCTGAGATATGCTTCCTGACCTTTGGAATCTATAAAATGAATAACTGTTCCAGCATTGCACACAAGTTAGACCTGGGAACTGGAGAAATAGCTCAAATGTTTGTTGCACAAGCATGGACATGTGATTCTGGATCCTTAGGACCCACGCAAGGAACCAAGCATGGCTACACACACCTGTGAAACCTCTGTTGTGTGTGGGAAGCAGAGACAGAGGAGCTAGGAGCTCATCAGCCTAGTTGCAGTTCAGGGAGAGATCGTGCCTCAAAGGAATAATGACAGAGAGGGAGGGAACCCTGATGATCTCTGGTTTCAGCACAGTCACCCCCACATGTGTGCATACACTCCCCCACCCACACAGAGACTTAGAATTCAATGTTACTGCAATCTCTGCAATATTGGAGTCTCTGAGTATCAAGGCGGACTGGTCTATATCCTAAAGAATTACACTTTTATAGAACAGGAGATGCTAAAGAAAAGTTCTATTAACTTGAACCATCTACAGAAGACGTTACTTTGATGGTCAATCTACATTTTGGGGCGGGGGGGATATTGCTAAATAAATGTTATTTTAAGCCAGGTAATTGTTTAATCCAAATCAAGTGACTTACAACATTGAACTAGATAGGACTCAGCATATACCACCCTAGAAACCAGCTAGGCTCCTCCTCCATCTCCTCACAGTGGACATCCTTATCCATTAGCCAAGTATTGAAAATGAACAGGGGCTTGTCATGCACCACACCAACTATGAACTCCAAGCGAAGCAGCACATAGCTCCTCAAATATATGTGCTGATCCATCATTATGACTTTCTCAGATGCAGTCTATTCTGTGGACTACATCCAGAGCCCAAGTTTCACATTAATCTTTCAATAATTACAATAAAAAATTAAGTAACCAATGCAAATATTAAGATTTATATAATATTAAGATTTATACATATGAAAAGCTTGTAAATGGCCTCCCTGCCATGATCCCCTTTGCAGACAGGCCTCACTCTGTAGCCCAAGCAGGCTCCATAATTGCTATCTCCCGTCTTTGTTTCCTAACATCGCGCCTTACTACACTAGTTATCTTCCCTGACAAGAAGCAACCAAAATATCCATCAGTGGGAAAAGAGACAAAGTGTGGGACATACAAAGAAGGGAACATTATCCAATGCTAATAAGAAGTGAGCTAATCAATAAAAACCAAAGATGAAGCTTACAAGTACACAGTTGACTGGCAGAAGTAAATCAGAAAGGCTAAAAGGAATTGCAAATATGTAACTATCTTATTTGATTTCATTTTTTTTAAAAAGTGGGTCATATTTAGCCCAGATTGGCCTTGAACTCACTAGACAGCCTTCCAACTCCAGATCTTCCTATATACACCTCCCGAGGGCTGGTATTACTAGACACATACACACTGTGGTAGTGGCCTTTGTGTCCGTCTAACACATGTAGAATCATCTTGGCAGGTAGTTGTAATGGAGAACTGATGGAGGAAGGTCATTGGTTAAGTAATAAAGAAACTGCTTGGCCTCATAGGTTAAAACATAGGTGGGAGGAGTAAACAGAACAGAATGCTGGGAGGAAGAGGAAGTGAGGTAGACGCCTCAAACAGAGGCCATGCTCCCCTCTCCCGGGCAGACGCAATCGATGAAGCTCCGACCCAGGATGGACATAGGCTAGAATCTTCCTGGTAAGCGCACCTAGGGGTGCTACACACATTATTAGAAATGGGCTAGCCCAGGTGCGAGAGTTAGCCGAGAAGAGGCTAGATATCATGGAACAAGCAGTGTTGAAATGAATACAATTTGTGTGTTGTTATTTCTGGTGTAAAGCTAGCCGTGTGGGAGCTGGGCAGGACGAAAAGCAGGCCCGCAGCTCCCTACAACAGAGAACTGTCTAAATCAAGCAAGATTCGTGAATTCCTATAGGGAAGTATCCTGATTACACTGAGGTTGGAAGATCCACCCCTTGTGGGGAGAACTATACCTTAGGCAGAGGATTCCAACTGTGTTAAGAGTGTAGAATGTAAATCGAACACCAGGAAGCATGCATGAATTCATTGTTCTCTGTTCATTGCTGGATGCAATACTGCCTGCTTCTACCACATTCAATTCCCTACACTGAAAGACTGTCACCTGGGACTGCGAGCCAAATAAAACTAGTTTCCTTTAAGTTTCATTTGTTAGAGTATTATCACAGAAACAAGAACCCAAATGAAGGTATGCACTATCCCTTTTAAGTAACAGTAAAAGCCTTAAAATAGCCAGAATGTGGACAATAAAAGCATCAGAATTTGAATCAGAAGAAAGAAGAGGAATGAATAAATAAGTAGAACACAGATAATCTGGGACAAGTGAATTACTCTGTATAAAACCACAATGGTAAATACATGCCATTACACATTAGTCAAAACTCATAGAATGTATGAAGAAAAGGAATAAATTTTAATGTAAGCTGTGAATGCCATATGATTACATCCCATCGTGTAGATTCATCAACTGTGACAAATGAACCCTCTGGTGCCTGTCACATGTTGACAGCGAGGGAAGCTGCATGGTAAGTAAGAGGAAGGCAGGCATTTTTCTGTGATCCCCAAATTACCCTTAAAAACATTAAAAAATTATATACAAACAGGGCCAGCAAGAGGCTCAGAGGCACTAGCAGCCAATCCTTGATGCAGACCTGAGTTTAATCCCAAGACTTTACATGGTTGAAAGAGTTAACAAACTAACTCTAACGCCTACAGTTTGTCCTTGGACATCCAAGGGAACACTCCTTGATCACACCCATACGAAATAAAAAGTAATAAAAATGAATACATAAAAAATAAAGTGCATTTTTTTATACATAAAGGGATATACATTATCTAAACTGAGACTTACACAGTAGTCACAGCTAATAGAGATAGACAATAAAGGAAGAAGACCTAGGGATCTGATTAAATTTAAAAAGAGAAGGCCAGCAGGTCAGGTAGATAAGCAGGCCAGATTACAATGGCTTGTCCTCAATTTCAAAGCTCTTCTAGCCACTGTAGGGCCTTTAAAAAACTATTCTTCAATCATTGGAGAAACTGATTGGAAATGTCCCCTGGGGTCCAAATAATGCTACTGGGGTGGGAGCCTCCAGGAAACCGGCTTTACTTTTCATCTTCCAAGAAAATTTACTGGAGAATCAAGCAACTATTGTTTTACGAGGCCTCCACGTTCCCTGACTGATGGAATGAGGCCATGATGTTTCTGCAGAACACGGGAGGTGGCAGATTAGAGAAGGACCTAGACTGGCTCCTACACACAGCGGGCTCCCTCTGACAGATCAGAGGACATCTAGCTTGGCTTTTTACTGTGCTTTTAAAATATGTCTCTTCAACGACAGTTTTTTTTTTTTTTTTTGGATAGGTATAGAATGGATTACATTAGCTTCATAAATGCTCTATTTCAGCAAAATCTTTCACCCGAAAATATTCCAAAATGCAAGCGTTTCCATCAGCTAATAGAAGCCATGCTAATGAACCATGAAGGTTTTTTTTTAGATTTATGCACATAAGCAAAATCCTGTGCAGTGTTCTGTCTTACAGATTTTTATGTTTATGCACATAAGCAAAAGTCTGCGCAGTGTTCTGTCTTACAGATTTTTAGTGTGTGTGTGTGTGTGTGTGTGTGTGTGTGTGTGTGTTCATATGCACGCTTTCACACATTCATGTCTTGGAGGACAAAAGATGCCCTGATGCCGAGTTAATAGGCGGTTGTGAGCCATAAGACACAGGTGCTGGGAACCAGACTCAGGTCCTCTAGAAGAACAGTATGTGCTCTTTACTATCCAGCCTTCTCTCCAGCCCACTTTCAGTGTTGTTATTTATTTTGTTTTAACATGACAGACAAGTCATCCCTCAGTACATAGATCCTAGCACTCCTTCAAGTAGACAATCATACTTAGAGATAAATTACTTCAGTAGTAGCGAAGTCCTGAGCCATCAGGAGGCATCAAGAACCAGAAGCTCTTGCAAAGCTGATACATCTTCTAGGGATAATCCCTTGGCTCCCTTAAGCTGGCAGTGTTCTTTCAAAGCCAGTCAGAGTAAAGAAAATGGCCAGGGGATGTGGGAGATTTGAAACGAAAAGAAAACAGAAGCTGGCATTTCAGGAATGAAACATGTGGCCCAGCTTTTTGTCTTTACAATAGGTATAAAAATGCTTTTCCCATAGTAGGTACATGTTGGAAGAATAAGGAAGAAATCATGTGTAAAGCACCTGAAAAGTTAACTACCTATTGGTAGCTGACTCTCCTGGTAGAGGGTGCTCACAAAACTTTGAAAGGATGGATTCCAAAACAGTATATATTCCAAAATAGTATATCCTTCTAGGCTCTATAAATCCATTATCCTTGGGAGAACACCAACCAGGTCAGCTGGCAACACCAGGACCTGAAATCTTCACAGATATGCAGACAATAAGCAGTCTCTACTCCATATTTAAAGTTCAAGTAAGGATCATAGAAAGAAACATAAAAAAGAAACTTCTGGTGTAGTAGGAGCAGAGGGCAGTGTTCCCAGCGCCTGGCCGCCCGCATGATTGGGCGCCATTCTGTAGTAGGAACGGCAGTCCCACCACCCGGCTAGCTTTACACCCGAAATAATTACATGGAAAGTGTATTCTTTTAAACACTGCCTGGCCCACTAATTCCAGCCTCTTATTGGCTAATTCTCACATCTTGATAAGTCCATTTCTAATAATCTGTGTAGCACCACGAGCTGGTGGCTTACCAGGGAGATTCTTAACCTGCGTCTGTGTCGGGTGGGAGAATCATGGAGACTGACTGACTGACTCGGCTCCTTTCTCCCAGCATTCTGTCTGTCTACTCCGCCTACCTAATTTTTTGTCCTATTAAAGGCCAAGCAGTTTCTTTATTAATTAACCAATAAAAGCAACAGATAGACAGATGACCCACCTCCATCAATCTGGGACTTACAAAGGATAATTACAAGCTCAGGTTCCAGCAACCTGAAAAGAAGTATGTGCACATGTATGTTTATATGCATATATGTATATGTCTAAGTATATATGACAAACTGAAACTGGTGAGCAAGGTTCAAGACTGCATGGGTATGCAAAGACTTCTGGATTAAACTTTTACAATTATATGGAATATATAAGGAATTGTGTGAGGAGGACATGTTGGTGATAACACTGAGGCCTGCAATGTAAGAACAAGGTGGTGTGTTAATACAGACCTCACCTCTTCTCTCAGAAATCAGCACCTTGTGAAGGTCTAAAAATGTGAGCTACAGACACTACAATGCCAATTGTCAAACAAAATGAATTAAGACTTCCTTATCCTCCATAATCTTTACCTGGTATTTCATATTTGAAATACATTCAAATCTCACTTGGCAATGTGGATGGGTCTTTGATACACAAAGAAAACCTCACCTCACACAGACATCACTGACTAGATTTAAAATGCTCTTTAGAGGCTAGAGTGCCTGCCCAGCAAACGTAATACCTGATTTCGATCCACAGGCTTGGATGGACACACACAAGTGCACACAAACACAGACACAAAGACAGACAATCACTCACACTACTCTTCTAACACACTATTTATCACACTCACTACGTCCTCTAGGCAGCTCTATGAAACATTTTCAGGTCTTACAATAGCAGAACCACTGTCTACCACAACTATGCTCCACATGAATATGCTTCCAAATATTTTCATTTAATAGAAAATCTCCAGTGAGTGCTTAGAACGGCCACCTTCAGCCCTGGGGACTGAGGACACAAGACAGACTAGGTGATAGGGAGTACTAACTAACGTCTGAAGAGAGCAGGGAAATGCACAGGGTAGGAAGGACACAACCGGAGGGAGCACAATGAAGGAAACAAAGGGGATGAGGGCCATGAGACAAGAGCACAGGGAAAGCCTCAGAGATGCACAAACATGTCAAATGGGGCAAAAGAGTGCCTTCCATCTATAGAATAATAACTGCAAGGTCAGAAAGTCTCGAAGACACTTGGCACACATAACTAACAGAGCCTGTCAATACTCACCCTAAAAACTTGTACAGCCCGGGGTGTGAAATCTCATTTAACCTCTTGAGGTGAAAAAATTGCTTTCCTGTCTACTGCAGTTACAAGAGTGACCACAGCTTGTCTAGGAACGAGAAACAGCAAATGGTCTCTGGTGCATCAGTAACCTACAACTTAGTATTTTGAGCTTAAGAAATAGGGACTCAATAAGTGGACAGACAGCTGCAACCACAAGGGTCATCTGAGGCTTAAAACCGGATACAGAGTTAAAAGATAAAGATAAAAACGGAACAAGGAAAACATTTACACTGAGCATCAGTGTGTTTACATAATCTTAGTGTTGTTTATACACTCAGTAAGCTACAAGGAAAAGAACAGCGAAGAGTGCCTATAACCAGAAGGAAAGAGAAGCAGAGCTTGATCTGAAGAAGAAAAAGTGAGTTATTCTAGGAGGGGGAGAGCAATGAAAGACAAAATGAAGAAGCAATAAATGGGGGGCGGGGGAGAAACTACAACACAGGGGTCAGAATAAACCGTTCTGACCAGCAAAAACCAAGAGAAAAAACAGAAGCCTTCCAGTTGACACAAGGCGCATGGCTCAAGCTTCTGGAAGCCAGAAAAAGGGAATCTGGCTTTGCGAAAGTTTGAGGGCCATGATGGAATTGGAAATATTCATCATTAACCTGAATGGTTTTAGTCACTTAGGAGACAGACTTCCGGGTGTAACTCTGAGGGCATTTACACTGAGCGTTGGCTGGCAGTGCCTAGCACTGTTCACGTACTGGTTCTGATCTGAAAGCACACAAAGGGCAAATGATACAATGGGGAGGTGGGGGTAGCATAGTAAATGAAATACTTCCATCTCAGGAAGACAAGTACTTTATGCCTTCTACCCTGTGTGGGGAAGAGAGGCAGGAACGAGAAAGGGGAGATTGAAGGAAGGTGACAGGGAAAAAGAGATGGGAGGAAAGAGAAGTGGTGAAGAGAATGGTAAGAAAGAAGAAAAGAACGTAAAGAGATGCAGTTACATAGTAAAGACAAACAAAGGGTTGATCACTGCTTAGGAGGCAAGTGGAAGAGGAAGAGACTCGGAGAGAGAGAAGAAAAGGAGCTACAAAAAAAGAGAGGCAGAGAAAGAGAAAGAGAGAAAGCCGAGATAGAGGAGAGGTTCCTAATGCCCATGATGTGGTCACTGTATGAAGACATCTTCTCAGAAGGGAGGCAGCACGGCACACCACTTTATTACAGGCTGCGCATGTGTGTGCCATGCTGCTTGGCACGACACTAACCTTACAACCTGTATCTTCTCAGTCCTGTCCTTCCCCAAACTGACGACTGGATGGGACCACAGACTACAGAACACAAGACACTTGTTTTAAATTTCACTCCCCAGATGACATCTGGGAAAGCTCTCTGGGGCAGCGGGGACTGTTGTGGGTAAATGGAATCTTGCTCACGCAAACCACTAACCACTCCCACAGTGCTCAGTCCTTTTTCCTCTGGGCACAAATCTGAATTCTTACAAAATTAAAAAGCCATTTTAAAGAAAAGTAGTATTAAATTACTCATGAACAGGATAAGCCACACTAAAAAAAAAAATCTTGGTTTCAATAAATATCTCTTGCCTACTGCTATTAGATTCCAAAAGTGAATTTTTAAGTTTGCCAGGAAAACAGCACATTTATCGTACTATGATTTGCTTTCCCTGGTTTCTCGGATTTCTTTCTGGTGTTTGGTATTGGGGAATCCAACCAGAAACCTATTCTAAATTAATTCCGGAGACAGAAGCACTAAAAAATCTGGCTGTGTCATCACTGCCGGGTCAGTACAGGCCTTTAGAGAGTACTATGGAGTCTGTGACCATGGCATTCACCTAGCGAGTACAATACTAGATTTTATATTGGTACTGCATAAACCAGGCAGACACTTGTAATCCCACTTCAAGGTCATCATCAACTACCTAAGTAACCAGCTCAAGGCCCACCTGGGCTATGAGAATATGAGACCCTATCTCCAAACAGCACTATCATATATGATTATCTTCTTCCTTCCTTGTTAATTTAGTGGTTAAAAATTGCAAATTACTTTCTCTCTCTCTCCCTCTCCCTCTCTCTCTCTCTCTCTCTCTCTCTCTCTCTCTCTCTCTCTCTCTGTGTGTGTGTGTGTGTGTGTGTGTGTGTTTGAGAGAGAGAGAGAGAGAGAGAGAGAGAGAGAGACAGACAGAGACAGAGACACGGAGGGGGGGGAGTGTGGAGTGGGTGCAGGTGATATAAAGGCCAAGAGAGGGCATTGTATCTCCTAGAGCTATAGTCAGAGAAGGTTGTGAGTCATCTGAACAGGTGCTGAAAATTGGACTTGGCTCCTTTGGAAGAGCATCAGGTACTCTTAATCACTAAGTCATCATCCCAGAACCTAATCTTGGAATTTTGTCACCAAAACTAGCTTCCACAGAACAAGCTTTACCACCACCACAGTTATCCTACACTCCGAATGAGAGACACACCTTAGAGCAGGTCTTGGACTTAGACAACATGTGACCCCTTTGTGGCTGAGACATTCTTACACAACTCTGACTATACAGGTATATAAAATAGATATATAAATCAAATATTTACTGATAATAAACCACAAAGAAATCTGCCTTGAAACAGTTATTTAGGCCTGGGTCTGAAAAAGCATGGGATAAAACTGGACTAGCTGAACATAGCGGACAATGAGGACTACTGAGAACTCAAGAACAATGGCAACGGGTTTTTGATCCTACTGCAGGTACTGGCTTTGTGGGAGCCTAGGCAGTTTGGATGTTCACCTTACTAGACCTGGACGGAGGTGGGTGGTCCTTGGACTTCCCACAGGGCAGGGAACCCTGATTGCTCTTCGGGCTGAGGAGGGAGGGGGACTTGATCGGGGGAGAAGGAGGAAAATGGGAGGTGGTGGCAGGGAGGAGGCAGAAATCTTTAATAAATAAATAAATTTAAAAAAAAGAAACAATTATTTGGTTTAGCATGTAACAAAACTTCACATAAGTAGTGCAAAATGGTAGAAGTAAGTCTGGAGCCATTTCAGAAACTGTTTGAAACTGTCCCAATCACAAGACAAAGTTCCTGTGACGATTCTTAGGAAACAAAAGTCTGCACCTCACATATTCACTTTTAGAATCAAACATTCTACAACAACGCAATTGATGCCTGCTGAGAAAAATCAGGAGGAAAATATTAAAATATTTTTACAACAAAACCATTCACTACATGTCTATAAGCACAGAGACATGCTTTAAGTACAGCATACACACTGCAATTCATGACAGAAAAAGGTCTCAGCTCTGAGCTGTGGTGGTGACCTTGGCGTGAAGGCTTCTGCAGTACAAAGTCTGAGCTGTGAAGGTGAGTTTGGTGTGAAGGCTGGCTCAGGACTAAGTTTGCTTATTCTATGCTTAGAAGCAGCTAAAGCGATGACCGACTGTGACAGAGACACCACAGATTCATTCTGTGCTTGATTTAGAATTAAAATGTGCCTCATGCTCAGTGTAGACACTTTGATCAATTCCTAAAATTTTACACCCACCCCTCACATCACATTTGATGACAGGATACCATGGAAGGTTGTGACCCACACTTTACAATTTTTGCTTTTACAGCATTACCCCAGACTAAAAATTTGAACGAGCAAAATAAAAACTCTAAGGTTACTGAGCCCTACTTAACATACATACTGAGAGAGTTTATTAATTTACATTTATAATACACCTTCACACTGCTATAAAATTCTAGTGCACGCTAACATAACACTGTCACTCCACACAGGACTATCAAGTTATCATTTCTTTTATAGAATATAGTCACTATAAACCTCTCCAAGTACCATGGCTAGAAAACATGGTAAAACTACAGCACAGTTCTACAGAATATTTATATCAAATATAGATCTGCTTCTAGCCATAATCCCCACAGCTTCCATTTTACAGAACACTCTACTCGTGTCCTAATAAATGTGTTCCATTTTCTTCGTTTACTTTCTCCTACTTAATTAATGCCTGCTGCTTCTGATTTCCAAAAACAACAACAAAATGTCAAACTAATTGGTAAAAACCAACAGCTTCCATTTGTGTAAGAAGAGAATTTCAGTTTGATTCACCTATCAAAGCAGTACTTACTTTAATGAGTAGATAATCATTACAATAACATTCATCACTAACAGATAACACTTACACAGTCCTTACATAACACATTTGAGTCTCCGGGTATGTTTCACGCATGTTGTCTTATTTAATACGCAAATGCATCAAGTGTATCTTAATAAGATCTCTCCTGTTACAGAGGGTAACTTGCTTCCTGCCTGTCATAGACCCTCTGTCTATGCTGGGACTGCAATCTTCAATCCAGGCTCTCAACATCTACAACCTCACAGGTAAGACATCACTCAGATGCTCAGTAGGGAAAGACCATGTCCCTTGATGATTATCTTAGTCAGCATGCCCTCTTAAACCCCAAAGCTACCATATAAAGAGCATAGTTTTATTTACACCTTCCCAATAATTTGTGTAAGTAATCAGAAAGTGTAAGTCTGGGGATGCATGCAGTTCAGACCAGCTACTTGGGAACCTGAGGCAGAAGGATAACAAATTCAAGGTCACTCTGAGCTAGAGAATGTGAATAAAGTAAGATCCTGTGTCAAAATGAAAATGAAAAAGAGGGCTAAGTATGTAGCTAACTGATAGAGCACTTCCCAAGAATGTAAAAGACTTCGTGTGTGTGTGTGTGTGTGTGTGTGTGTGTGTGTGTGTGAGAGAGAGAGAGAGAGAGAGAGAGACAGAGAGACAGAGAGACAGAGACAGAGAGACAGACAGAGAGAAAGAGAAAGACAGAGACAGAGAGACAGACAGAGAGGAAGAATAAAATTCTTTCAAATGTATAATTTAGGAAGCTTTACTGAGTAGAAATGCTTTGAAATAGTGCTGACCAAAAAGGATGTGAGCCACAAATATGAGTCTTATTTGTAATTTTAAATTTTCTCATAGCCACATTAAAAATGGAAAAAAGGTTAAACTGACATGAATGACACACCACATTTAAACCATGTATCCAAAAGAATACGTTAACATAAAATTAGTCTTGATTATTAACATGATAGTATAAATGGCCATTTCTTTACTTAAGATGCAAAATCCTCCTGTATTTCATCTCAGGGAGCCACATTCCAGCTCTTCAGAAGCTACCTGTGGCTGGCCAGCAGCTATGTTAATGAAAAGCAGACATTTAAACCTGACACCCAAATTTCTAGGTAGCTAAGTGAGAGAAGATGATGTGTGTGTGTGTGTGTGTGTGTGTGTGTGTGTGTGTGTGTGTGTGAAAGAGGGGGGGGGGAGAGAGAGAGAGAGAGAGAGAGAGAGAGAGAGAGAGAGAGAGAGAGAGAGACTCTCTGAGGCAATGACCAGGCAGTAGCTGGTAACTCCGTAACCTGGTGGTGTACTCTATTGTGGGAGATCAGCACTGCTTGCATTTCCCCCAGCAACATATGTCATTTCCAGGACAAATATGAGACTCAAAGGAGAAATTAGGAAAATAGTAGTATGTTACTCATTTCTTGAAGAACAAACTGTGTGTGTGAGTCAAATTGTCTTTATTTCCAATAGACAACCAATCTCTCTATATGTAGTTATTACTTCCATGGCGCATCGGTGAATCTGGTCATCACACCCTGATATTTTCTTCAGTTAAAAGTCAATTTCACCTTAAATCCTCAGTCATAATATTCCTTTCTCAGCAGTCAAGATGACTCTACCAACATGATATGAAGGGAAGGTGCAGGGCAGGGGCAGCCATGGACAGACAAGGCTTCACCAGTTCAAAGCCAACAATTATTAGTGACACCCTTACCCCATACCTAAAGGCAGAGTATGGTGGGAAGGAGAAGGTTTCAAAACAAAAGGCGTATACAAGAACATTTATGGGGAAAAAGAGCAAACATCCTCTTTGGGAATTACTCAAGGCAACAGCAGAGAATTACAGCACATAAACCGAGGTTACATAAACACCCTAATAAAATCCAGGGTGTGATTTATGGAGGCAGCCTCTCTCCTGCTTGCTTCCATATCCAGCATTAGCTCAGTGTGGAGGACCCGGCCCCCAGACACTGAACACATGAACACTGAACAGAAAGAAGAGGGATTAGCAAGGAGAGAAAGGGATGGGAGGAGAGGAGGAAGGCACGAGAAACCCACCCTTCAAATTTAATGACACCGAAGAACCACATTCTGAGGAGGCGTTTATACACCCACTTCAGCAAGGGTTCTTTTTCTACTCCCCACTCTAAATCACAGAACTCCAAGTAGGCACCCAGAAGAAGAAAACACCAAATGACAGCACAGCACACAGCGTGGAAATGAAGGTATAGAAAAAAGCGGAGGGGGGCTGAATTTACAGGGACTGTAAAGAAAACACCGTTTCCAAGAAACAGGAAAGCTCCATAAGAGCTTCTACAATGACGCTTGACATGGATACTCAATGTGTCTGTGCTAACCACAAGAAGGAATGAGGTGTGCTGGTGCACAGCTGCCATCCCAGCACGAAGAAGGTGAAGGAGGAAGGGTCGGAAGCTAAAGGTCAACTTCAGCTACACAGTAAAGTTCAAAGCCTACATGAGCTACGTGAGACCTTATCACAAAAGTAAATGTAATTACATTAATATAGTGGTGGAAAAGGCAGTGGAGACATGGCTGAGTGATGAAGAGAATTTGCTGTTGCTCTTGCAAAGGACCTGATTTCCATTCCTATTGCACAGGCCAGCCAGCTCACAACCACCTGTAACTCTAGCTCCTGGGAAATCTAAAACTCTCTTCTAAGTGGTGCAGGCATTTGCACTCACACCTACACAGAAACACATAGATTAATGATAATAATGATAAAATAAGAGTGGGAGAGATGGCTCAGCAGTTCAGAGCACTTGTTCATAAATAGGACCCTGGTTCAATGCCCAACACAGACATGAAGAGCTCATGATAATCTGTAACTCTGGTTCCAGGGAACCCAAGGCAGGTTACAAGCTATGTAGGCACCAACAAGGACATGATGCAAGACATACATGTGAGCCAAACATTCATCCACATGAAATAAAGTATGCCTAAAAACAAATTCAAAATAAAATAAATATTTTTTAAAAAAGTGAAAGAAGAGTACACAGAGGAAATGGGATGTTTTTTGTAGGGATACATTTTTTTACTGGTAGGATATTTTCATTAATGGGATACATTTTTATTAAGAAGAGCTGACACTACTTTCAAGAAAGGATATTGTATTGACAGTGGTGGCAAGAAGGTGAGCACCTGCGTCCCTCAGACACACTGACGTCAAAGGTCTGTAGCTGTGGGAATACATAGACATATCATGAATAGTTCTTTAGTTTTAAAATCTTCAATTAATTTAATTTGATAAACCTGTGGTCCAACAGTCCAACTGACTGCGGCAAAACATTTTAAAAGCTCCAAGAGAATTCAGAAAAATGCTTGTGTCCATATGACTATGGCCTAAGTCTTACTCATATAATGCTTCTGAACATGTCAGATAGTAAGGGCTGCCTGCAAAGACTATGAAAACCTACAGCACTGCAACGCGTCTATAATCAAATCAGTGACTGAAGTATTCAGGCTCCCAGCCGTCAGTGGCTTTACTCAGATCTGCTAACAAGCTTGCCATTGGGCTTCCCAGTCCTCCTAGACACAGCTATGGTGAGCCAAGGCCTCACGGTTCATCCAAAGGCTTCATGCAGGATACAGAGGTGTCACTGGTGAGCCTGGACTGAAACAGATTCTCCCACAGAAAGTTCCAGAATAAGACTGCAAAAGAGAACTAAACAGTGCCATCTGGTGCGAGAAAAACAGGGAGAAATATGAGCTGAGGAATTCCCAACCAGAACCTTGTGCTGAATCTCTCCTGGTGTGAGAATGACTGTTTTTTTTTTCCTTCAGAAAAATGCCCTAGTGTTTCACACATTTTTTTAAAACACATAATGGATTCTTTAAAAAAGAAAAAAGAAACATTTACTAACTTTTCCATCAGTATAAAGCATTAGCAATCGAGCTATAAAAACTTGGAAACCATTTAACATACCTTTTTTAAAAATGATGTGGGGATGTAGTTCTAAAAATGACACTGTTGGGGTGAAAATCTATTCATTTTTAAAATGTATGCTCAATATTTGAGAGGGAGGCTCTTTGCACTGCTGAATGATTTATTGAAGAGCTGCTGTTGCAATGTTCCGAAAACTCCTGAAGAATTATCAAATAACAAAAGAATAAAGTGTCAATTCTACTAAATACTGACAATTTGGGAGGGGGGCTTTTTGCACTGCTGAATGATTTACTGAAGACCCCTGCTTTCTGCAGTGTTCCAAAAACTCCTAGTCAATTATCAAATAACAAAACAATAAAATGTCAATTCTACTAACAATTGACAAGAAGGGCTATTATTTGTTAAGATAATACTCAGAGGCTATTTCTAGCAATAGCATGAACAACTTATAATACAGTCCTTCAAAGAAGCCAATAAAATATCCTAGGTTGGCAAACATAACATTGTTAGCTTACTGTCTGCAAAAGAAATGAACAACAACAACCAAAGTGGCTCATGTACCTAGAAATTAAAATATTGCTCCCAGGACCAGAGAAAGGGCTCAGCAGTCGGTGCGCTCACAGCTCCTGGAAATGACCTAGGTGTAGAGTTTGGTCACTAGGACCCACATGGGCAGCTCAAAACCTGTTACTACAGTTCCACCAGGTCTGATGCCCTCTTCTGGACTCTGTAAACAATTACTCACATGCCACATACACATAACAGACATACTCAAAAATGGGGGTACACTTTGACTCTTAACATCCAAAAGACAGGATTTCCATACTCTTTTATATTAATTATTCATGGTCTGGGAAACTGATTAAGAAATCACAGAATCTTGAGGATAGAAAAAGACTCAAAAATCATAATGAGTCAATTGAAAAAATGGCTTTTTTTAAGTAAAAAACACATAAACGCATATAACAACCAAGAGTATCAGTGTTTGCTTTTCCTTCAAGAAAGGAGATAGACAATGAAACAACTTCCGTGAATAGACCAGGAGCTGAGATAAAAGGTCCCTACCTGGCATCCTTCCTGCTTTGGGTGTCATAAAGTAAACAGCTACAAAGAACAATACTAATTCCATATTGACAAAACTCATGTGAAGAGAAGAACCTGTAAGCAAGAAGAAAACCCCAGACCCGAATGCAAACATATTCTATCAAATCAGCTTCCTAAACTTCAGACACACTAAGAAACACACGCCTAGGAGGTAATAAAAAACACACAACTGGCACCATTTACAGGTAAATGTATCTAAAGAGAGGAAGTATGGCTTTGTTCTGTAGTTTTATTATCTTCATCCATCCTTTCCAGCAGTCTTAATATCTAGGAGCTAAGCAAGAAGTTTTCCTCTTCGGCAGCCTGTAGATGGTGCTGCGAACCTGTTTTTCTTCCACACCAAACTGCAGCTTTATCACGGGAGAAAGCTAATTTATACTATCCAACTTCTTGTACAGCTTCGAAAGGTGAACGGGGGACACACTACCTTCTCACAGGTCACTAGGAATGGATACAAAGGCCACTAGCTTCAGAGAAGGGATGCAATCGTGTTTTAAAATTGTGCATAAAATTCAGTTACTGGGACCTACGAGATTGAGGCAGAAAAGTCCAAGAGAACATTTAGACACATGGAAGCAACAGCTGAGAAGGGCTCAGAGATGACCTGGGCCGCTTCAGTTAGAGAGGTCTGTTCCATCAACCCCAGGGATGAGATAAATACAGTCTGCTGTTTTAAAACATCTCTTCAGGTTAAAATATTGCAAAATTATTTCCAGGTAACCGAACTTCTTGATGACAGGAGAAATTTAAACACAGATCACTGAACCAAGCTGTCCTCAATGGTCTGTTAAATCTTAGGCCCTTTCTTTTTTAAACGATTGCACAGTTTCTCTGAACACAGTATATTGTATTTGGGCTGAACAAAGCACAACTAGTGTGTTGTTTAAAAAAAATCATCATCGTAGGGCTCATACAGGGCTTGCTTGACAAGCATGAGGACCTGAATTCAATCTCGAGAACCCACGAGAAGCTAGGCATGGCGGTGAACGTTTGTCATCTGAGAACTGGGGATAGGAATACAGAGGATCCCTAGATTTGCTGGCCAGTTTGTCTTGGCTAATTAGGAAGGCACAGTTTCCACCAAAAGGCCCTATTTCAAAAAAAAAAAAATGAGTAGCTTCAGAGAAATGACAGCTGATTCCCTGAGGAATGAAACCAATGACTACTAATATGGGGTCATCAAAAAACTAAGAAGCTAGGCACACCTGTCAGGGATTTTCTTGATTGGATCATTTGAGGTGGGAAGTCCCCACCGTAAATCTGGATCACACCTTCTGTTGGCAACCCACATAAACATAAATACACATGGAAGAAGGAAGCATTCGCTCTTTGACTGCTTGGCCTTACTTGTACTGGCAAGTTCACCCATCCTGTTTCTGAGGAATTGCTTTGCTACTATTACAATGGATTTCAAATACAGACTGAAGATCAGCAGCTCTTTGGGAATTCTGTGGGGCTCTAGTACCACGTTGGAACCTCTAAACATCTAGTATCACAGAATGAACAACTACCAGATTCTTAGCCTTTCTTTGGGAGACAGCGATACCAGGGTGTATAAGACATTCTAATAAATCCCCCTACCTCTGTGTGTGTTTCTGTGTGTATTCATTCTGTCAGTTCTATTCCTTTAGGAACCCTAACACCGAAAGTTTTCCTCTGACCTCCATGTGCACATATGTGTAAGCATACTCACACATATGCACCCACACACAAACAACAAAACTTACCTGTGTGTGTACACACAACCTACCTTGACATATCTTACATTAGCTCCACAAGTCCACTTTTGTTTCACCCTCTTGACTTACTACAGCAGCCTTCGGTTTGCAGCCACAGTGAG